>NC_083578.1:73897620-74245120 GCF_027579695.1 Neoarius graeffei
CCATCCATCCATTTTCTGCCACTTATCCAGGTCCGGGTCGTGGGGGGGTAGCAGCCTAAGCAGAGCAGCCCAGACTTCCCTCTCTCCAGCCACCTCCACCAGCACTTCCAGGGGAATATCGAGGCATTCCCAGGCCAGCCAAGAGATGTACTCTCTCCAGCGTGTCCTGGGTCTGCCCTGGGGTCTCCTCCCGGTGGGGCATGCCCAGAGAACCTCCCCTGGGAGGCATCCAGGGGACATCCTAACAAGGTGCCTGAACCACCTCAGCTGACTCCTTTCAATGTGGAGGAGCAGCAGTTCTACTCTGAGGCTCTCCCAAATAACCAAGCTTCTCACCCTTTCTCTAGGCCCAGCCACCCTGTGGGGAAAACTCATTTCGACCGCTTGTATCCACAATCTCATTCTTTCGGTCACTACCCATTGGCCGGGCCTAACCAAAATGAGCAACACGGAACGAATCTCTTGTGAACCCACCACCCACAGGAGGTGCCATAAGGGTCCGGTGCATTGTGGATCGGGTGGCAGCCAAAGGCGGAGGCCCTGGCGTACTGATCCCCAACTGACAAAACTGGCTTTTGGGACATGGAATATCACCTCTCTGGTGGGGAAGGAGCCTGAGCTTGTGCATGAGGTTGAGAGGTACCGACTAGATATAGTTTGGGCTCTGGAACCAATTTCCTGGAGAGGGGTTGGACTCTCTTCCATGCTGGAGTTGCCAAGGGTGAGCGGTGCTGGGCAGGGATGGGGCTATTGGTCGCCCCCCAGTTTGGCGCACCAACATCGGCAGTCTCCCCAGTAAACAAGTTTCCCTGCGCCTTCGGGTCGGGGAATGGTCTCTGACTGTCATTTGCGCTTATGCACCAAATGGTAGTTCAGAGTACCCAGCCTTCTTGGAGTCCTTGAGTGGAGTGCTCGACAGTGCACCATGAGGGGACTCCATTGTTTTACTGGGGGACTCCAATGCTCATGTGGGCAATGACAGTGAGACCTGGAGGGGTGTGATTGGGAGGAACAGCCTGCTCGATCTGAACCCAAGCAGTGTTCTGTTGTTGGACTTTTGTGCCATGCATGGTTTGGCCATAATGAACACCATGTTCGAGCATAAGGGTGTCCATAAGTGCACGAGGACACCCTAAGCCGTAGATCCATGATTGACTTTATAGTCGTTTCATCTGATCTGCAACCATATGTTTTGGACACTCGGATGAAGAGAGGAGCAGAGCTGTCAATGGATCACAACCTGGTGGTGAGCTGGATCAGATGTTGGGGGAGGAGGCCAGACAGACCTGGTAGGCCCAAACGTGTAGTGAGAGTATGCTGGGAACGTCTGGCAGAGGCTCCCATCCATCGGCGCTTCAACTGCATACCGGGGGAGGATGGGGACATTGAGTCTGAGTGGACCATGTTCTGTACCTCCATTGCTGAGGCGGCTGTGCGGAGTTGCGGCTGTAAGGTCATTGGTGCCTATCGTGGCGGTAATCCCCGAACCCAGTGGTGGACACCTGCGGGTTCGGGGATTATTCCGAACATTGCGTGGAGGTCGGGGACAGTGCCTCTGGATTGGCAGACTGGGGTGATGGTCCCCCTTTTTAAGAAGGGGGACCAGAAAGTGTGCTCCAGCTATAGGGGGATCACACTTCTCAGCCTTCCCTGGAAAGCCTATGCTGGGGTGCTGGAGAGGAGAGTCCGGTCGATAGTTGAACCTCAGATTCAGGAGGAACAATGAGGTTTTCATCCTGGTCATGGAGCACTGGACCAGCTCTTTACCCTTGCAAGGGTACTGGAGGGTGCATGGGAGTTTGCCCAACTGGTCTACATGTGTTTTGTGGACCTGGAAAAGGCTTACAACTGTGTCCCTCTGTGTGCCGTGTGTGTGGGGGGGTGCGCTTCAGGAGTATGGGGTTTGGGGCCCACTACTGCAAGCCATTCGGATCCTGTATGACCAGAGCAAGAGTTTGGTTCGCATTGCTGGCAGTAAGTCGGACTTGTTCCCAGTGCATGTGGGACTCCGCCAGGGCTGCCCTTTGTCACCAGTTCTGTTCATGACTTTTATGGACAGAATTTCTAGGCTCAGCCAAGGGGCGGAGGGTGTCTGATTTGATGGCATCAGGATCGAGTCTCTGCTGGCTTAATCAATCTGTGACCTACAGCATGCACTGGGATGGTTTGCAGCCGAGTGTGAAGCGGCTGGGATGAGGATCAGTACCTCCAAGTCCATGGCCATGGTGCTCAGCCGGAAATGGGTGGAGTGCCTACTTCAGGTCAGGGGGAGTCGTTACCTCCAAGTGGAGGAGTTTAAGTATCTCGGGGTCTTGTTCATGAGTGTTCTGTATAGAAAAATAAACATCAAATTCTCTGCAACTAAAAATTCCAGCTTACTTAATAAGAGTATATATTTAGACTTTTTAGGAAATGCCAAGATAACTTCCAGGAGCAATTAATGTTATTGTAAAGTGATAGAACAAAAGAAAGCTGTCATGAGTTAATAATTGGTAGTGTGATTAATATACTGATCATGTGATGTTATAACTTCAAGTTAATGACAACTAATCACCAATCACATAGCAAACATGTCAAGTTTCATCAGAGTGCTTTGTTGATAGAGTTTGAACTCTGAGAGAAATTTTATGCATCACTTCATAATGGTCATAAGTTTAAACTATGCATTGTTCTAAAAATGCCATAGTATCATAACTTCCTATACTGAATTTTTCTAAAAGTTATTGTCCATTAAATTAGTCAGGCCTCAAGTTCAGGTTGTTTACTCAATAATAATTGTCATTTTCTTGCATCAGAACAAATGTCTGAGGTTAGAAAAAGACAAAGATGCTGAACATACTATTATGGTTCACTGACAGTGGAACATCTTGGAGATTAAGTTTAATAATCATGTTATGCTTATATCACGCCCAAGATGGACCTTTTGTCCTGATAGACTAAGTTCTATGTGCACATATTGGTCTTAAGACTTTGTGATAACCTTGAGTAAGAGTTAGTTTAAGAACCTTAACCTTCAACTCAATTGAATCTTGCATTCAGCAAATGTGTAAAAAAAAAAATCACAAGGTTATTTTTTTTTCCATGTTATATTCAAATAAATGGGGTGTGGTTAGCTCACAGCTTCAGGCCAAAGCAACAGCACCAGAACAGCTCTGAATCTGTGTTGCAATTTATCGACTTTTTTCAACATTTCAGAGCCATAGCGACCTCTGGTGAGAATTTTTTGGTAACACTGCACTGAATCTATATAAAATGGATAAAGTCTACACACCCCTGTTAAAATAGCAAGTTTTTTAATGTTAAAAAACCCCCAAAATAAATCATGTCAGAGCTTTTGCCACACTCAATGTGAATGTATAAAAATTAAGTAAAAAACAATCAGCAGCATTAATCCATCTGTCCATCCATCCGTCTATCCATTATCTAAACCGCTTATCCATCAGGATCGCTGGGGAAACTGGAGCCATTCCCAGCTGACTTTGGGCAAAAGGCAGAGTCCACCCTGTAAGCAGTGAGGTCTCATCTCATCTCATTATCTCTAGCCATCCTGTTCTACAGGGTTGCAGGCAAGCTGGAGCCTATCCCAGCTGACTACGGATGAAAGGCGGGGTACACCCTGGACAAGTCGCCAGGTCATCACAGGGCTGACACATAGACAACCATTCACACTCACATTCACACCTACGGTCAATTTAGAGTCACCAGTTAACCTAACCTGCATGTCTTTGGACTGTGGGGGAAACCAGAGCACCCGGAGGAAACCCACGCGGACACGGGGAGAACATGCAAACTCCGCACAGAAAGGCCCTCGCCGGCCATGGGGCTCGAACCCGGACCTTCTTGCTGTGAGGCGACAGCGCTAACCACTACACCACCGTGCTGCCCCGTGAGCAGTGAGGTGATACTGATTTTAGGTCTTCTACAATTTGGTCAGTAAAATTATTGAAAATCTTTTCTTTGTACTTTTGTCAGTTAAATAAAGGTTCACACGAATTAACAAAATTTAGTTTTTATTGCATTATGGAAAATATCCCAACTTCTCTGGAAATGGGGTTGTAGTAATAATAATAATAATAATAATAATAATAATAATCTGGTAGCTGTAAATATTTTAAAATATACAGGTTGAAGTAGGATGAGTGAACAATTTTGACTGAATAAATACTTTTGCTTCATTAATTTGTTTAATCGCATGAAGTCTTTTCCCTCTGGATAATTGGAAGGGGGCGGCACCCTAGTGCCCCCTAGTGACCAGCCGCCACCACTCTTACTGTGATGTTTTGAAACTTTGTGTTTGAACTGAGCACTGTTGCCTCACAGCAAGAAGGTCCGGGTTCGAGCCCAGCGGCCGACAGGGGCCTTTCTGTGTGGAGTTTGCATGTTCTCCCCGTGTCTGCGTGGATTTCCTCCAGGTGCTCTGGTTTCCCCCACAGTCCAAAGACATGCAGGTTAGGATAATTGGTGGCTCTCAATTGATCGTAGGTGTGAATGTGAGTGTGAACGGTTGTTTGACTCTGTGTCAGCCCTGCGATGACCTAGCGAAGTGTCCAGGGTGTACCCCGCTTCTCGCCCATAGTCAGCTGGGATAGGCTCCAGCTTGTCTGCGACCCTGTACAGGACAAGCGGCTACAGATAATGGATGGATGTTTGAACTGTTTCCATGGTAACAACTGCGTTTTATCCAATAGTTTTAAACCCAAACTCCGCATCGACTTTCTGCTTCGCAACGGATCAACAGCGTGTATCTGAGCCCTACAAAAAGTGACTTCGGACAAAGAAAGCGATGGATTTCCACAGATTTGTGCCCCATGCGAAGAGCTGGACTTTGCCTAAGATCGCCTGTGCTGTAGCTCTGCTCGGACTGTCTGCCGGCGCGGGTTACTACATTTACCACCACCTGCAGAGAGGAAGCGGTCCTCATGACCACACCCACACTCCGCCTCCGACTCACAGTAGGAGCACTTTTAGCCGCTCAGGGGACTTTACTGTCTTAATGTTTTTACAATAAATCAGGTTTTAGTCACACGGTGTGTTAGAGTCCAGTCTGATGTTGTCTTTTTTATTTGATTTATTTGGTTAAAATGCAGTACATACAAAATACAGTATGAACATGGCATAAAAACCAGAATTACACAAAAGTGTAAACACTTGTTTCCATTGTGGTCCCAGAGACTTATCACAGACAGCCATGATTTACCATACTAAGTAAATACCCAAAATATAATCTCATCTCATCTCATTATCTCTAGCTGCTTTATCCTGTTCTACAGGGTCGCAGGCAAGCTGGAGCCTATCCCAGCTGACTACGGGCGAAAGGCGGGGTACACCCTGGACAAGTCGGCAGGTCATCACAGGGCTGACACATAGACACAGACAACCATTCACACTCACATTCGCACCTACGGTCAATTTAGAGTCACCAGTTAACCTAACCTGCATGTCTTTGGACTGTGGGGGGAAACCGGAGCACCCGGAGGAAACCCACGCGGACACCGGGAGAACATGCAAACTCCACACAGAAAGGCCCTCGCTGGCCATGGGGCTCGAACCCGGACCTTCTTGCTGTGAGGCGACAGCGCTAACCACTACACCACTGTGCCGCCCCAATAATAATAATAATAATATGGTAACAAAAAGGACATAGCATTAGAGTGAAAACTAGAATGAATATACAAGAAGAAAACATAACTAGTGAATAATAACACAGACCACAATGGAAGCTAATAGCAAAGAAAAGTGTTTCTCTCCTGGTGTGATATCTGATTAAAATAAAGACTTTTTACAGCTTTCTTAAAATTAGACAGATCTTGTATGTAATGTAACTCTGAAGGAAGACTGTTCCATCCCTGAATACCAGTGTAAAGGAAACTAGATTTACCAAAAGACTTAACCCTAAGTATCTACAAGGATGATGCACTATCCTTGCAGATACCAGAGTCTAGCGGCTTTATCTCACTAATACCGCTCTAACAAACTTCACTACTGGTTTAAATTACACAATAAATACTTCAATTGCACAATAAATGCTTCAGTTTACTTCCACGATATAATATTTATGCATTAGCGGATCAGTTTTAACAACCCTGGCTACCGGTTGACCCTAAATCATGCTTAGCCTAGTGATTAGCCAGCTAGCACTAACGAGCTTTGCTACTGATTGAAGTTGTACAGTGTAATAGTTGGACTCATGTTATCTACCCAGAGAACTTGTCCATTTGTTGTAAATATTACACAGTGTAATGTTAGATTAATGTAATAGCCTGCTGGTGAGCTGGCTACTGGTTTAAATTACACACTAAAATTCTTAACCGAGCTGGTTGTTAATTAGCTTCGCTAATATATCACAAATCAGTAATGACTGTAAAACTAGTTAGCTTGTTAGCAAGCATGGCTACTCATTTTCGTATCTAACTTGACACAATGTAATATTTATCCTTCTGTTACTGACTAAATAATAAACTTGATTATTGGTTTTAAATGTAGGCTACAGTAGAAAATGAGTTGTAAGTGAAGTTGTAATTCTGAGTCTTACGTCCATCCATCCATTATCTGTAGCTGCTTATCCTGTTCTACAGGGTCGCAGGCAAGCTGGAGCCTATCCCAGCTGACTGTGTGAGAGGCAGGGTACACCCTGGATAAGTCGCCAGGTCATCACAGGGCTGACACAGAGACAAACAACCATTCACATCTACGGTCAATTTAGAGCCACCAATTAACCTAACCTGCATGTCTTTGGACTGTGGGGGAAACCAGAGCACCTGGAGGAAACCCATGCAAACTCCTCACAGAAAGGCCCTTGTCAGCTGCTGGGCTCAAACCCAGGACCTTCTTGCTGTGAGGCAACAGTGCTAACCACTACACCACCATGCCGCTGAGTCTTATGTCATAGAACTAATTTATTGCAGAGCCTGTGGATGTGCTGGAAGAAGCATCAGATCCACCTTCTGTCCTCCAGGTATGTGTCACTTGGAGTTATATTCTCACTACGTCTGAAATGTGTGGGCTGCTTTAGTCTGTGTGTGCGTGCGTTCAGACTGTTGAACCAAACCTGCAGCTGCTGCCCACTGAACCTCACCAAGAACCTTCTTCAGCTGTCGTTCTGGTAACCAAACCTTTCATTTATTTCCTAAAGATGATCACTGGATTTTTTCCAAAGTTGTTGTTGTTATTGTAAGGAACGTGACAATGTTCGATGTGTTCGTATGAAACTGCTGTGATGATAAGCACTTATGATCTTTGTGCTCTGCTTTTCACAGTCCCGTGCTGGTGAGCTGAATGACACCTGCCGCGATACTCAGTTCCTCTCGGCAGGCTCGACAGACAACTCCCAGTCTGAGCTATTCTTCAGTGCTGCAGCTGAGATACAAACACACACCCTTAGCATTAATGATTATTTATTAGATGAACATTTTTGCAAAATTGATCTTGAGTTTCAGCTAATTGTTATTTGCAGGGATTCCCTGATCATACCATCACTGAGGACTGCTTCGCTGACATACAGGTACGGGATTTTTTGTTGTAGCATCACAAAACTTTTGTTAATTTGCAGTGACATATTTTTTTCACTTCAAATTTGTCTCTTTAGGGTTTATCTGGGATGGTTACAGAATTGACTTTCTGTAACCCGGTAGAGACATCTGTCATCGTGCCCCTTGAGTACTGTCTGTGTGGTAAATTTATTACATTGTCATGATGTGTTTATTGGAGATGGTACCTTGGGGAAGTTTGTCCAGTGTACATTTGTCTGCGGTGTCTATATATGGGTTTTTTTTTTTGGGGGGGGGGGGGGTTTAATTATTAATAGTATACTTTGAAAAACATGATCTACACTTATCTGCATGGGGGTGCAGATGATCAGGTGTACACCTTCACCTGGTTGCAGGAGCACAGTCAGTTCTCTCTTCGCAGTGAGTCAGAGAGGCAGCCAGACTCTGAGGTAATTCCGTGTTTCAGACCTGATGTGTAACGACATATGCTGCTGTTCCCCTGAATGGGATGCTGTAAAATTCACTATGATTTTAATGATTCATTGCTAATTTGACTTGCAGGAGAGTGAGGAGAGACTTACCCCAGAGGACATGGAGGTGCCCTTTATGAGGTACAATCCTCTTCACTATTTAATGGTGTAATGTCTGTTTAACATTCACTAACCATTTACTTACACCTCTTGTTTCTTAGTGACCATATTGCAGACAGAGGGGTGACTAACATTGGCCTCAAGCTGTATGCTCTCCGTCATGCCTTCTCTGTGAGTGGAACCTTTGTTTAGCTGCTTTTATTGTGCAGGCAGATTACATTTGCTTTAACTTGCATTGTGTGCTGTCTTCTATTCAGACTCTGCTTGCCAGCAACTGCAACCAAGGTTTTTTCTTTTTGGTACAGGACATTGTGATGCAGTTGGCAGCAGCTAACAACAGGTGACTTCAGAGTGATGAGAGACACTTTCATTTTTTTGTATGCAGTATACTTTCAATGCATGTTTTAATGTGTGTGTGTGATGTAATATAACTAGACTAACACATTTTCCTTTTTATAATAATCACAGCCTGCGAAGAATTACAGACATGCTTAGGACAAAGAAAAATAAAATATGCATGTGGAAGGTGGCTCTTGGCTATGCAATATTTGGAAATGTGACCCATGTAGTACATCATCTGTGCGTCTTTAGTGGAGTACTGAACATGCTTAGGCTTACATACTGCTTGTTTTTAGGGTTTTAAATGAGTAGACACATTGAACACCATGGCCAAAATGAATCACAGATATTTGTAAATTTTTCACAGAATGTAGTTGGTGTGAAGCTGGCCTATCACTACGTTCACACTGCAGGCTGAAGTGACTCAAATCCGATGTTTTCGCCCATATGTGACCTGTATCCGATCTTTTATTGACAGTATGAACGACACAGATCAGATTTTTTCAAATCCGACCCAGGCCGTTTGGATATGTGGTCCTAATTCCGATTCCTATCCGATCTTTTCATATGCGACTTCAGTCTGAACCGCCAGGTCGCATTCATCCGACTTACACGTCATCAGCAAGCCACAAACGTCACTATTCTGCGCTGAAGTAGGCGGCGGGTCTCTCAAAAAAAGTTACAACAACATGGCGCATGACATCAATGCGACTCCGCACCCACACGTTCCTTTGAACGGAGGTTGCAGTCACTACCCCGCAGAACGCCTGAGCCAAAACCCTTGCCCTCTTCCTTCTCAACCTCCTCCTTAACATCAGGCTATTGTGCATGTTCTGGCTCCGTCGCAACAACAACTGCATCATCGCCAGGTACTCCATGCTGGCTACTGTCATACACAGGAAACTTTAGGTTACTAACCGTAAACACTGGCCATGCTCACTGCGTGTGATGTCGTCGTATCCTGCAATGCGCATGCGGAACACTTTTAGGTCGCTTTTCGTTCATACTGAGGATCACATACAAGTCGCATATATTTGTTAATGTGAACGACCTCACAAAAAAATCGGATTTCACAAAAAAATCGGAATTGAGCATTAAGCCTTGTAGTGTGAATGTAGTGTATGAGTCTCTGATCGAGTTCCTGAGAAGGCTGTCTAATCAGCACTCGATTATCACAGAGCTCTTCAGTGTCAAGGTAAGCCTGCAAATGCCCATGTAAAATGACAGATTTTCATCTCATTATCTCTAGCCACTTTATCCTGTTCTATAGGGTCGAATATAATTTTTGATGTAGAAAACAGGACTCCAATCTCATCTCATCATCTCTAGCCGCTTTATCCTGTTCTACAGGGTCGCAGCCAAGCTGGAGCCTATCCCAGCTGACTACAGGCGAAAGGCGGGGTACACCCTGGACAAGTCGCCAGGTCATCACAGGGCTGACACATAGACACAGACAACCATTCACACTCACATTCACACCTACGGTCAATTTAGAGTCACCAGTTAACCTAACCTGCATGTCTTTGGACTGTGGGGGAAACCGGAGCACCCGGAGGAAACCCACGCGGACACGGGGAGAACATGCAAACTCTGCACAGAAAGGCCCTCATCGGCCGCTGGGCTCGAACCCAGACCTTCTTGCTGTGAGGCGACAGCGCTAACCACTACACCACCGTGCCACCCCTCAGGACTCCAATATGTAAAGAAAATCTTTTTGTAACTTTTCTCCTCTGTGCAGCTGCGCCATTACAACTTCTTTGATGTGTTTTGTGAGCTGCTTCTCTTCAGATGCATCAACAGCAACTCACCTCCTAACGCAGTAAGCGTCTTATCAGGAGATTTAAAAGTGAATGTAGTTTTAGAACATGAGCTGTTTTATCTCATTTTGTTTTCCCTTATTTATTACCCTGATATTTCTAAAGTTTGAGGGAGGATTCTTAGAACGCCTGTTTGCACTCATCAACATGTGGAACGTGGACGTGTGGGAGCCTGCAGCAGAGCGTTACTTCTCAGTGCTTGTTGTAAGTGTCGAATATCATCTGATGCCACAATACACAAAATTCTCAGCATTGTATCTCTAACTCAGTGGTGGACGTGTGTGTGATTTGTCAATAGGATTACCTCAGAGCTTTCTGAAGCACTGTTTTCTCAGCCCCTGGAGCTCTACGCCAACCCAGCAGCCTTAGCTAGAGCAGTTTTATATCTCCTCAGGCAGCATGTCTCCAAGCTGATGATGGTTAATTTGGAGAGGCTTTGAGCAAGGTAATTCCCTACACCCCAACCCCCATTCCTCTTCATGCTTTTATTTCTTTTAATTTTTGCTTGATATTCTGGAACATTTATTAATTCCTGCTAACTTTTTTGGCATTAATAAGGCAAAAAAAAAAAAAAGTTACCAGATCAGCAATTATGGGTTTTTTCTTTTAATAACACATTTGTAAACCTGTTCATAATTAGGCTTAATTTAGTTGTCTGCCCTATATGAGCTCCTGTAGAAGATTTGCTACTATAGGAGATGTATTATTTTAGAACATAGAATAAGTACATACAAATTTCCTGTCATTTTCATATTTTATTTTCTCTCACTACTTTGCTCAAGCTCTCCACAAGTAAGTATATATTTTATTTATTATTAACTTGGTATTAAAAATGACTTTTCTTCCCTTCATTAAAAGGTTTGCACCCAGACCCGAGGACTGAAGGACCAGCGCGACATCCCTCTATCCTCCTCAATCCCTTTCACTCTTCTTATCAACAGGCCATCCATCCATCATCTGTAGCCACTTATCCTGTACAAGGTTGTGGGCAAGCTGACTATGAGCGAGAGGCGGGGTACACCCTGGACAAGTCACCAGATCATCGCAGAGCTGACAAACACAGCCATTCACACCTACGGTCAATTTAGTGTCACCAGTTAGCCTAACTTGCATGCCTTTGGACGGTGGGGGAAACTACCTCTGGTTTCCCAGAGGAAACCCACGCAGACACTGGGAGAACATGCAAACTCCACACAGAAAGGCCCTTGTCGGCCACTGGGCTCGAACCCAAGACCTTCTTGCTGTGAGGCGACAGCGCTAACCACTACACTACCATGCCGCCTATCAACAGGCTAATAATCCTCAATAGAGAACACCTATCAATAGAATTGTTTATAAGTAGTTCTGCTTTAATAAATATTTTCATTGGCTCCTAATTGCCATGTGATTGTGGTTATTTTTAGTCATTATATCATAATCCTTTAAAAAGCAATCCAACACACGAACAAATCTAATTGTAGAGGACCAAAAATCTGAGACACAGCACCATATTACATGTGAAATTACACCACTCATGTACATCATTTATCCTTGGCCATAACTCTGAACTCTCAAGGTAACTTTTTAAGAGGAAATATTTTTGAATCAGTGCCACATGAGGATTGTGTGGTAAACTTAGGCCCTGTCCACACGGCAACGGATTCAGGTGACTCCGATACAATTGCTTATCGTTTAGGCCTGGCGTCCACACGGCACCGGCGTTTTGGGTGCCCAAAACGTAATCTTTTTGAGAACGGGTTAAATTATCATGATGTGTTTATTGGAGAAATTGCCCTTTAGAAGGTTGTCCATTGTACATTTGTCTGCATGATGAGGGAGGAGAGATGTTATCACAAGAACAGATAATTACAGTGTAATGTAAATATAATCACAGTAGCGTGTGAGATATATCACACACACACTGAATGTTAGGGTAAAACAAAAGTTTGTTCTATAAAGTCTAATATAAATAAAGGTTTTTTCTTCTACTTATATCTATAGAGGAGAAATTACTGGTATGGGACGGACACACTTTGTCGAAACTTGGGAGAAACTTTGTCGAAAATTTACATAGTATGGGCTTTATTTCACAAGGTGGCGCAAAAAAAAAAAAACACTTCAACAAAACACCTTCCCTGAAACCAGATAGTATTAATAATTTATACTGTAGTCTTCCTTTATAAATCCACCAACTACATTTGTAAAATCCACTCAGGATGTACTTGTATTTTCACTTTAATATACTATACTTCAGTTTATTCACTTAAAAACCCTATACTGTCTAAATCAGATTGTATTAAACTGAAGAATTAAAACCACCACACAGAGGCCTCCAATTATTTTAAATAGCTTTATTTGGTTGTTGCAGTGTACTTTTGTAAACAAAATTACATTATATATGTCCAACAATGAAAAAAAAAAGCATCATGGCCAATATACATTTTACTCTCGCCTAATCACATCCTAACCTTGCTTTATCAGGCCACATTTTTTTCGATACAGCTTTATTTGCCTATTGCTGTGTCTTTTGGCAAACATATCCATAAAACCATCAAGATTTATGGCTCTAGCTCTTCTCAACTCTACACTTAACAACCCTAGAGTGCTCAATGGCTCGTCACTCATTGTATTTCTCAAGATTAGAAAAGAAAGTGGAGCAAAGAAAAAAAAAAACCCTGAACTTTTGAAAGTCAAACTAAGATATGGGGCAAACGTCCCCCGAAAATATTTTAATAACATAACACGCAAAACCCTGCATTCTAGTGAATTTTAGTACTTATTTTCACTTAAGTTATAACTTGAGCCTTTTTCTTTCTTGTACATTAATGATTAACATGTCAAAAATATCAAATTTAATTCCCCTAGTTAAAGAGTAATTTTCAGGAGTGCATTTAGAAAACGTGGTGATTTTCCTGCCTACACAGTTCATTACTTAGAAAAAAAAAAATCAGACAGTTGAAGGTAAACTCAGCAAAATCCCAAAACAGTACTGTTAATAAGTAAAGGTCTGTTAGAGTTTCTAAAGCTTTCAGGTTTCAATGTTGGGGACATTGAGCCTCGTTTATCAATCTTTTAGTAGAGTTGTGCGTTTGCAGAAGCTAAAGTGAACTAAAAATTTCCAATTCATATTTATGCGAGTTGAAACCAATTGTTTACATTAGTTCATATTGTCTGTAAATTTAAACACACCAATGAATACCAAATTTCTCATGTAAATCAGGGGCGTAGGGTGTGTGTGTGTGTCACATACTGACTGGCAGCCTGAGTACATTATGTAACAAAAAATAATTACCATTGCTAGTTTTAGGCAGCTTAGAAAACGACTCTTCCATGATTGCTGTTTCTTCCACGTTTTCTTGATGTTGTGTTCTAGAAATGGCACTAAAAAGCTTCGAAACCACAAAATGCAACTTTGATGGGGAAAAAAGATATATAATAAATTGCTTACCTCTCTTCACGTCGAAAGAAGGAGGAAAGTTTTGCTTGTTTTGACAGGCGAATTATTAACACGAGGAAATACTCGTAATTCGCAAGTAAAAAGACTGCAGCTACACTGCCAGCTTGAACTAGCCTGGGCCCGCCCATCCTAAGCGGGACGCAACACGAGGGCCTGGCCAGGCAAGCTATCTACAGCTCTCCCAAGCTCCCGAAAAATCGGGAGCCAATCAACTTTCAGCATCTCCAACGGCCCTGGGTAGAGGCGTGTTCAAGGCAGTGACGTAGTAGAACTGCGACCGGAAGCCATAGATTGTTTACAGAATCTATGCCGGAAGCGCTTCATTCACTAGAAACATTACGAACATGGAGCAGCGGCAAGCCTTTGACACAGTGGTAGATGCTGTATTGAAAGCATTCAACGGGAAGTTCTCATTGAAAACGGAGCAAAGAGCAGCCCTGGAGGTATTTATCTTCTTCCTGTTACTCAAGCAGTTTCCGTCGCGTCACATACGTCAGAGGAAAGCGTGATGTGATTGGTTTAAGCTTCGTCACAGCCTTTTCTGGCTTCAACCAGTAGCAAACTGAGGCATTTCAGGGAGGCGGGTCAACCACGCGCTTTGGGAAACGGTTGGGCTTAATATCTTTGCCAGACCAAATGCTCGCAGAGCTTTGAAGTCGTGTTAGCCAGACTAAGCTTGAACATGCTTTCGAGTGCGATTGTGTTGCGCTTGCGCAGAACTGTGTCAGTCCGTTCTGTGCTCCTGAAGGCGCGCGCGCCGTTCACAAAGAACACCTGTCTTTAATCAACATTGTTGGGAGTAACGCGTTACAAAAGTAACGAATTACTGTAATGCATTGCTTTTTGCAGTAGCGCGGTAATGTCAGGCATTATAGAAAAAAATTGGTAATATTTTACTCGGTACAAATGTCAGTAACGCGCGTTACAATGCATTTTTAACCTGGAATGAAGTGGTGTTTTTTTTTTCCTTCATACAAATTCGCCAAAATCACCGCGAGATCAGCAGAGGTGAAACGTCCGCGCAAAATGTTTCACTTCCTTTTCCTTTAGGCTAGTCAGACAGGAGAGAGAGATGAGTGAACCTGCAGCTGATCTAACGTCGGATAGCACATTCTGCAGATGGGCACACGCCCATTACTTTAAGTTTGTGAAAAATAAGGATGTGAAGAACATCGTAGTCAAATGCACTTTGTGTGCTAAACCTAAAGAACTGTCCACTTCCCGAAATAGCACCAGTAATTTAACTAAACATTTACAGAGGTGCCATAGTAACATGAAGTTAGCAAGGAAGCAAGTGGAGGATGAGTGGCGATAAAATCACAAAGCAGCCAAAATTAACGTTCTGCTGCTCTGAGATGCTCCTTCAACCTCAAGAGGTTAGGAGACTTGTGGTGGAGTATGTTGTTGAAGATATGCTGACAATTTGTTTACATTTTTGTCCTGTATAACTGAGGTTTTTTTTTTTTTTTTTCCCTGGTCGGAAGTCAGACTAAAGTGATTGAGCTGCCTTTCCTTCGAGGGCTAAAGGCCTAAGCACTTCAATATCATTAAAAGCACTTTGATTTATTTCTAATTCTGTTTTTCGAAATGTGACTGTGTAGCCTCATATAGCTAATAGTCATTGTCTAGCTGTGATTTAAAAGGCTTGTGGGTTTTTTTCAGGCCAGTTTTATTGTAGGCTACGATTTGCCATAATATGTTCATTTTTGTCAAATTTCTGAAATGGAGTCATATCCCTTAGGGCTAATCTTTTTTTTTTTTTTAATGAAGCATAAACTATGCTTAATGCTGTAAACTTAAACAATAAAGGCATAGAAATGCTAATTTTGTATTGTCATATCTTTAGACATTACAATACAATACAGTTAAATTAATGTTAATATGAATAGGTCTAAAGTTACAGTATTTCTATCACAATTTGCCAGACTTTCACCTTTTGTCTGTTCTTGCGATGATTGTTCCTTGTATTGTGCCATGAGCCGTCACTGTGGCTATTATATTCTACTGTTTATAACCGTAAGCCTAGCTCAGTCAGATACCACATCACCTTCCACTGGATGTGTGATGAGCTAATTGAGCGTCTTGAGCTACATTTAGATTGCCAGATCCATACTTCCAGTTATTTTGGTGAGAGTAACTTAAAAGTAATGCAATAGTAGTGTAATGCCTTACATTTTAAATACAGTAATATTGTAATGTAACTAAATACTTTAAAATGACAGTAACAAATCATGCAAAACAGTTTTGAAGTAACTTGCCCAACACTGTTAATCAATGAACTATGTTTGGGCTATCTAAGGACTGCGCCCATGCAAGGACGATGTGAAATATTACGCCGCGTCTAGGAACGCGAAAAATCCGAAAATAAATTTCTCCATTCAGAAAACCGGAGCTTTTCAAGAGTTTTGTCAAATATCCGGATTTCCGGGTATTTATTGTCATTAGCGGGAAAAAAATCCGGAGGAATTTTCATGAAAATCTAAAAATTCGGAACACTTTCATGACTACAAAATAGACTCGATTAGCACAAAAAACTGCGCTCACACGACAGTGGTGAAATTACAGCACTGATGAATTGAAAGCACTGATTTTCGGTACAGTACAGAGTGAGACTCCAGTAGAATATTTTTAATAAATAAACTTTATATGTATGCAGATAGAAAGAAGAGCGATTTAAAATCTGTGTACCTAAATACAATGACAACTAGTCAGTCCACAATCACTGTTTGAAAACAAGGTGTGCGCATGCGCCGTCTTCTTCTTTAAGGTTGTTTGGCGGTTGGCAAACCAACTTAAAAGGTGCATTACCGCCACCGACTGGGCTGGAGTGAGGACCAGACGCTCTATGGGAGGGGAAAAACTTGTATTCTTTTCACAAATTCTGAATCTTTCAGAAATTTGATAACATAACAATACATCTGACTTGATGCTCTCCCTAATAAACCACGTAATGTGAAACTGTGATGATTAACCATTCTGAGAGATTTATAAAGCTCATTTCTTTCGCGTTCATATTTCTTACAGTGAAGCATTATATGCTGTACTGATTCCGGATGGCTACAGTATTCACAATTTCCGGTTGGGTGTTTGCCTATTTTGTTAAGAGAATAGTTAAGTCCTGTATGTCCAATTCTTAATCGGGTGATCATAATGTCTTCGCTCTGACTCCTACGCATGCGCATTCTGTCTCCTCCGGTCTATGTATTTTTTCCTGGACTATTTTACAAACATTTTTACGTTATATTTATTCATGAAATTAATATAGCACGGGTTATCTGTAGGTGGTACTAATTTATAATCTTTGTATTTAAAATAAAATAGCCATTTCCAGTAAATGCCCCAGCTCCACCGGAAGCAGTTCTTTACTCTTTCCGGTGTTGCGTTTGTTTGGCAGTATGGCAGCAGGGAACTTGGGTGTTTGGTTAGAAATTGAAAAGGCAGAAAAAGAAAACAGACGAGAATTAGTTCTTCAAGGTGCAGCGGTCGATGAGAAGATAAAGAAAAGCGACGGGATTCATCCGAGACTTTATTCACTCAGCCTCCTCAATTACCTAGAAATCAGTCAGTGCCCGAGTCTGTATGAGATCCATGAAAACATTAAAAATTTGTCTCACCTGCAGAGCCTCATCCTCTGCAGGAACAAGATCTCATCAGTGCCCAAAAGCATCGGAGAGCTGAAATCGCTGAAAGTCTTAGATTTGTCAGTGAATGAGCTGCAGGCTTTGCCTGAGGAGATCTGTGCACTCAGTGAGCTCACTGCGCTCAATGTGAGCTGTAACAGCATCACGGCTCTTCCGGACGGATTAAGCCGCTGCACCAAGCTGTCCAGCATTAACGTGGGGAAAAACGCGCTGGTGTGTCTTCCTGAAGACCTGTGCTCCTCCAAACTGGAGCTGCTCAACACTGTCATAGCGTCAGAAAACATCATCGAGCAATTAAGCAGCGACATCCACAACCTGCCGGCGCTTAAGGTCTGTTTTTCACACGAATTCAGTGAAATATGAGCGCTTTTAATCTCTTCTTCTTTTGGCTGCTCCTGATTAGGGGTCACCACAGCAGAGCTTTCGTCTCCATTGCTCCCGCATCCTTCTCTACCACACCTGCCACTTTCATGTCCTCTCTCACCACATCCATGTATCTCCTCGTTTTCGTGTGCCTGGCAGCTCCATCCTCAACATTCTCCTTCCCACATGCTCTGCATCTCTTCTCAGGATGTGCCCATACCATCTCAGTCTCATCTCTCTTAGCTTAATTCCCAAGCTCTCCACATGTGCTGTCCCTCTGATGTGCTCGTTCCTTATCCTGTCCAACCTCCCATCACAAACTTCAACTCCGCCACCTCCAACTTTGCCTCCTGTCTCTTCGTTAAGGGTACAGGGTCTCCAATCCATACATCACAGCTGGTCTCACTACTGTCTTATACATCTTACCTTTCACTTTTGCTGGGACTTTCCTATCACAAATGACTCCCGAAATCCTTCTCCAACTGCTCCACCCTGCCTGCACTCTCTTTCTCACCTCACTGTCACAGCCCCCATTTTCCTGCACAGTTGACCCCAGGTACTTGAATTCACCAACTTTCTTTACATCTACTCCTTGCATCTTCACTCCACTCTCATCCCCATTCTCATTGATGCACATGTATTCTGTTTTGCTACTGCTCACCTTCATTCCTCTTCGTTCCAATGCATACCTCCATCTCTCCAAGCCCAGCTCAACCTCCTTTCTACTCTCACTACATATCACAATATCATCCGCAAACATCATGTTCCATGGTGACTCTTGCCTCACTTTGTCCGTCAAGCTATCCATCACTATGGCAAACAAGAAAGGACTCAAAGCAGATCCTTGATGGAGTCCCACCTTCACCTTGAACCATTCAGTCGTTCCAACTGCACACCTCACTGCTGTTTCACTGTTCTCATACATGTCTTGCACCTCTCTAATATACTTCTCATTCACTCCACACTTTCTCATACAATACCATAACTCATCTCTCGGCACTCTATCGTATGCCTTCTCCAGGTCTACAAACACACGATGTAGCTTTCTCTGGCTTCCCTGTATTTCTCCATTAACATTCTTAAAGCAAAAATTGCATCCGACGTGCTCTTCCTTGACATAAACCCGTACTGCTGTTCACAGACTGCTACCTCTCTTCTCAATCTCGCCTCCAATACCCTTTCCCTTAGCTTCATGGTGTGGCTCATCAGTTTTATCCCTTTGTAATTACTGCAGCTCTGTACATCTCCTTTATTCTTGTATATTGGGACTAGCATACACTTTCTCCATTCATTTGGCATTTTCTCATTCTCTAGGATCTTATTAAACAATCTCGTTAGGAACTCCACAGCCGTCTCACCCAAACATCTCCAAGCCTCAATTGGGATGCCATCTGGTCCGACTGCTTTCCCAGTCTTCATTCTTTTCATGGCTGCCCTCACCTCATCCTTACTAACCAAATACTAGCGCTTTTAATCTCATCTCATTATCTCTAGCCGCTTTATCCTGTTCTACAGGGTCGCAGGCAAGCTGGAGCCTATCCCAGCTGACTATGGGCGAAAGGCGGGGTACACCCTGGATAAGTCGCCAGGTCATCACAGGGCTGACACATAGACACAGACAACCATTCACACTCACATTCACACCTACGCTCAATTTAGAGTCACCAGTTAACCTAACCTGCATGTCTTTGGACTGTGGGGGAAACCGGAGCACCCGGAGGAAACCCATGTGGACACGGGGAGAACATGCAAACTCCGCACAGAAAGGCCCTCGCCGGCCACGGGGCTCGAACCTGGACCTTCTTGCTGTGAGGCGACAGCGCTAACCACTACACCACCGTGCCGCCCCAGCGCTTTTAATCATACACACAATTCACAAAGCAGCTTTACAGAACTCCAGATGTAGATTTTAAGCCCTCAGTGGAGTCAGAGGTGACAGTGGTGAGGAAAAACTCTGAGATGGCATGAAGAGGAACCAGACTCAAAAGTGAACCTGTCCTCTTCTGAATGACACACAGTAGGATTATAAAACATTCATCTGCAACAGTACTTTCATTCATTCATTCGTTCATTCAAACCCTTCCCTCCTTTTTTCCTTATCCATCCATTATCCGGAACCGCTTATCCTGTACAAGGTCGCAGTCAAGCTGGACTTTTATAATCCCAGCTGACTATGGGCGAGAGGTGGGGTACACCTTGGACAAGTTGCCAGATAATCGCAGGGCTGACACAGAGACAAACAACCATTCACATTCACACCTACGGTCAATTTAGAGCCACCAATTAACCTGCATGTCTTTGGACTGTGGGGGAAACCAGAGAACATGCAAACTTTACACAGAAAAGCCCCATCGGCCGCTGGGCTCAAACCCAGAACCTTCTTGCTGTGAGGCAACAGTGCTAACCCACCACCGTGCTACCCTCTTTCCCTTTTCCCTTCTTTCTTCATTCATTCGTTCATTTAGTCAGTCATTGTCATTCATTTACACATTTACTTGGATCAACCTTCATTCATGACTTTCCTGGTTTCTTTCTTTTTGTGTCCTTTTTTTTTATTAATTAGGAATTTACTTCTATACTTCCTTCCTGAAAATGAAAAAATGAACCTGGATATCATTTTCAAGTCATCACTAAGTTTTGACAAACAAATTTCCGCTGTAGTAAAGTCCACTTTAGTTTAGTTTAATAGAATTCGCCATAAATCCATACGAAGCGGATTGACAGGCGAAAATTACAGGACGAATAGTCCCAATTGACAATTTTCCCTCCGCAAATACAAAAACATAAAAATATTGTTGCTGATAAACTATACAAATATATAAACAAATTATGTATACAATGCTTAAACAATGATAAGAGGAAAAAAACAGTTTCTAATGTCCTATTATTCATAAAATAGATAACTGACTATGGTGGCCAGTACGTATGGTAGGTAGCTTTTCAAAGTATAAAATATGAAGTCAACTCTTAAATACAGTTAGACTGGTTGAGTTCTTAATATTTGTACCAACTGAGCCAAACTTCAAGGGTGAAATCTTTCTTTTCTCTCACAGAAAGACTTGGAAATAGTCATTCATGCTTTCATTACATTTCAGCTTGATTATTGTCACTATATGTGGGTTTGGCCCAATCTGCTCTGTCTCGCCTTCAGCTGGTTCAGAACACAGCAGCTAGATTTTTAACTGGCACTCGAAAAAAAAAAAAAAAAGGATCATATCTCACTTGAATGAGTCCCTCTCCACTGGTTACCGGTGAGATTCCATATTGAGTTTAAAGTTTTGTTGTTTGCTTTTAAAACCTTGAATGGTCTCGGTCCAAAATATATCTGCAACCTCCTCCATCCCTACTCGGTACCGAGATCACGGAGGGCATTTAGACAGCTACTCCTCGTAGTCCCAAGATCTCGGTGATGGGGCTTTTTCAGGTGTTGCCCCTTGGCTTTGAAATGATTTCCCTCTCCAGATCAGGTCTTCTTCCTCTATCGAGATTTTTAAAACACATCTTAAGACCCTTTTTTTTTTTTTCTCCTCCACCTTTTATTGTGTGTAATTGTGTGAGGGGTGGTGGTAATGGAAGTTTTAATATTCTGTTTTTTTTATACCGTTGTTGGTATTGTGTTCCTTTTATGCTTTTTGTACAGCACTTTAGCTCAACAGACACCTGTTGTTTTCAGTGTGCTTTATAAATAAATTTGACTTCCTTCTATCCTTTTCTGTTCTTGCTTTTTCACTTATTCAGTCTTTCTTTCCTACCTCCATCCCTCATTTCCTTCCCTCAGCCCCTTCCTTCCTTTCTTCCTTCCTTCCTCAAATATTTTATTCAATCCCCTTATTAGGCTATTAATGACTACCTTAAATAAATGCATTGGTGAAAATTTATGGTGCCCTTTAGGGTTGGTGTCCGTAGATAATTGTTCTTCTGTGTCCCCATTTTTTAATGTTTTATAATTTGAGTTTAGTTGTAGAATAAATAATACACTGACCAGTGTTTTAACTAGTTCCTTGTGTCAGGTGTTGGACCTTTCCAGTAACAAGCTCAGTGAGATCCCATTCGAGCTGGCTGACTGTCCCAAGTTGAAGGACATCAACTTCAAAGGAAACAAGCTGAAGGACAAGCGGCTAGAGAAGATGGTGAACGGCTGCCAGACTAAGTCGGTGCTGGACTACCTGAGAGCGGGGGGCCGAGGGAAAGGAAAGGGCAAGCAACTGGATGCAGATGGTGCTGAGCAGAGTGACAAGAATCGGAACGTGTCCAAAAAGAAGAATGCTGCGAGACGGAGGGATAAAAAGGAGGAAGATGCTGTGGATGAGTTGCAGAAAATGGTGGTTAAAATCCTTCATGTATCCGATTCCCCCTCTGCCATAACGGTGAAAGTCTCTCCTCAGGTGAAGGATGTGCGGCCGTATATAGTATGCTGCATCGTTAAAGGGATGAACCTGAAACCAGGGAACGCACTCAAGAGGTTCTTGGCAGCTCAGGTAATGAAATATTGCAAAGATGATAGACATTGGCTCTGCATGTGTGTGGTTAAATGAAGGAAGTGATTACGGATTTTATTTTGCCGTTTCGCGTTGATGTATTGTCTTTGTTTTTATTTTAAAATAAAATCTCTCCGTGTTCTTTAGACCAAGCTTCATGATGACTTTTGTGCCAAAAGGACAACAGCTACTATAGCAACTCATGACATGAGCTCACTGAAAGGCCCTCTACAGTATGATGCCAGACCTCCTGATGTTCTGAAGGTATGGATGAAAAAAGATTCGTGTGCGTTTTTGTGTGTGCATGTTGCAGCAGAATGACCATATTATTGCCAAGGCCATTATTTAAAAAAAAAAAATGGAATCGGTGCAATATACAGTAAGGTGACAAAGATGAAACTGATGATGAAACATTTCTCTCCTGATGGTAGCAGTGTCTTCCAAAATGACTAAATCCTCATCCACGAGGCACTGAATGGTTTAATGAGGATGAAAATGATGTGAATCATATGATTTGGCCTTTACAGTCACCAGATCTCAACTAAATTGAACACCAACAGGAGATTTTGGAGTGACGTTAGACAGCTTTCCACCACATCTGTTATCAAAATACTAATTCAGCCAGGGAATTTCTTTTGAAAGAGCACTGGTCATCCCACCAGTATGGTTCCAGAGACTTGTAGAATCAATGCCACACCACACTGAAGCTTGTAAGTGGTTTGTACCAGCCCAATACATTAGAACACTCGATATAGGTTTTTCTTTTAACTTTTTGTCCTCCATTTTTATGTATAATGACTAGCATGCTAAGAAAGGTAATTTCTCCTAGCTACAGATAATAGCCCCTGATCTACAGTCCTTCACACTCACCTATCAGAATCCAGTCACAATCCACACACTGCATACATAAGAGCCAGTTGGGAAGGCTGCATATATATTTCATGCAGTCTGGTAAAGCTGTTTTTATGAATGGTGTGGGATTTAGTTTCTAATCCACAAGTTAATTAGTGCCCCAGTTCATGGCTTTAATAATAAATGAACTGTGTATTGGTCACTTTTGTGTGGAACGTGTTTTCAGCACCTCTTTTTGTGACGAGCAGCAATCGTGAAGTCTTTGTGATACTACTTCTATACTGCATAGTGTACAACATTTTAATACCACAGTAGAATAGCACTCTTTTTTTACCTTCTGTGTTGAGTGATGCTTTCATAGTTTGCCGTGTTTAAACAGTTATATTTTTGATGGAGACTTGTAAAAGACTTGGCCAGTGTGCCACCACTGCTATGCCCGTATACACTCCAATACATTCCTAGTATAGTGCTGTGTATTGGTTTTCTACACCACTCCAGTTTGGTTATTATTGTCCTTGAAAAGATCTTTCTTTATTTTGGTGTGTGTGTGTATGTATGGGGGATGTAGATAGTTCCTCTGGGCCGTAAAGAGATGAAAGCCGGTGACCTGTTAAAGATGCTCCAGCATGAAGCAGATGAACAGAGGAAACAGAAAAAACGGCAGAATGTATCAGGCCTTCACAAGTGAGTTATTAAACACCCAGAAAGAGTTTGTGTGGTTTTTTTTGTTTGTTTTTGTTTTTTCTGATTTATTAGCAGATACTAAATTGACACTTGAGTTTGGCAAAATGAGTCCAAATTGAGGTGCGTTTGAAACTCTCTCATCTCTGATTGTACATGAGCTAACAGGTTTTAGCCCTTAGAGGTCGTGAGCAATAAGTTTCAGACTGTAATTTTATGAATTAGCAGAAATTCGAAATTAACAATCAATTGTGTTTTATAATTTGAGTAGATTTTTTTTTTCTTAATGAAACATTGAATTTGCAAATATATCTTTGTTGCACTTAGGGTTGCAAAGGGGCGGAAAATTCCCGGAAAGTTTCCGGAAAGTTTCCATGGAAACTTTGGTATGGGAATTTTGGGAATTAAAAAAAAAAAAAAGCACTGGAATTATGGTAATTTAGGGGAATTATTTAATTATTTTATTAATTATTTATATTTTACACATTGGATAGCACGCATGGCATTTTTCTGTGAAATAAGATGACAAAACATTTACACAGTTAACATTTTAGCACATCTGATGTCCCATTAAACTAGCACTAACACATTTTGCTGTAGCTAGCTAGCATGAGAATTTATTCAATGAAATGTTCTAATTATCTTACATTTACATTTATTTTTACCAGTAAGCTAGCATTAAATTTAGTTTTCTTACATGAAATGTTCATAGGAAGCTTTCATTTAGCTTATCTGGTTTCCCATTAAGCTAGCACAATTTGCTGTAACTAGCATCACAAGCTAACTACTTCAATGAAATGGCACAATTCTAATTTACAAGTAAATTAGCACTAGATTTATTCTACTATACCTTTTCATTTTTACTTAAATACCATAATAGATAAAAAATCATCCTCAAACATCCTCAAAACTTACTTGATGGCATGTTTCAAGTTTCAAGTTTATTTGTACAGCGCTTTTAACAATAAACATTGTTGCAAAGCAGCTTTACAGAATTTGAACGACTTAAAACATGAGCTAATTTTATCCCTAATCTATCTATCCCCAATGAGCAAGCCTGTGGCGACGGTGGCAAGGAAAAACTCCCTCAGACGACATGAGGAAGAAACCTCGAGAGGAACCAGACTCAAAAGGGAACCCATCCTCATTTGGGCAACAACAGACAGCCTGACTATAATATTAACAGTTTTAACAGGTATAACCCTCAACTGTCCTCATGGGGCCGTCCTTCACAGGAGTGGGGCGATAAAACTCCGACCAGACACAGGGCACCAGGATGGATCAAGCAGGTCCGAGGGGCAGAAGAGGCCAGCATCTCAATCCCAGGATCAACATGTAACTCAGAGGGACAGATGGGGGGGGAGAGAAAGAAAACACGTTGTTAGGTATGCCCTAAAAATGACAAGTATTAAATCTGTGTGATAGGCTCACAGAGACGAGAGTCTTTACATCAGGCATGACGCACAATGGCATGTTAATATGGTAAAAAATATATCATGACCTGCTCTGGCTGGATGCTTGATTGGGTGATGGGAGCACACTCCTCAGCAATGATGAGATGCAGATGGGACCCTTAGGCCTGGCCAAGACAATTCAGTTACATTTCACCGGGTCTGGGACATGCGACAGAACGTCTGACGGCCGATTCCCTGCAGGCTACGATAGCCAGTCGAGGTCCCCACCGTCTCCACCAAAAGATTTCCTGTTGACTCCATGTAACTCAGAGGGACAGATTTGGGGGGGGGGGGAAGAGAAAGAAAACACAGGTGGTTAGGTATGCCCAATGTCACCTGAATAAGTAGGAACAGTATACATATTGCACCGAGTACAAGCAGGGACTCCGGCAACTAACTATGACAGCATAACTAAAAGGAGAGAGCCAGAAGGTAACACAGGCATGAGGGAGCCCCGGGACATAAAGCAGCCAGCCACTGCACCGTCAACAAACTCGAGTGAGCAAGCGAGTGGGGACTGACAGCATCCATACATCCCAGTTTACCAAAACACTCTATGTCTGAGGACCCTCCAGATCTACTCCTTTACCTCATAAACACCATTAACAAAAGGCTTGACTAAACAGATATGTTTTCAGCCTAGACTTAAATGCTGAGACTGTGTCTGATTCCCGAACATTACTTGGAAGGCTGTTCCATAACTGTGGGGCTTTGTAAGAAAAGGCTCCGCCCCCTGATGTAGCCTTCACTATACGAGGTACCAGCAGATAGCCTGCACCTTTTGATCTAAGTAGGCGTGGCGGGTCATAGAGGAGCAGAAGTTCACTCAGGTACTGTGGTGCGAGACCATTTAGTGCTTTTAAAGGTCAATAGTAGTATTTTATAATCAATACGAAATTTGATTGGGAGCCAATGCAGTGTGGATAAGACAGGCGTGATGTGGTCATATTTTCTAGTTCTAGTAAGGACTCTTGCTGCGGCATTTTGAACTAACTGGAGCTTGTTTATGCACTTATTGGAACATCCAGACAGTAAGGCATTACAATAATCCAACCTGGAGGTAACGAAAGCATGGACTAGTTTTTCTGCATCATGCAATGACATTAAATTTCTTATCTTTGCAATATTTCTGAGATGAAAGAAAGCTATCCGGGTGATGTTATCAATGTGAGTTTCGAATGAAAGACTGGGGTCAATAATCACTCCGAGGTCTTTTACTGCTGCACGTGAAGAAACAGAAAGGCCATCCAGAGTTACTGTGTAATCAGAAAACTTACTTCTAGCTTTATGTGGTCCTAGCACAAGTACTTCAGTCTTGTCAGAGTTAAGCAGAAGGAAATTTATAAGCATCCAGTGTCTAATGTCCTTAACACATTCCTCAATTTTATTAAGCTGGTGTCTCTCATCAGGTTTTGCAGAGACATACAACTGTGTGTCATCAGCATAACAGTGGAAACTAATACAATGTTTACGAATAATATCGCCCAAAGGTAACATATATAGAGAAAAAAGCAGTGGACCCAAGACAGAACCTTGTGGAACACCAAACTTTACCTCGGTACGTCTAGAAATATCACCATTTATATCGACATACTGATAACGATCAGTTAGATAAGACCTGAGCCAGGAGAGGGCCATTCCCTTAACTCCCACAACATTTTCTAGTCTATCCAGAAGAATGGAATGATCAATGGTATCAAATGCTGCACTAAGGTCAAGCAACACAAGTAGCGAGACACAGCCCTGATCAGACGCCAGCAGTAGGTCGTTTACTACTTTAACCAGAGCTGTCTCTGTGCTATGATGAGGTCTAAATCCTGACTGATACATTTCATGGATGTTATTCCTATGTAAATATGAGCATAACTGCTGTGCCACAGCTTTTTCAAGGATCTTGGAGATAAAGGGGAGGTTTGATATTGGCCGATAATTGGACAGCTGACAGGGATCAAGGTCAGGTTTTTTAATCAGGGGTTTGATAACTGCTAGTTTAAAGGATTTGGGTACATAGCCAATCATAAGAGAAGAATTTATTATTTTTAGAAGCGGTTCAATTACTCCAGGCATTATCTGTTTGAATAGATGTGTCGGTAAGGGATCTAGTACGCAAGTTGAGGCTTTTGATGTAGAGATTAATGAGAGTAATTCAGTTTCTTTTAGGGGAGTAAAACATTCTAACTGATGATCTGATACAGTTATATTGTTAACTACAAGGTCGCTTTCATTGTCTAACCTTAAATTAGTAGTTTGAATTTTTTGTCGGATATTCTCAATTTTGTCATTAAAAAAATTCATGAAGTCGTTGCTACTACATACTGCAGGTGTGCATGTGTTGATAGTGGACTTATTCCTGGTTAATTTTGCTACAGTATTAAATAGGAATCTAGGATTATTTTTGTTATCTTCTATTAGGGAGGAGAGATATGTTGATCTCGCAGCACTAAGAGCTTTTTTATACTTCAGGAAGCTCTCCTTCCACGCCAATTTGAACACTACCAATTTTGTTTGACGCCATTTACGTTCCAATTTTCGAGTGGTCTGTCTTAATGTGCGAGTGTCATCATTATACCAGGGTGCTAATTTTTTGTCTCTGACCATTTTCCTTTTTAGAGGAGCTACATTATCTAAAGTATGGCGGAATGTTGACTCTAAGCATTCAGTTGCCTGATCGAGTTCTGCAGGGGCTGACAATGACCCAATCAAAGTTGATAACTCTGGGAGATCATTTATAAAGCTCTGTGCAGTAGTTGACGTGAAAGTACGTTTAATACAGTAGCGTGGTGAGGTGCATATATTATTACTCAGACATATTTTGAATGAGATGAGACAATGATCTGAGATAACTTCAGACTGTGGAAGTATGACTATATTGTCTACGTTTAATCTGAATGTTAGTATTAGATCAAGGGTGTGACCACCATTATGGGTCGGTCCTATGACATTCTGCTTAATCCCGACTGAATCTAAGATGGACACAAACGCTGTTTTTAAAGGGTCTTCTGGGTTATCAAAGTGAATATTAAAATCTCCGACAACTAAAGCTTTGTCTAAGGAAATAACCAAATCTGAGATAAAATCTGCAAATTCAGAAAGAAACTCAGAATATGGCCCCGGGGGCCTGTAAATAATAAGCAATGGAATTAACTGGGTAGACTTATCTTTTGAGGCTACATACATTATATGAGTATGAAGAACTTCAAATGTATTAAATTTATAACCAGGTTTGTGTGTTACACCTAGATAATCGTTATAAATAACCGCGACGCCTCCTCCTCTGCCAGTTAGACGAGGCTGGTGTATATAACTGTATCCAGGAGGACTCGCTTCATTTAATGCTATATATTCATTTGGCTTAATCCATGTTTCTGTTAAACACAGTACATTAAACTCCTGATCGGTAATGAGTTCATTAACCATTAGCGCTTTAGATGTAAGAGATCTAATATTTAATAGCCCCACTTTTAGATCAAAGGTGCTGGCAGCAGCTGTACAGTCAGTCTGATCTAATTTTATATTGATTAGGTTACTGGAACAAACTCTCTGAAAATTTCTACCTTTTTGTTGAGCTCGGGGAACAGACACAGTCTCGATGTAGTGGGCCCTGAGTGACGACTCTGTGCAGCTAGCAGACAGTCGGTTTAGCCTGTTCGTCTGCTCCCTGGCCTTGGCTCTGGATTGTCAGAAATTAACTAGGCCTGTTCTGAGACTATGACCTATGCTGCAGGAAATGAGAGCAGCACCTTCCCGAGTGGGATGGATACCGTCCCGCCCTAACAGGCCAGCAGTGCCCTCAAAATTAGCCCAATTATCTATAAAGCCCACACTGTTTTCAGAGCACCACCTGGACAGCCAGCAGTTCAGCGACCATAACCTGCTGTAAGCTACATCGCCACGCCGCATTGGGATGGGGCCAGAGCATACTACAGCATCGGACATCGCCTTCGCTAATTTAAACACCTCTACAAAGTTACTCTTAGTAACCTCAGACTGACGAAGGCGTATATCATTAGCTCCTGCATGGATAACTATCTTTGAGAACCTGTGCTTGCCTAGGACCCTAAGATTACCTGCTATGTCCGGCGCCCTGGCTCCCGGTATACACCTGACTAAAGCTGCTGGTGCCCCTAAAGGCTGAGCTAATTTCACGTGCCGTATGATAGAGTCCCCTATAACCAGAGCTCTTTCAGGTTTCTCAGTGGGTGCATCACTAAGGAGAGCAAACCTGTTCGACACGTGACGCGGAGAGGAGTGGTGCTCCCGTGGGTGAGCCTCAGCGGTAGCTTTGGCTCTACGCTTATGCCGCCGAGCCGTCACCCATTCGCCCCGCTGTAAGGGCTCTAATGCCGGAGTTGGGGGATTGCTAACTCCACCTAGGGCGTCCAGACTTTCCCTAACAGAAACTACACTGTTCTCACGCTCACTAACCTGCTCTAAAGCCTGGACACGCGCTTCTAGCACTGAAATCTTCTCCGTCAGACAGCTAACTAATCTGCACTTATCACAAGTAAAGCTAATAGAGCTATCGCTAGTGACGGAGGAAGAATGACTAAACATCCTGCACTCAGCACACTGAACAGGCTGAAGGTGTGCCATGATGAAAAGATTCACGTACCTTAAATGAAGATCTGTTGATATTAAAGCAGATCAGATGGCCTCCGCTTGTGGAGGAGAAAAAAAGAAAGCTTCCGGTCTCGGGGTTCTTCCGAAAAAAGAAAGAGAAAAAACCGGAAAAAAAAAAAAACCGGAAAAAGGAAAGCGAAAGTGAAAAGTACAAAAATGAAAGCGACAGTATAATAAAAATGAAGACGATACTGGAAATTTATTTATAGAAAAAAAGTTAAAAAAGGATTAGTAATTAACGCCGGCACTCGCGGGAAAAAAGATTCGGCGCGAACAACTCAGGAAACCATGTAGTCCTTTGTCTGTAATGTGTGATCTCGGCAGTTTGTATTTAAAACAGTTCTAGCTCTTCAGAATTCTAGAAGTTATTGTGCATGTGATAGAGGGATGCAAAATGCATGTAAGGGGTGTGGCTTCAATGGCTCCTGAGAAAATAACATGTTTTGTCCATGTGAGTGAGTAACAGCGTGCTATGCACAACTTTATTCCTATAAATCTGCTTCTTTTAACCAAGATTATGCTACAATATTTTTTTCTACTTACTTAATTGATGTCCACTTTCAAAATTCCCAGTCTTTTCCTGAAAATTCCCGTTAATTCCCGAAAATTCCCATGGAAAGTTTCCAACTTTGAAAATTCCCGGAATTTTGCAACTCTAGTTGCACTTGCTTTTGTGTTTTTGGAAAGTTGTACAGGACGTGAACTTAATAGATCCAAAATGGCATTTTGAATATATAACAAGCTGGCAGAGAAAGATTCTGAATATATAAGTAATGTTTTCAGGAAAGATGCAGAGAAAATGATAACGCTAACAACCAAAAATAGTACTAATGTTTCTGAGACTTGGCTGTACTGAAGTTGGATAACTTCAAAATAAATTTTTTAATAATATTTTTCAGCTAATTGTGTAAGTTTCCAAGGTGATCTTTTAGAGATTTCTTCTTTAGCTTTTGGTTACAGGTGACTACACAGTGATTAAAAAAAATGATTTGGGATAGAGTGTTCTTTGTGATAAAATAACTCTAATACTTGAGTTACTTCTCATTGACGCTCTCTTAGGTACCTTCAGCTGTTGGATGGGAAAGATCATTACCCTTGCCTGGTTGATGCTGATGGTCATGTGATCTCATTCCCTCCAATCACAAACAGTGAGAGGACAAAGGTAAGCTGCTGTAATTCTGTAACTACAGCTGTGATATTGCAGGGCATTTGAATACAAAGTACGTCAATGTGCTGAAGTGTGTTGTAAAAAAAAAAAGCCTAAATTAATGACTTCCTCAAAGACGAAGTTAATAATAGCACTTCTGTCTCAGTGGTTCGACTTTATTTTCCTTACACACAAAAAATGATTTCTGTTTCAGGATGGTTTCCCAAACCAACTGCAGTCTGGTTTAATCTTGATACTTACACACAGTACACCATCTGCATTAATTTACCTTGTATGCGTTTGTAGAAGAGTTCAGATCCACTCTGCAGAAATTTAGCTGAAATGTTGTTGTGTACTGCACATTATATAGCATCGGCCACAAGAACAGACTTTTTTTTCTGATGGTTTTTCTGATTTAATACGATTTCTCCACTCTTATTTTCTCTCTCTTATTTCCAGATAAAGAAGACCACATCTGAGCTTTTTCTAGAGGTCACAAGCTCTGCGAGTTTACAAACCTGTAAGGATGTCATGGACACGCTCATTATAGTAAGAATCAGAGTGCATTTTTTAAAAAGTTGTATTCGTACTAATGATAAACTCTGTAATAATGCTATGGGCTGCATCACTTATGATTATAGTATATTTAATTAGTTTTTTTTTTTTTTTTTTTTTTTTGCATCTTGGTATAGTGCTCACATTTTTACTTAATAGTCCAAATAGTACCGTCTCAGTGTTCAAACAGTAATAATGGTCAAGTGCAAAAGTTTGCAGCCTCATGCTTTCTGGGTGGGGGGAAAATGTAATTATAATTTGCTGATCAAATGCTTACTTCCGAAACGCAGATCCCTAATTCCAATGGCACAATGATCAAATACCTACAGTGTCTTGCAAAAGTATTCATCCCCCTTGGTGTTTGGCCTGTTTTGTTGCATTAAAAGCTGGAATTGAAATGGATTTTTGGAGGGTTAGCACCATTTGACTTACACAACATGCCTACCACTTTAAAGGTGAAAATTGTTCTTTTCTTTTTTTTTTTTTTATTGTGACACAAACAATAATTAAGATGAAAAAAACAGAAATCTGGAATGTATTCACCCCCTTTCATATGAAACCCCTAAATAAGAGCTGGTCCAACCAATTCACTTCATAAGTAACATGATTAATTGATTAAGATCCACCCGTGTGCAATCAGTGTCACATGATGCCTGTAGAAATCATTTTAAAATCACTTTTTTTATTGTGACACATACAATAATGAAGATGAAAAAACAGAAATCTGGAGTGTGCATAGGTACCCCCCCCCAAAAAAAAAAGTCAATACTTTGTAGAGACTCCTTTTCCTGCAATTACAGCTGCAAGTCTATTGAGGTATGTCTCTATTAGCTTGGCACATCTAGCCACTGGGATTTTTGCCCATTCCTCAAGGAAAAACTGCTCCAACTCCTTCAAGTTAAATGGGTTGCGTTGGTGTACAGCAATCTTCAAGTTATGCCACAGATTCTCCATTGGATTGAGGTCTGGGCTTTGATTAGGCCATTCCAAGACATTTAAATGTTTCCCTTTAAACCACTCCAGTGTAGCTTTAACAGTATGTTTAGGGTCATTGTCCTGCTGGAACGTGAACCTTCATCCTAGTCTCAAACCTCTGGCTGACTTAAACTTGTTTTCCTCCAGGATGGCACTAAATACAGGGCAATTCATCTTTCCTTCAGTCCTGACCAGCTTTCCTGTCTCTGCAGATGAAAAATATCCCCACAGCATGATGCTGCCACCACCATGCTTCACTGTAGGAATGGTGTTCTCAGGGTGTTGGGTTTGCGCCACATGTGGCATTTCCCCTGATGGCCAAAAAGTTCAATTTTAGTCTCATTTGAGCAGAGACTCTTCTTCCTTGTGTTTGGGGAGTCTGCCACATGCTGTTAGGCAAACTCCAAACATGTTTTCTTAAGTAATGAGTTTTTTCTGGCCAATCTTCCATCAATCCCCACTCTGTGGAGTGTACAGCTTATTGTGGTCCTATGGACAGATACCCCCATCTCCGCTGTGGATCTTTGCAGCTCCTTCAGTGTTATCTTTGGTATCTTTGTTGCATCTCTGATTAATGCCCTCCTTGCCCGGTCTGTGAGTTTTGGTGGGCGGCCTTCTCTTGTCAGGTTTGTCCCTACATTCCCTGTGCTATATTCTGTCAATTTTGCTATAATGGATTTAATGGTGCTCCATGGGATATTCAAAGTTTGAGATTTTTTTATAACCCAACCCTGATCTATACTTTTTCACACCTCTGTCTCTGACCTGTTTGGAGTGCTCCTTGGTTTTCATGTTGCTTGCTTAGTAGTGTTGCAGAATCAGGGTCCTTCCAGAACAGGTTGATTTATACAGATGTCATGTGACAGATCATGTGACACTTTGCGCACAGGTAGATCTTAATGAACTAATAATGTGACTAATTATTGTGACTTGAATTGGTTGGACCAGCTCTTATTTAGGGGTTTCATATGAAAGGGGGTGAATACCTATGCACACTCCAGATTTCTGTTTTTTCATCTTTGTTTTGTGTCCCAATAAAAAAAGAACAATTTTCACCTTTAAAGTTGTAGGCATATTGTGTAAATCAAATGGTGCTAACCCTCCAAAAATCCATTTTAATTTCGGCTTGTAATGCGACAAAACAGGACAAACACCAAGGGGGGTGAATACTTTTGCAAGACGCTGTATCTTGAAGCCAAAGTGCAATGTTCTTTTTATTATATAGACACATTCACAAACAAAAGCTCTATTACTCTGTCTCAGATGTAGTTTGTGTGAAAAATATAAGAGGTGTATTTCCCAGTAAAACACTCGTGTCTATATAATAAACGTGTACTTTGTCAGGGGATCATAAAACATAGTTGAAATAAGGGCATAATCATCAGCACAGATGCCAACTTGTCAGATGTTGAGTGTTTATGTGCTCAGTCTGATTTATATTTTTCTCGTTTGCAAAAGATTTGATTAAAAAACAAAACCTTACATCAGCATAATTTGATTCTTTTTGTAATTGAATGCTGCGCTACCACATGTAGAGTAGCTTCTGCTTTTCACAGTGGTACATTCTCATCCTGCTTATCAGCATGTAGTCCTGATATCTTCATCTTGTCATTTTCTTTTTAAACTTTCCTTTACGTGAAAAGTGTTTGGCTTGAGTAATGGCTGTGAATGTTGTGCTCTGATGGGAACAGGACTGTTTGTCCTACATTATTGCATGAGCTCATTCCTCCTGAATATTTAACAGCCGGCAAAATGTGATCTCGGCATTCTGAATAATGCACGATTCAACACTGTTTTGTCCAGGGGATGGATGGATAGATATTTTTGACAGTGATATAAAACGTATCGGACTGCATTCATACAGAACATACAAGCATTTAAAATAGTCAAGGGTATAAACATAAAGCCCAAGGGCTTGGTTCCATTGTGGTACTCTGTGCACAGTAGAAATAAGCCTTTGGAAATGTAGCCCCATTCTTTGTGAAATAGAGCTAATGCAAAGTTTTATATGGCTTTTATCAAAATAAAATATTTGGGGTTTGTTTGTTTTTGTTTTATTTTATTTTGCCTGAGTAATTAATTCAGGGATGGAGCTGTAATTTTATAATTGAGTTCATGAAGATTCTGTGACTTTTGTGGTATTCAGTCAATCCTGGTTTCCATCGAGTCAGGTTTAACACATCTCCGTCTTCTAACTCTGCTTTCTGTTTGTCTTTTAAGAAAATGGCAGAGCTGAATAAGTTTACCTTTGACAATAAAGACGAGGCCTGTTCAGATGACGAGACGGACTCGGCCTCTAAACCTGCAACTTGCGGCTTAGCCTCAGCTGAGTTGAGCGTGGTGCAGGTGAAGGTGGTGGACATGGAGGGCAATCTGAAGGTCTTATACCCATCCAAAACTGACCTGATCTCTGATGTCAGCCATCTGACCATCATCCGGTAACCAGCTTCAACAGACGAGCCGTGGATACTGTATTACACTTGTATCTGCATAAAGAAAACCAGTTTATTTATGCGTTTCATACTCTGTTTTTAAACCCTAATTACGGTCAAGTATAAAAGTGTGTATCTGCATGGTTTCTGGGTGGGGGGAAAAATAAAAACCAAAACTCTGATTTGTTCATCAGAAACAATTGCAAGATGAAGCATATTTTGCAAAAAGACAATACAAAACAAAAATAAAATTTTTTCAGAAACTCTTTTGCCCTTACAGTGGCACAGCGTGACCAGCTCACAGCTTCAGGGTCCTGTGTTTGATCCGGAGCTGAGGTTACTGGCTGTGTAAAGTTTCTGAGCATGTTCTCCCCATGTGCACGTGGTTTTCCTCTCGGTTCTCTGGTTTTCGCCAACCTCTCAAAAACATGCTCGCCTGTGGATTGGCTAAAATAAATAAAATGTGTGTTCGTTGTGCTTTGCGATGGACTGTCGTGTTCCCTGGACAGGCTTGAGACCCAGTGCAACCAAGATAAATTAGCGCTTACTGAAAGTAAATGAGTTTTGCCATGAGCCTCCCTGTCTCCAGACATGATTTAAAGGAGGACGTGTGACATAATTAAAACTGCCATCTTAAGAAATGTGCATGGGGTCAAATGTTAGAACAAGAGGATCCAAAAGCTGCTCAAGTTATTTGTTATTCCACGAAATTGAGTCATACGCAAGCTGATAGCCAACGAGGCCAAGTTGGCTACGAGCCATGTACAACAAGATTGAGTGGAATAACTGTTTTTATGATGTCCACATTCACTGGATTTTGAGAGGGCGTTTTTGTTGTTTTTGCAAATTTGATAACTCTATACAAAACGTCCGACAAAATAATTTCCGCTTAGAATGTAAACAAACCGGTGGAACGACTGGAGCAATTTGTGAAAAATGTGATAATTCTTGAAAAATTAAGAGACGTTCTTACCATCACAATACTTTTGTTCCATAATTTGTTAACCTTTTTTTGGGGGGGGGGGTTCGAGTAGAGTTATTATTTCGTCCTCGGTTGGTTCAGAAACGTGTTCCGCCATTTTGTTTTTCTCCACTCACGGTATATGAGCTGATAGCCGAGTAGTAGAGTAGCCGATCAAAGTGTGCTATTGCTCATATCCAGTGAATGTGGATAGAATAAAAAAGAATATCAGATTAGGAAAGGGAATCCAAATTTTTTGATATATCACTTTTATACTGAGGATCTGTGAAACCTGACAGACTAAATAACTGCTCTAAAACTGTACCATTTTTATTTATAATTTTGCTAACCTTTGCATTTGACTGTAATTATACTTTTTTTTTTGTTAAACAATACTGTATCTCTTCTCAGTTTTTGAATAACTTTCACTTAATTTCATTACAAACAGAATAAAGCAACAGCTGTACATATGTTTAAAACACTTGATACAGCACTTGGACCATGAAATAAATTCGACTTGAAATCCACTGCTGGTTTGTTTTTGATTTTCACTTGCTGTTTTAACTTTTTTGAATTCAAGCATATTAAACAGAATCGCAGGTCAAACCCAGCTTATATTTCAGGTGACTACAGAGATTGTCTTTCAAGCCATTACATAATGCCTGTTAGGATTCATATTACGTAAACCTCAAAAAGCCACACAGAGACTGAAAATCTAGTTAAGCTTACAACCTCCTGATGATTTCCATTCTTCTTAAAATGCACGTTATAATCTTAAATTGGAGGAGGATCACTGAACCGCTCAGGTTAGTCTGATGATTGATGGCTCACTGTGAAAGCTCTGGATAAGGTTACAGATCAAATGACTGGTGGTGGACTAGATACATGATGCTGATAAGGAAGGAGATATAAAACATGAGAAGGGAGCCCCAGACAGGACTTTGGCTCACATCATGCCACCCAACACACAAAGCATCCTGACTATCTAAAGATATACATGCATGTATGTGTATATACGGAAGCTATGAGGACCATTCAAGCAGCTAATTATCTAATAAGGAAGCAAGCCTGGGACAGAAAGACGAGATGGACTTGGAACGGACCTGAGGAAGATCTAGAAGTCCAGGATGGTCGTTTTAAGCAGCTTGACTCTGTAAAGGAAGGCATTCACTCTGCGTACCAGTTTGCACCTTTAATGCTGAACAGAGTTTCTCGACCGTTGGGGAAACAAAGCAGCAAAGCTCAAGATTTCCTCTTGAAACCTCGACAGGTGGTGCTGCAAAACCCGCAGGAAGATAAAATTAAAGAAGGTGATGTGAATGCGCTTATCACAAGCAACTCTCTGCCGCCGATATGTGGTACGAGAGTACATCCAGTACGTGGAGCAAAAAGTTGCGTATCAAGTCAGCATGCTTTACAAACTGGTAAGAAGGAAGGCGTATCATCTAACGGTGCAAGAAGTGTCAGGACATTAATATGTAGGCAAAAGGAGAGAGCTCAGTTAACCAGCACAGTGGACATGATCTGCAGAAGTCTGGTTCCGTTCAGGGTGACCGAGTGCACTCAGGTTTCAGAGAGTCCTCCTCTAGAGACAGAGGAGAAGAAAGCATGGATGAAGCCTTCAGTTAAGAGACACACCCATTCTAGGGGGCATCTAGGTTTTGATAAGAAGAACCTAAGCTCCAGTGATAGTGGAGTAGTAACAGAAAGGATTATGGATTCAGTGAGCATGTGTGAGACCAAACGACACTCTCAGCCACTCTCAGACTCGGCCATTGAGACAGAAACCCAGAGCTCACACAGAAAGAGAGGAGAGGACAGGAACAGAGGGATGGAGGATGAAGAGGAGGTGTATTATACCACTAAGATGATTGCAGAGTGGATAATCGGAGTAAATGCAAGTCTCTTCTCTCCATTCAAGGATGAGTTGAATAAAACCCATCTCAAGGAGGAAGACGTGGACACTATTAAAATTATCTATGGTCAGGACTAAAGGGAGTTTAATGTTAGCTTTGCCAGTAACAAAGCTATCAGATCTCAATTTTCAATTAAATGCCAGTAGGGTGTTTTTGTTTTTTGTTTTTTAATCTTCAGCTGTCCAGTTTTGGTGAATTTGTGCCTACTGTAGCCTCAGATTTCTACTCTTGATTGACAGGAGTGAAACCTGTTGTAATCTTCTCATGTTGTAGCCCATCCACCTCAAGATTTGGTACGTTATGCCATCTGAGATGCCGTGATGCTTTTCTGTTCCTCACAGGTGTAAAGAGTGGTTATTTGAATTTTTGTAGACGACTTCTCAGATTGAACCAGTCTGGCTATTCTGCACTGACCTCTGTCTTATCAGCAAGGCATCCCCACCCACCCACAGAACCACCGCTCACTGGGGTTTGTTTGTTTGTTTTTTCATGCCATTCTGTATGAACTTTAGCCCAGCCCCTCAGGCGCCAGCAACTGTGCCAGGGTCAAAGTCACCGAGATTCTATTTTTCTCCATTCTCATGTTTGATGTGAACATTAACTGAAGCGCTTGACTTTAAAATCTGCGTGATTTTGTGTATTGAGCTGTTGCCACAGGATCGCATGAATGAGCAAGCCTGAAGGTGTGATTGGTGTGTTTATATAATACTGCGCTCATACATGCACTGATGCATTATCATGTAGTAACCTGTATTTTCCTGGGACATGTAAAGAATGGTCCATGTTATTTTAAATATTTTATTTTCATAATAAATGAGGAAAAAACAGATTTATATAGTCATGAAAGTGTTCCGGATTTTCCCGGAATTCCGGATTTTTAGATTTTCATGAAAATTCCTCCGGGTTTTTTCCGCTAATGACGAAATATCCGGATATTTGACAAAACTCTTGAAAATCTCCAGTTTTCCGAATGGAGAAATTTATTTTTCAGATTTTTCGCATTCCTAGACGCGGCGTAATACTTCGCATTGTCCTTGCATGGGCGCAGTCCTTAAATAGCCCAAACATAGTTCATTGATTAAAGACAGGTGTTTTGTTAACGGCATGCGTGCCGGAGCTCGTTAGGCGCGCCTTCAGGTGCACGTGCTAAGGCGCGCAGGACTGACACTGTTCTGCGCAAGCGCAACACAATCGCACTAGAAAGCATGTTCAAGCTGCCAGTGTAGCTGCAGTCTTTTTAGTTGCGAATTACAAGTATTTTCTCTTGTGTTAATAATTCGCCATGTCAAAACAAGCAAAAATTTCCTCCTTCTTTTGACGTGAAGAGAGGTAAGCAATTTATTATTATTTTTTCCCATCAAAGTTGCATTTTGTGGTTTCGAAGCTAAGTTTTAGTGCCGTTTCTAGAACGCAACATCAAGAAAACATGGAAGAAACAGCAATAATGGAAGAGCTGGTTTCTAAGCTGCCTAAAACTAGCAATGGTAATTTTTTTTTTTTTGTTACATAATGTACTCAGGCTGCCAGTCAGTGTGTGACACACGCACACACACACACACACACACACACACTACGCCCCTGATTTATATGAGAAATTTGGTATTCATTGGTGTGTTTAAATTTACAGACAATATGAACTAATCTAAACAATTGGCTTCAACTCGCATAAATATGAATTGGAAACTTTTAGTTCACTTTAGCTTATACAAACGCACAACTCTACTAAAAGATTGATAAACGAGGCTCAATGTCCCCAACATTGAAACCTGAAAGCTTTAGAAACTCTAACAGACCTTTACTTTTTAACAGTACTGTTTTGGGATTTTGCTGAGTTTACCTTCAACTGTCTGATTTTTTTTTTTCAAAGTGATGAACTGTGTAGCCAGGAAAATCACCGTGTTTTCTAAATGCACTCCTGAAAATTACTCTTTAACTAGGGGAATTAAATTTGATATTTTTGACATGTTAATCATTAATGTACATGAAAGAAAAAGGCTTAAATGTTATAACTTGTTTTGGTGAAAATAAGTACTAAAATCCACTAGAATGCAGGGTTTTGCATGTTGTTATTAAAATATTTTCGGGGGACGTTGCCCCCATATCTTAGTTTGACTTTCAAAAGTTCAGGGTTTTTTTCTTTGCTCCACTTTCATCTCTATTTATATAAGAAGAAGTGATTGTTTTAATAGTTACAGAAGGAGGAGCCGGTGTCGGAGCTGTGTAAAGGTCAAAGGAAGCTGTAAAACTGTTATGGCATGGGGAAATTTCTTCATGCCGGATGATTTTGCACTTTTTTCAGTAGTGTGACAATCTGTATTCTTTGTTTGTATTTAACTCAAGAATAAAAGAGGCTGGTAAAGAAGTGACTGTAATAACGGCAGGGACAAACTTTATTCTTGCACAACATTAAATATAAGTATAAATGGATAAAAATGAAACGTGATGTTTATTAATGAATGTGTCCATCTGTAAGTCTGTGTGGTCTAAACAATATAAAATAGCCCCGGATGTGCTGCTCGAGGAGACTTACGAAAATCTACCATGGTTTACTATGGTTTTACCATGGTTTTTATGTAGTAACCATGATTCTACCATGGTATCTCATGGTTATTCTAAGTACTATGAACCAACCATAGTATTACTATGGTTCATCCATGGTGGTAACCATGGTTCTACTATGGTATCTCATGGTGATTCTAAGTACTATGAACCAACCATAGTATTACTATGGTTCATCCATGGTACTGCAGTAGCTGTGGTAGCATCATAGTTGTATGTGTAATAGGTCATAGTAACTACGAAATTAGTTTAAAAAGGGATAGTATGGTTTTTAAAAGGATGCACTAACTGTAGTATTACCATGCTTTCGTCCAACAGTCAGTGCTGTAGAGAAGGATCTCGATTAACAGCCCAGATCCATTAACATTTACTTAGAACCTAAAAATTTAAGTGAACATTGAGGTAAAATGCACCATGGTTTTCATGGTTACCCAAAAAACCATGAAAACCATGAATAACTATAAACCATGGTAAAACCATGGTTAGTTTTCATAGTAAAACCATGGTTAATTTTCGTAAGGGTAATCAACTCCACTGGTATAATGCTTGCTCCAGTGCTTTGTCATCGATCACCTCACTATAACTGCATGTCCTTGTTAGTTTCTCACTTAGTGAACATAAAAGAGCTTTTATTTAGGTGTATTTTGGTGTTTCTGTATATTTTTCAAGTCGAAGGAAAATCCAAGTAAGAAACAGAAATTTTAATGTGCAATGTTTTAATACCACTTATAATTGACAAAGTATACAGTATACAAACTGCAGTAAAGCGAGTAAAGTTATACATGCTAAACAGAATGCTTTTAACATTTTCATAACACTGGTAAAAAAAAAAGTAACTTCAAGTCAAAATTGTTTCATACATGGAGAATGAATGAATGAATTAATGTATAAACTGCTTTGGAGTGAATTCATTTGTCATGCGTTGTTGGCCACAGCAGTGAAATGTCTTCGACAGTGTCAGCATTTATGAACGTAGTATCCAGTGACGTAGCCCAGGATGTACATGGAAGCCATTACAGCCAGCAAGCCTGCCACTCTCACAACCACACCCAGCTGCCCCGTGCACAGTTTGTTACAGATCCTAAACCATACGACACACAATCAACAAAATGGGTCAAACACATGCACTGCACTACACTTAAGGCTTATAATATTTATGATCTGATAATCTTTTCTCAAGGTAACAATAAGGTTATATACGGTATCACAGCCATCTGATTAGAATCTGCAGTCAATCCTCTAACTGTTGCTTTATTTGTTCTGTTTTCCTTGTTAAATTATTTTTGCAGATGTTAAAGGTGCTGACTGCAAAATCATCTGAAATTTTTTTTTTCTGCCTTGTGCATGGCATTTTCCTATGTCTCACAAGAACAATATCATGCGGATGAGATGTGATCATTTTGACATGCTGAGGGTTGCTTTCTTCTGTTTTGGGACCTATTATCCCAAATGGGAAACAGCCAAATGCGAAGAGCTTTAACTAATAAACATAACTATAGAACTGGGTCACACCAAGATGGCGACATGCGGAAAACATCATGACCCTGTATCGACCTTGGAGAGTTTTGAGTCGCAAGGCTGTAATTTGTGGTTGACATTCGTGAATGGATCCGTGAAACAAAAGACAACTACACCTTTTCTCTGTTACTGCTTTGTTATCGTTTCTTTCTCTGTAAGATCAAAATATTAGGTGTATAACTCCATACTCGCTACCTTGGAGTAGAGCCCATGCATTCTAAGGCTAAGATAGCTAAGCACTAGCTAGAATGATTTAGTTATCTGTCCAGAAAAAGGATATCATCTTAACCTTGCTCTATCTTGCAGTTGCACTCACTACCAGGCTTCCCTTTTCTTTTCTGCTGGCTTTTAGCTGGCAGGAGAGCGGAGTCTGCCATTTTTACCCATGCTGATTTGTTTCGGTTAAAAGTAGGTCAGACACCCCACAGTGGTCACATGATATTGTTGCTCACTTGCTTTGGCAATCCCCGGAATCGTACAATGTGGGACACTTTATCTCGGCAAAATATTTACATATTAGGTACACGGTGTGTACAGCAGTGAAACATCACAAAACTCCGACAGCAACAGAAATAGAACATTTTGTCCTGAATTTAACTTTGCAGTCAGAACCTTTAAATAAAGATATAATTGAAACCATATTTAAAACACATACGCCATGTGTGGTAAAGATGTATAAAAATGTGTTTATTTAGATTCATCTCACATTGAAAATATGAGAGAAATTTTCAACTTTAACTGAAGTAAATTCTAAACTAAGAAGATTTTTTTAATGAGTGCACCCCTGGGAATTCTTACGAATAAAGCATAAGTGAAGCATGTGCAGGACTTGATACACGGTGGTGTAGTGGTTAGCACTGTTGCCTCACAGCAAGAAGGTTCTGGGTTCGAGCCCAGTGGCCGATGGGGACCTTTCTGTGTGGAATTTGCATGTTCTCCCCGTGTCTGCGTGGGTTTCCTCCGAGTGCTCCAGTTTCCTCCACAGTCCAAAGACATGCAGGTTAGGTTAATTGGTGGCTCTAAATTGACCGTAGGTGTGAATGTGAGTGTGAATGGTTGTTTGTCTCTATGTCAACCCTGTCTCTCACCCTCTCACTATTCAGCTGGGATAGGCTCCAGCTTGCCCATGACCCTGCACGGAATAAGCAGTTACAGATAATGGATGAAGGAAGCATGTGGCCATTTATATTTTACTAAGTTCACCTGTGTGTTTAGGAAAATATCAAACACTTATCCATGACTTCCTTTTTCACTGTGGTGACACAGAAGCCAAGTTTCCTCAGTCATTCATCAACGCTGAGATGAGAGATTACACAAATTGACAAAAGTTTGTTGAACTTCAACAATCAAACAATGGCTATAAATATAGCTGCATGCCTGAAAATACGCATGTTAAACAGTGGGATACGTGGAATTATAGATTCCATGAATTTGCAGGATGATTAATTCATGGAGTCCATAATGCCATGTCCTGCCAAGATGTTAAAACTAGGTTATGTCTGGACAATAATCCAAACACAATATCCAAACTTGTACAGAAATTATTCAATGACCACAGAATTAAGCTTTTAAGCTGAAGAGGAGGCGGCACGGTGGTGTAGTGGTTAGCGCTGTTGCCTCACAGCAAGAAGGTCTGGGTTCGAGCCCCGTGGCCAGCGAGGGCCTTTCTGTGCGGAGTTTGCATGTTCTCCCCGTGTCCGCGTGGGTTTCCTCCGGGTGCTCCGGTTTCCCCCACAGTCCAAAGACATGCAGGTTAGGTTAACTGGTGACTCTAAATTGACCGTAGGTGTGAATGTGAGTGTGAATGGTTGTCTGTGTCTATGTGTCAGCCCTGTGATGACCTGGCGACTTGTCCAGGGTGTACCCCGCCTTTCGCCCGTAGTCAGCTGGGATAGGATCCAGCTTGCCTGCGACCCTGTAGAACAGGATAAAGCGGCTAGAGATAATGAGATGAGATAAGCTGAGCTGAAGATGGAAGTCTGCAAGAGAGGACCAGCACCCTGAAGGATCAGGAGAGATTCTTGAGTAGTCTCAGACTGCTTGCTCTGTAGTCTTTAATCTAATCAATCTTCATAGGAAAAGACAGTGCTATTTTGCTGGCAAAGCCAGCTAATAATTGTGATGTGTGGGTTTGTGAAAATATATATTTTGATAAGTTTTTACATCTTTTCAATGAAAGGACTCACATATTTTGTGTCAATTTGACAATTAACCACAAAGATATTTTATAACCTTTCCTCATCTTTACCAAGAGTGCCAATAACTCTAAAGCTGACTCTGCAATGTTTGTTTTGGTCAGTTTGACGACCCCTAGACCCAATAATAAAGCAACAGATCCAGTCTGTCTGGTCTATTAATCTAGCTTTCAGAGCTCAGCGGCTCTTCCTCTGCCATTTTGTTTTTCTCTATTGAGCCAAATGTCTTTGAAAAAGGAGTTTAATGCAGAAAGAAACTTTTGTGGAAAATGGCTGAGAATACAAAGTTCAAAACGTTGGCCCAAACAAGCAAAGCAATTTGGAGGAATCATCAACCTGAGGTAAAGCAGTTAGGAGGAAAAAAAAAAAAAAGTGCTTCCTCTAGAGATCTTTGAAGAGCTTTTAGCTTCCTAAAAATGGTTGGACAGAAAACCACTGTCATAGGTGTCTATATAGAACCTGCAAATGTTTTCCCTAAAGGGATAAGCCAAATAAGACTTTGCGTCAGCTTTTTTTTTTTAGAGATAGTCAGTGTGTCCTGGAAGGGGGGTGGGGAGGGATTTAACGTAAATGCTGATAAATTACAGCGAGATAAGGTGAGTTTATTGTATACAGATAAAGAAAAATTCCCCACATAATTCAGAACTGCGGTGTGTCGGAAGCCCGGAAAGTTTCGCTGTCATTCCAGCCTGAGTACGCTCAAGGTTGCTTGATCGGATTGACTGTTTACACTCCTAGAAGAATTCTTGAATCCTTAAGATGCTTTGGTTATCCCTCAAAGCTAATCTTTATACAGACTTTGCAGAAAGTTACAAGGGTTTCTCTATCAGAAAAGGGTTCAAAGTTGAAACCTTGAGGAACCCTTAAAGGATTTTTTTCTGTGCATGCAAAACTATTCCTGTTTTAAAAAGTATCTAAACGTACTATGAATCCAGCTTGAGCTGTAACTTTATCAATTCAACATCAAACCATAAAAAGCCTAGAAAATCACCAAAACAAGTTCGTTTTCAGGACGATGCAATTACAAATGGCACAACAGTGTTGACAACCAGGCAACATTAAGCCATTATTATTTCTTCAAAAATCGTAGCTTATTATTAAGGCATGATCTAGCTTGTAATTACCTGTTTACAGCTGTAGTGCAGAGGAACTGAATATGTATTGTCTATCTTTATACATATTAAAGTGAAGTAATACATGATGAATGAATAAGTGCTCACCCATTCAGGCTACTCTGAGAAGCAGCTACATTCATGTTAATGTTGTCTTCATTCCATCGGTTGTACTGTACAGTAGCTTCACCGGACTCCATCTCCTACCCACCTTCTGTGAGTGTATAGAGTCAATGGTAAAAAATAAGCACGTCCATATAATGTCTGTCCGTATGACTAACACGGCATGCTTTCTGATGTGGAGCTGCCTTCAACAACAACAATGATGACTATAGTTAAACACTCTTATTGAGCAAGTCAAGACAGTCCCTCTGTCACTGGCTGAAGTCCAGGACTTGAACAAACGTTCAACATGTTAGATCATGACTTATCTTATTTGTTACATACAAAATATGCAGCTTGTTTTTGTAAGATTTTCCATTTTTAAGTCTTCCAAAAATACACGAGTACTTATTAATTTTTAACTACAGGAGACCTTCAAAGTCAAGCAAACATTAATAACTCTTTCACAAACCAGGCCAAATTTATTGATGCATTGATTCAGCAGTTTGAGTAAGTAATATGTTAAAACCAGCTAGTCCCTTATCTAAATAGGAGTTGTACTTACAGGAATTCAGTGTACACAGAGTGGAAGATTTGCTCCTCTCTTTCGGTCTTATTTGTGCCAGGTCTTGGAGTTCATTAAGCGGAACCTTTACTCACTGTCTGTCGTAAAGCACACAGAGCCTCTGTTATTTCTGCTGCTAGCTGATAATCAGGCCAAGATTCGTGCTGTGTAAGGTAAAGTATTTGCTGATACGGAGCTTTTAAAAGTGGCAGTTGGCTAAGCTACTGTGTCTCAGGGCATCTTGATAATACAATGACGAGCTGGTCAAATTGAAGTACAGTTTGCACCATAGGCATAATCCAGTTCTCCCTCTGTAGCTTATTATTGTTTACATTGTATAGTTCCGGTGCCAGATTAATAGGAACACCTAACGTGCCTATATTCACTGACCATTTTATCAAGTTGAACCAGCATATACGCTCATTCAAACAATTATCAGCTGTTAGATACAGATCATGCAGATACAGGTTAAGAGCTTCCATTAACATTCACATCAAACAAATTGTGAACTCAGTGACTGATTGCAGTGTGGCTGTTGGTGCAGGATGGGCTGGCATCAGTATTCCAGAAACTGCTGATTTCCTGAGATGTTCATGCACAACAAGGAGCAGCAGTTCTGTACTGATTATAAAGAATGACCACACTGTTTTGAGCTGACAGGAAGGCTATGGTAACTTAAATAATCACTTTTTACAAACGTGCCAAGCAGAAAAGCATCTCAGAATGTACAATACATCAAACCTGGAGGTAGATGGACCACAACAGCAGACAACCACATCAGGTTTCACTCGTGTCAGCCAAAATCTGAGCCTACAGCGCACACGGCTTCACGGAAACTGGACAGTTGAAAGCGCAGAAAATGCCACTTTTTCCCCCTCACAATTAATGGGTGGTAATTCCACTTTGCATTAGGCCATATTATGTTACCTTGGTGTTGATTATTTTTTGTATAAGCGCATGGTCTACTGTGTGTTATTCCTTACTTGAGCAACACCTTCTGACCAATCACATCTGAGATTTCAACAGCATTGTGATATAAAACAAAATAAACCCTACTGTACATGGGGTTTGGTACCTGGGCCTCAGTCATTAATTGTATACATATATCAGTATACCACAAAATGTTTCATTCAGTATAATTTCAAAGCATAAAGCATTGGTTACTGGATCTGAGACACAATACCAAAGCTGAAAACATTTCAAAGGTTATTCTTTATTAAAGTTGGATAAAACATTACTTACCACCATAGGTAAGGTACACCAATCAGCTGTAACATTAAAGCCACCTGCCTAAAATTGTGTAGATCCTCTATGTGCGTCAATGAGCCTTGGGCACCCATGACCCTGTTACCAAATCACTGATTGATTGTCCTTTCTTGGACCACTTTTGCTAGGTACTAGCTACTGCATAAAGCTTGCCCATTTTTCCTGCTTCCAACACATCAACTTTGACAACTGACTGGATCCCACCACTATATCCCACCACTCGACAGGTGCCATTGTAAATAGGTACTCAGTGTTTTTCATGTCCTCAGTCAGCAGAGGTGGACAAAGTACCCAACTTCATTACATAAGTCAAAGTACAGATCCCACTTACTCCAATACAAGTGAAAGTTGTATAATCAAATTTTTACTTAAGTATTATCGTACTTGCTTTTAAAAATACTTAAGTATTAAAAGTACATTTTCTGTCAACACATTTTTGTATTATTGCCACAACACTTACAAAACCAAATGCCGTTACCAAAGACAGAAATGTGAATTCACAAAATGAACGCATACTGTGCCATCATGGTGGTTTAACGTTAAGCTAGCTAGTCAGTGAAACTCCACCTAACATACTAGCAAACTCTTTTCAAACTCAAAATCATATTTGGTAGCTAACGCTACTAGAAAAGAAAGATTTCTACATTCTGTTTATTTGGCAAGATTATGCTAAAACATTTCTGAAAGGATTTCAGATAAGTTAACATTATTAATCTTGGCGTAACTCCATTTTTACATGCTAACAGTGTCCAAGTTAACTAGCTATGCGTAAACGTTAGCCGTAGACAAGGCAATGGCAACTTGGCAGGCAAATCCATAGAAAGTCATTTGATTAACGAGACTGCATAGCTATTGCAACATTATCGCTAGCTCTAAAAGCACAGACAACTTCACTGCAAGCTTTCTCTTGGAATAAAACGTTTATATACTTCAATATGCTTCCGCAGGTTGGACGGCGAGTTTTTGTAGGCCGTGATGTGGTTTGTTTTAGGCAAACAAAACAAACATTTAAAACAAAATTAATCTTTATTCCTTTCAGAAAACTGAAACATGGGTTCATGGCCCAAGAGCGTGTGCATTCTCCAGAAGAACCGCCTCCTTCCATTCTGCCATCAACTGATCGTGTTCAAATAATGCTGCGGAGAAATCATTGAACTTGATTTTATACAGTCAATGGATGTGACGTGACCCTAGTGATTACTGATCGGCTGTCTCAGTGTCAGCTGTGAAAAAAACAATCATGTTTTGGAAAAGAAAAGAAAAAAATCCACTTTCAAAGCTGCTTCATCGTAACGAGTAACGAGGACCTTGATAGAAATGTAGTGGAGTAAAAAGTATATTTGTCTTTCAAATGTAGTGAAGTTAAAGTCAGAAGTTCTAGATTGCAAATCTTTGCATACTCTATATTACTTGTTATTTTTGCCATATCTGACTTACTGTGTCGAAGTCTGGGGAAACACCTACAAAACCACTCTGCAGCCGATATGTACAATACAGAAAAGAGCAATAAGGACAATAAACAAAACAGGATACAGAGATCACTATTCATAAAATCACACATGTTGAAATTTATGGATCTGGTCAAATTCAGAACAGCACAAATAATGTACAAAGCGAGAAATAATCTATTGCCAAAAAATATACAAGGAATGTTTAGTGAGAGAGAGGGGGGATATAATCTAAGGCAGTGGTTCTCAACCGGGGGGGCGCGCCCCCCTGGTGGGGCGTGGAGGTACTCCAGGGGGGTCGCGAGTAGGCTTCATGTATGGAGGAAAAAAAAAAATCTGGGGCTAACAGGCTATAGTAGCTAAGCAGATGCAACACATTTACCCATGTCAAAATGCAGGACATTGGACTATTACATACAAATCAATACTATTATAAAATCTATCATCAATCTATCATAAAATCTTGTGTGTAGGTTATTTTAAGCCCGTGACGCGAACATGACGCAACGTCACGTGAGTGAGTCTGCATACCGTGGCCACCGTGTGAGTGCTTGCCACACACACTAGTCTGGTTTCTTGCCGAGTTAACTCGTGCCGACTCTCGCTAGTCTACTATCATCAATCCATCGATACAGCGCAAAACCCAAACAGTCTTTTTAAAGACTACTACCCCACACTGTATTTTTGCTTTCCCCATTTCAGCTCTACCCAAATAATTTGTTGTTTTCTTACTGCTAGTCTACTACCCCTTTGCCTTTTTCACCCTGCGTGTGAAAAATCCAACTGTCTCACACACACACACTCACACGAGTAAGTACACCATTCACACCTCGTTAAAATTTGCAACTATAAAATCCCCGAATAAAGATATCGATCGTGTTTCTCACTGATAAGCCCCATACGTTCCCTCTGGTTAGCCCCCTTAGCCTACTACAGACTTATCGTTACAACTTTATTACACACGTTTATTCACAAATACTTTAACAAAATGGATAGATTTCTTGTCAAAAAACCCAAGACAACTGACGTAGGTCTACCACCAGCTGCGAGAAAGCTTCGTTGGTACGATGAATCATACCTGCAGTTTGGTTTTACTGTCACCTCTGATCTTCGTCCTCAGTGTGTCGTGTGTGCCGAGGTGCTGGCAAATGAAAGCATGAAGCCATGCAAACTTAAAAGGCACTTCGAAACGAAGCATGCTGGCCTGAAGGACAAACCGCTTGAATACTTTCAAAGAAAGCGTGATGGCCTGCATCAGCAACAGGCAACAATTTCCGTGCACAGCACTGTATCTAAGCAGTGCCTGGAGGCATCATATATGGTGGCAAAAAGAATAGGTAAGCTAGGCAAACGGCACACTGATGCCGAGAAATTCGTTTTGCCAGCTGCGCAGGACGTGCAGAATATTCTTCGGGGATAGTGCAGCAGCCAAATTAGGCACCGTGCCACTTTCAAATGACACAGTTGCTCGGAGAATTGCTGATATGTCCAATGATATCAGAGAGCAATTAATACAGTTTATTAAAAATAGTCCATACTATGCCTTGCAGTTGGATGAGTCTACCGATATTGCTGGACAGGCACAGCTTCTTACATATGTCAGGTATGTCAGGGATAAATTAATTGAGGAGGATGTCCTTTTTTGCCGCCCTCTTCAGTCACACACAACTGGAGAGGCCATCTTCAATGTCCTTGATTCATTTATTCGCGAGAATGGGTTGGCGTGGGACCGATGCGTTGGCTTGTGCACGGATGGCGCACGAGCAATGACGGGCCGTGAGCAAGGTCTAGCTGCTCGCGTTAAGCAGGTAGCTCCACTTGTAAAATGGACCCATTGCATGGTTCATCGCGAAGCACTCGCTGCAAAAAAAAATGCCGTCTCTGTTGGAATCCGTGCTGAACCAATCAGTAAAAATGATCAACCTCATCAAGTCACGGCCGCTAAACTCTCGCTTGTTTGAGGTCCTCTGTCAGGAGATGGGGTCAGAGCACGAACAGCTGCTTCTGCACACTGAGGTTCGCTGGCTGTCCAGGGGGCGGGTGTTACAACGTTTGTATGAGCTGCGAGATGAGGTGAAGCGGTTTTTGACACAAATCAATTCAGACCTGGCGAAAAATCTGGATGACCCTTTGTGGCTGGCGTGTCTCTCCTATTTGGTCGATATATTTGACCGCTTGAATGGCTTGAACCTGTCTTTGCAAGGCCGAGAAACTCACATTTTGCTTCTCGCAGAGAAAGTGGATGCCTTCAAGCAAAAACTTGACCTCTGGTGTGGCCGCATCAGTCGGGGGAACTGTGATATGTTCCCAAGCCTTGCAGACTTTATCAGTAATGCAGGCACTTCCCACGATTTCTCATCTGTCTTTCAAGCAGCGTCAGAGCACCTGTCGGTAATGAGAAAACAGTTTGCGGCATACTTCACAGAGGATTATCGCTCTTTTGCGTGGGTTCGAGATCCATTTGTGTGTACTGCTGACGAACTTCCAGTTGACATGCAGGAACAGCTTATTGAGCTAAAGAGTGACAGTAGACTTAAGGCAGTCTTCACCTCATGCCCTCTTTCGACATTCTGGGCAGCATTGATGCAGGAGTACCCGCAACTGTGTGACGTAGCCTTGAAACTGCTCATCCCATTCGCATCAACCTACTTGTGTGAGGCAGGATTTTCAGAAATGACTGCGCTCAAAACGAAATATCGCAATCGTGCGCAAATTGAGGATGACTTGAGACTGTGCTTGTCAAACATTTCGCCAAGAATCGAGGATCTTTGTAAGGCAAAGCAGGCTCAGGTCTCGCATTAACGCAAATGCAGATCACAAAGGCACAGTAAAAAGTAAAACCTAAATTCACGCCTGGTCCCAATTCCCAATGATATCAATAGCCAGCTAATGATAAGCCTAATAAAATACCTAATAAAAACACTAATAATAATAATAATAATAATAATAATAATAATAATAATAATAATAATATCATCAACAACCAACAACAGCAATAATAATAATAATAATAATAATAATAATAATAGGCCTAATAATAATAATGCCTGAAAGAACATAAGTCTTGTACTACTGCCAACAGCTTAGTAATGATAATAGGCCATAATAATAATAATAATAATAATAATAATAATAATAATAATAATGCCCGAAAACAGATTAGAAATGTGGTGCTACTGCCAATTATAACAATAGCCTAATAATGATAATAGGCCTATGTATTTCTATGGAATGGATAATGCTACTACTGCTGCTACTACTACTACTACTACTACTAATAATAATAATAATCTAGCCCAGGGCTATCTATCTATCTATCTATCTATCTATCTATCTATCTATCTATCTATCTATCTATCTATCTATCTATCTATCTATCGGTCGATATAAGGTGCTGTAGGTCGGGTGGCATCACTGCGGGTGAGTGTGTTTGGGGGGGGATGGGGGCGGGGCGAGAAGAGGGGCCCCCAACTGCAATGAACCAGCTTTGGTGGGGCCCAGGTTGCAAAAGGTTGAGAACCCCTGATCTAAGGGGAGACCTAAATTTTAAAAAACCAAAGGTTCGAACAAATATGAAAAGCATGTGCGTATCGAGCTGTGGGGTGACTTTATGGAACAGACTGGAGACAGAAATAAAACAAAGTGTAAATATAAATCTGTTTAAAAAAAGGTACAAAAAATATTTTTAAACAAGTATATAGAAGAGGAAGTATGTTAATGGAGGATGATGAGGGATAAATAGAATAGGGTTGATTGTTATATTAGAACTAACTTAGTATATGGTATATATGGTATATATTTATTTATGGGGATAGTTTATATCTTCATATTTTTCGAACAATGTGCGGTGTATTGTAATGTCTTAGCTCTTTATGTTATTTCATTTATTCTTTTTTGTCACTTTTTTCATTTTCTTTCTTTTGTATGGACAAATAGTTACATACATTTTTATACATGTTCGAAATAAATAAATTCATTCATTCATTCATATTTACAGGGATAGGTATGTAGTAGATATTTATTTTTGTAATTATATATTTATATAGATATTTATGAAGTGTATATATGGTTATGGTATCTCATCTCATCATTATCTGTAGCCGCTTTATCCTGTTCTACAGGGTCGCAGGCAAGCTGAAGCCTATCCCAGCTGACTACGGGCGAAAGGCGGGGTACACCCTGGACAAGTCGCCAGGTCATCACAGGGCTGACACATAGACACAGACAACCATTCACACTCACATTCACACCTACGGTCAATTTAGAGTCACCAGTTAACCTAACCTGCATGTCTTTGGACTGTGGGGGAAACCGGAGCACCCGGAGGAAACCCACGCGGACACGGGGAGAACATGCAAACTCCACACAGAAAGGCCCTCGCTGACCACAGGGCTCGAACCCAGACCTTCTTGCTGTGAGGCGACAGCGCTAACCACTACACCACCGTGCCGCCTGGTTATGGTATATAGTAAATATATATTTTTGTAATTAAATATTTATATAGATATTTATGAAGTGTATATATGGTATGTAGTATATATTTATTTTTGTAATTAAATATTTATATAGATATTTATGAAGTGTATATATATGGTAGGTAGTATTATTTATTTTGTAATTATATATTTATATTGATATTCATGAAGTGTATATATGGAATATATTTTTATAGGTGTATTAATGTAGTTTGGATTTCGGGGTAGTTAAAAAGGGGTGGGAAATTAAAAAAGTATTATACTTCTTCCCACTCCTTTTTCGAACAATGTGCTGTGTTTTGTAATGTCTTTGCTCTTTGTTATTTTATTTATTTATTTATTTATTTTCAATTTCTCGTTTTCTTTCTTTTGTATGTACAAATAGTTACATACATTTTTTATACATGTTCGAAATAAAAATAAATTCATTCAATTCATAATTCAATTCAAGTTTCCAAAAAAATACTCAATTAAAGTACATATACTCAAAAAGTGTACTTAAGTACAGTACTCAAGTAAATGTACTTCGTTACTGTCCACCTCTGCCAGTCAGTGACTGATAGGAGTATCATGCAGTTCTGTTTTTGGCTTGTGTTTCCTCCAGAACATTAGGGGGCGGTGGTGCTGTTCGGTATTATTGACGCCACGAAGAAACCCGGCGCACATCAATTGTAAACATGAACCTCTCTTAGCTTAGCTAGTTAGCGACATAGATGCAGTTTGAACTGTTCTACGTCTCTGAATGGTTTTTACATATTTAGAATTTTTATTATATTAAAGCTTTTTGTCAAAGCAAGTGAGTTCTTTCCTGCATAAGAGAACTAAAGGACAAAGACAGTCTAACTCGCTAATCGGCAAGATAACAACGCTTTAATAGAACTGGCGTTGTGTACAATTTGATTTTATTAAGCCACTATTTTAGATGCCGTGTCTGTCCTACAGCGAAGATTTGCTTTCTATATAAAAAAAAAACCCCGGAAAGAACACTAACTGAAACGCTTCTATGGATTTTAGTTAATAGTTATCGTCTTCTTTAACTCAACAGCAGTAGTCTAATGGTCTTTGCAAGCCGGTCTCCCCATTTTCCTAATACGTAACCATGGCAACTCTTACAAGACAGGACCTGAACTTCGGTCAAGGTGATAGTACAGAGGTGCACTGCATTAATCTTTCTTAATAACACCTTCTCTGCGTTGTCTGATGATGGTTCTGTTTCCAGTGGTGGCTGATATCCTGTGCGAGTTTCTAGAAGTGGCCATCCATCTCATCCTGTATGTGAGAGAAGTTTATCCATCCGGTATTTTCCAAAAGAGGAAGAAATACAATGTTCCTGTTCAGGTAAGACACACCTAGTGATCCTGAGTGATTTCACTCCTGAAACACACAAGGGACATTCCACCGAATGGGTGCCATTTGCTTGTTGTACCACTCCCAAATTAAACTTAATTTGCTATATCTTTTCAACACTGATTATAATAACACACATATTTAACTATTCAAAATGTTAAAAGGCTACATTATTTATTTTTTTTTTACAAGGTTTGGAAGTCAAAGATGGCTGCATTTTTTTCAGTCCTGTTACCAAGACTCAAAGTAACAGGACTGAGTTTTTAGCCTCGGATTAGCTAATACATGGAATTAAGCCACATGGCGCCATCGCTAATAGCATGACCACACTTAGCACATTCTAGTGATTGACCAAAAATCTGCATTTTTAAAATAAACATATCATCTAAGAAATAATTTAAGTAACAGGACAGTATGTTGACATTGACCTTATCAGTCAAAGTTTAAAAAAAATCATCAATTATACAAAAAAGTAAATGAGAGAACTAACTTTTGGTCTTCCCATGGCCTTCAGAAGACACAGCTGATGTAACTTCCTGTTGAGCATGTGATTTATGGAATGTTCCATATTTGTCAGATGGGGTAATATGTTTGGGTAACAGGACTGAGTGAAAACCCAGGGACACGACTAAAATGTGTATTTTAACTAAGATATTGTGGATTTCTTGTGAAAAAATATATTTAAACCATGGATAGGATATGGAGTCACACAACAGTGCAAAAGAAATACTGTTTCTGAAGGATTTTAATCATAATATTTCATAGTTAAGTATAAAGTTAAGAGTGCGGGGACAGGTAACACATGCTATTTTTCAGTGTTTTAGGTAGTTTTTATTAATCCTTATAATTATATATCTTAAATTTGAAATCAGATCAATGTGCAGGAAATTCTGCGTAATAAGGAAATGTATTTTAAAGTACATTTTTATGTGCATTTATACATATAATTTTCTAGGGACAGAAATGGCACCGATTCGGTGGAATGGCTCACAATCAGTTCATCACCACATTTAGTAAGGGTATTTAAGTATGGGGCAGCCATGACCTGAAGGTTAGAGAAGCAGTCTTGGGTCCAAAGGGTTACTGGTTTGATTCTCGGAACCGGCAGGAAAAATATGAGGGGAGTTGAGTACTTTCCCCTACCTCTGTGTCATGGCTGAAGTGCCCTTGAGCAAGGACGTAACCCCCAACTGCTCCCCAGGTGCTGTAGCATAGCTGCCCACTGCTCTGAGTATGTGTGCGCTCATTGCTCATATGCATGTGTTCACTGCTTCAGATGGGAGTGTACATGTGACAAATAAAGGCTACTGCTTCTTCTTCAAAGGAGTAAATGAGACATTACATTACATGGCATTTAGCAGACGCTCTTATCCAGAGCGACGTATGACAAGTGCAAAAGTCAGGTCCATGAAGTGCTGAACTTCTAGACAAGAAAGTTCTAGTGCCAAGTGACAGTAATACCTAGTTCAATATGCTGTTGAAGTACCAATACTTCAAACAGCCAAGGAAACAAACCAACCATATAAAGTATAACTAAATGGAGAACTCAAAATAGCTCACCCCAGGCTAGACCATACACAGTCTGGGTTGGTCAAGATCAAAATGCAGTTACGCAGTGGGCAGGGGAAAAGGGGAGAGATGCAGCCTGAAGAGGTGAGTCTTCAGTCTGTGCTTGAAGGTGGTCAGGGAGTCAGCAGTTCTGACCTCAGTGGGAAGGTCATTCCACCGACAGGGAACCAGGACGGACAGCAGTCTTGAGTGGGCTGGGCAGACAAGAATGATACTGGTGATGACCTCTTTTCTAGAGCCTGACCTATTTGTTATAAAGACATAGCTGTTTAACAGAAGTTTTCTGTGGCGGAAAAGTGCAAAGCCATGATGAACAACTACTATAATGAGTCTGTGTTTGACTTTCAGATGTCATGTCACCCTGAGCTGAATCAGTACATCCAGGACACACTCCAGTGTGTTAAACCGCTTATTGAGAAGGTAAGGTTAACACACACACACAAAAAAAAAACCACCCATTGGAAATTTCCAACAAGCAGCATCTTGTACTATGACCAACAACTTATGTAGTTTCCACAGCATGCGATCACTAAGATTCATTTTAAATGTATATTATACACAAAGTCTTGTACAGGATGAATTATAGACTGTGAAACAACTTAACCTAGTGTTTGATCTTGAAATGTGAATGCAGAATGAGGCAGAGAAAGTGGTGGTGGTAATTATGGATAAAGAGCACCACCCAGTGGAGAGATTCGTGTTTGAGATTTCCCAGCCTCCTTTGCTGTCTATAAGGTAAGGGTCAAGAGCACAAGCTTGGAACAGCTGACGTTCTTTATCAGGTAGATGTTTTTCTACGTAAAATGAAACAAGACCACAGAAGGATAATGCATACAAAGCTGGGCCAAAAAAAAAAGCCTTACCATATACACACGGTTTTATTTGAACACTGACTATGGTGTTGTTTCTGATAATGACTTTAATATCTGAATTATGATTAGCTGTGCATTGTATCGTGTGTGTGTTTACCTTGCAGCTCTGACACACTGCTGTCTCATGTGGAGCAGCTGCTGAGAGCTGTGATCCTGAAAATCAGTGTGTGTGACGCTGTTTTAGATAACAACCCTCCAGGTAAGTGGGAACTTCTAAAAATATTCAGTAATCTGTAAGCTATGGGTGAACTTGACCAACAAATGCTGCTGGGAGGTTGTTTGTTTTTTGTTTTTTTTTTAAGACAAATTGGATGTAATTAATACTGTTGTTGAAAATAGTGCAGAAATTGACACCAGTGTTTCTTTCCTGTGTCTTTGTCATTAATTAGTAAAGTTCTATGTGATTTTTTTTTTTTTTTAAAGAATAATTATACATAATACTGTGCAGTTAAAATACTGTGGTGTTGTTGTTAATGGTGAATTCTGTATTTTCTGCCGCCCTCTTTATTGCAGGATGCACATTTACTGTTCTGGTTTACACCAGAGAATCTGCCACAAGAAACATGGAGAAAGTTCAGGTGATCAAGGTCAGGACAAATTTCTCATTCCTAGGAAATTTATTATTATTGAACTATGTGACGTTACCGTTGCCTACTCACACTAAATTAAGATTCCTACAACAGGATGTCATAATTTCAAAATCTCATTACTACTTGTAACATACATACTCCCTGGAAAAATAATTTATTCATGCTTGTCCTGTCCAGTAAAGATGCCACCAGTGCATTGAGATTAGAGTTTAAGAGTTTTGAGATTGCTGTAGCAAATAATCTATAGGATTGAGGTCTGGTTATTGTGCTCGCCTTTCCAAGTGTCCTATTGTTTCATTATGATCACACACAAATCTGCACTAGAAAAAGAAGCGTTTATTTTGTCATGTGTACACAAGCACAGTGAAACTGCTCCTTCTGAAGCAGTGAACACACGCACATACACAAGGGAGTAGTGAACACGTACACCTATCCAGAGCAGTGGGCAGCTATGCTACAGTGCTCGGGGAGCAGTAGAGGGTTAAGTGCCTTACTCAAGGGTACTTCAGCCATGAATACAGAGGGGAAAGTGCTGTTCATTCATTCACTCCGCCACATTTTTCCTGCCAGGCCAAGGAATCGAATCAGTGGCATGGCTGCCCCCTATGCACCCTACAGCTGTGCGTTTAGTGCATGTGATTTTTATTTTATTTTTTTCCTTTTTTTTTTTTTTGTCTGGCGAACTTGTGTTCTTGTATTTCTAAACTAATTTATGTGACTTTTCGTAATTGGTACTGGGCTGCCTCCCAACCAGTGATCACCTAATACCTGTCCCTGTGTTATGTGTGATGTAAAACATCTGTGTGCGTGCGCAGGACTTTCCCTGGATTGTAGCAGATGAGCAGGAAGTCCTCATGCAGGAGCCCAGACTTATTCCTCTGAAAACGATGACCTCAGACATAGTGAAGGTAAAACTCATTAACCTGAGTCACATTTTAAAGAGGGAGTGAGGCAGTAATCTTGACAGGAGTGTGAAAAAACAAATACAGTGGATATAAAAAGTGTACACACCCTGTGAAAATGATAGGTTTTTCTGATGTAAAAAAAAAAAGCCATGATAAATAATTTCAAATCTTTTCCCACCTTTAATGTGACCTACAACCTGTACAATTCAATTGAAAAACAAACAAATCTGTTAGGGGGGGAAATAAAACATGTACAATAAGTTGGTTGCATAAGTGTGCACACCCTTAAACTCATACTTTGTTGAAGCATTTAATTACAGCATTCAGTCTTTTTGGGTCGGAGTCTATCAGCCTGCCACATCTAGACTTGGCAATATTTGCCCACTCTTCCTTGCAAAAGCGTTCCAAATCTGTCAGATTGTGAGGGCGTCTCTTGTACACAGCCCTCTTCAGGTCACCCTGCAGATTTTCAATTGGATTTAGGTCTGGGCTCTGGCTGGGCCATTCCAAAACTTTTCTGGGGCCATTGTCATGCTGAAAGATGAAATTCCTCTTTATCTTAATTTTTCGAGCAGACACCTGAAGGTTTTGGGCCAAAATTGACTGGTATTTAGAACTGTTCATAATTCCCTCCACCCTGACTAAAGTAGTAGAGCAGATAAGCAGATGAATCGTGCACAAGATGATAAAAGCATGAAACTTTCAGGGTTTGTTCTTGAGGGCATAACAATTAATTTAAGATCTGGAGGCGCTCTCAGTTTGACCTTGGAGGTCAATTAGAGGTCATTGAGGTCATCAATAGGACATTTCTATGCATGAGAGCTGAAATGGGTGTGTTTTTGGGAGCAATTTTGCTAAAAATGTACAGTAAGTATAAATATGCATGTATTAAGGCATAATCAAGTAAATAAACGTAAATAGATATACACCCATAGAGGTAAATGAATGAAATAAACAAAAAACGTAATGGTAATAACGTAAAATTGGGAAATGGCAGATGAACTGTAACTGATAGATACCCAGGTAAACTACATAAATTTAATCATTATTTTTATCATATATATATATATATTCAAATCATGACTTAAACTTTCATTGCCATATCATGGCAATGCTTTATTCCCTCGAATCCTCCCACTCATATCCATGTTCCATGTGCAAGCTGTTATTTTCCCGCACTTCTGTTGGGCATAGTGAGCAAAAAGGGGTGTGGCCTGGCATACTTGGGGTCCTAAAGTGTGTGTGCTTCTCTCACTCTCACACATTCTCTCTCGACTGTCTGACAGCAGAGCAGGAGCAATAGAAAGCAAAATCAGCACTACTGTGGAAGGATTTCTTATCTGTTAGTGAAAACAAAACAGAATTGTTCCACTTTCTTTCTGTTCAAATTGCTGCCACGGCATTAGCTCCTGGCAAAGAAGTATATGCCACAAACGAAAAAAATGTCCTCAGCTCTCCTGTTGACTGTGATGTAAGTAATTTGGTTCCATGCACTCAAGAGGAGGCAGACACAAGGCTATTCCTTCATGTGGCAGATGCTGCTAAAAAGGGACTTAAGAATGTGTTAGTGAGAACAGTGGATTCAGATGTGGTCGTCTTGGCAGTAGCTGTATTTCAGAAAGTTGACCTTGAAGAAATGTGGATAGCCTTTGGAACTGGTAGCACTTTCTGCTATATTGGCATCCACAAGGTGGTTGCTGCTCTTGGTCCTTCCACTAGCGATGATTTGCTCGCATTTCATTCTTTCACTGGCTGTGATACAACATTAGCATTCTGTGGCCATGGTAAAAAGACTGCTTGGGACACGTGGCTTGTGTACCCAGAAGTCACAGAGGCTTTTCATGAAATGTTGCAAATGCCACAAGAACTGAGTGACTTGTCTTTGTCACAGCTGGAACGCTTTGTTGTTCTCATTTATGACAGAACAAGTGCATGTGTAGGTGTCAGTGAGGCACGGAAACATCTTCTCATCTCATTATCTCTAGCCGCTTTATCCTGTTCTACAGGGTCGCAGGCAAGCTGGAGCCTATCCCAGCTGACTATGGGCGAAAGGCGGGGTACACCCTGGACAAGTCGCCAGGTCATCGCAGGGCTGACACATAGACACAGACAACCATTCACACTCACATTCACACCTACGGTCAATTTAGAGTCACCAGTTAACCTAACCTGCATGTCTTTGGACTGTGGGGGAAACCGGAGCACCCGGAGGAAACCCACGCGGACACGGGGAGAACATGCAAACTCCGCACAGAAAGGCCCTCGCCGGCCACGGGGCTCGAACCTGGACCTTCTTGCTGTGAGGCGACAGCGCTAACCACTACGCCACCGTGCCGCCACGGAAACATCTTTTCACACGAAAGTCAAGATGGTTGGAAAACATCCCCCCTACACAAGCAGCTTTGAGACAACACATCAAACAAGCCATGTATCAGGCTCATGTATGGAATAGTGTTGCTTTCGTCAACGAAAATTTTGACTAAATATTGTCGTCAACGAACCTTTATCATGTGACAAAAACGAGACGAGACTAGACGTAAATGTTGGTCTTGTGACAATAACTATAATTAAATATATAATGCAATATAGATGATGAATAAAAACGAGACGAAATGTGGCTTAAGAAATAAAAACGTTGCTAAAATGTCTTAGTTTTTGTTGACAAAAATGAAATGAGACGTTATTTCATCTCTTTTAGGCGCGTTATTATTTTTTGCTGTAGGCGTGCTTGTGTAGTTAGGGACTGCAGACACAGGTTTACTCATCCCCCTCGCGGCATTATTTAAAACTATGCAGAGATGGCCATCCAGCCGGGGATCTTTGGACGAAAGAGAAGACATTTGGGCAAACTTTCTGTACAATGAAGTGGAGAACAAGACCGAATGTGTGGTAGACAAAGACGGGCAGAAATGCGGTCACAAAATCGCTGGAAAAAACACTACGAATTTAAAAAGACATCTAAAAGCATTCCACAATGAAATTCAGGTAAGCCACGAACACGTTACACTCTAAACTATTTAAGAAAGCATAGCCTATGCTTGTTTGTTTGTATGTTTCACAAGAATCCGTTATTTTCTTCGGGATGAATAATGTCTACCCTAAAGGTTAATGTAAGGTGTTGGCTAAATTTAGACATTAGCTTTACAAGTTAACACACTGCCTGTTTGCTACTCGTCTAAGGTAGGCTGTAGCTTGCTAATGCCTCTATCTACAACTCGATAGTCTCCCCTTTATCCACTAGCTTATCAGAATCACATTTCTTAGATGCCTGAGTGTCCATGCGTATTCAATATTATTTCTCCAAAACGAAATATATCTAGCTCCACGACGTAATGTAACTCGGGCAACGTGTTAACCTGTTCGCGTTACGTCGTGGGCTAGAGACGTGGGGCGCTTTGGAGAAATAACATTACTTATGCATGGATACTTAGCGATCTTTGCAAAAATCCTGTCTGATAACATGGCGTTGGTGGATAAATGCTCAAACTTTGAAGGTACGAAGCGTTTGGTATGAAGGCAGATGGTTAGCAAACAGAGAACAGGTCGTTTGTAATATTCGTCTAGAGTGATCTTGAATGCATCGCGGCGGTCTATGCTTCCAAGCTTTCATTACGACCGAGCTACTGGTTTTAGGGATGCGTTTGAGGCTCTGCATCTCGTGGCCTTGTATTTTTTAAAAATGTTAATAGCCTACTTAGGGCGGCACGGTGGTGTAGTGGTTAGCGCTGTCGCCTCACAGCAAGAAGGTCCTGGGTTCGAGCCCCGGGGCCGGCAAGGGCCTTTCTGTGTGGAGTTTGCATGTTCTCCCCGTGTCCGCGTGGGTTTCCTCCGGGTGCTCCGGTTTCCCCCACAGTCCAAAGACATGCAGGTTAGGTTAACTGGTGACTCTAAATTGACCGTAGGTGTGAATGTGAGTGTGAATGGTTGTCTATGTGTCAGCCCTGTGATGACCTGGCGACTTGTCCAGGGTGTACCCCGCCTTTCGCCCGTAGTCAGCTGGGATAGGCTCCAGCTTGCCTGCGACCCTGTAGAAGGATAAAGCAGCTAGAGATGATGAGATGAGATGAGAGCCTACTTAAAAAAATCTCCGTACACGTGTACAAGGATAGGCAGTGTTTTTGTTCTTTTTGCTGTGTTTAATCATGCAAGTCAATAACAAGCCTGAAAACGGAACAGGCAAGAAAAAAACTTGCTCTCGTGTAGCAAGAAGCATGTGTGTACTGCGCTGCGCGCGCACACCTCACAGTTTGACAAATGTGGGTTTTATTGCAAGAGACGCCCTATCTGTGCCATGCACCAGTAAAAAGAAAATCTTATGTCATAAATATAGCCATGGAGTAATGTATACTGGATAGTTTTTTTTTCTTTTGTTGTTGCTGCTGTTTGTATCAAGTAGTCTTTAAATAACACATCCAGGTGGTTACCGTTTATGTTGATGCTGTTGAGACTGCTGGTTATTAGGTTCAGTCTGATCCATTTTGTCAACAAATGCTTCTTTACCATCCCATTTTATCCCCACAAGGCACAAAATGGTGTTAAATCGTTCAATAGTTTTTATGATACAAAGTCTGCTTAAGCTTACATGCAGCACAAGTCACACACTTTTTTTTTTTTTTTTTTCCATTTTATTTTATTTGTACTTTTTTATGTCATTGTAGCCCAACCATTCAGGCACCTTTTTTTTTTTTTTTACATTTTCATGTGATATTTTATTTAAATGTGTGTGTACTTGGTGTGTTTCATTGGTAAATTAAATATGTTATACATTCAAATCAGAGTGTGTGCCATGTCTGAAATGAATGTACAGTACTTTTGAGTTTATACGGTGACAATAAGAACCTTTTTTAGATTGTGAAATGGCTATGACTGAAAGGAAATGCTGGTTTTCTTTGTACTATTAGCTACTTGTACTATATTGACTAGATTAAATAGAATTGCATTACTAAAAAGGAACAAAAATACAATTTTCATTGACTGAAATTAGACTAAAATGGCATCAATTTTCGTTGACTAAAACTAAACGAAAATACTCATGGATAACTCGGACTAAAATAAGACTAAAATGCTCAGACTTTTTGTCAACTAAAACTTGACTAGACTAAAAAGGGTATGGACGTGACTAAAACTAATAAAAACTAAAATGACAGCTTGATACAAAGACTAGACTAAAACTAAAATTAAAACAGGCCGCCAAAAACAACACTAGTATGGAACCTTGCCTTGGTTATTAGGCCCCAGTTGCCAAGTCCTTCAGACTGGGGATGGGTTAACAGTGACAATGGATGGCAGCCACTTTGGACAACACTACCTGAGGCCTCACAGTCGTGCTATGAGCTTTTGCATTGTGGTTGCAAAAAGGGCTGTTGTGGTCACTGCAAATGCAAAAAGGCAGAATTGAAGTGTACTGCCCTTTGTGCATGTTCTGGAGACTGCAATGATTAGAATACTCACATTAGGCCTGTATCACTTGTATCACTCATTTGGAAGTCATTTTACAAAGTATATACTGCTTGGCAATATGCTACAAAATCATAAAAGTTGTTGAAATTGACATAACACATCATATATTTTAGAGTGACCTTCATCTTAACCTTGACTTCTAAGTGTAATATCACTATAAATCATAGGTGGCCAACCCGCGGCTCTTTGCCTGGTGTCATGCGGCTCTCACCTTCACGTCCAAGTTGGTGTTCGTTTGTGGTTTTATGTGCGATTTCGCTTCACTGCAGTTAATTACGGTTATTTTATTAAAGGTGCTTCGCTTGGTTTCATTACGGTATTTTCACATCATGACAAATGCGCAGGTGCGTGAGATGATATGCTAAATTCCCCTACAAGTAGCACTTCTGCTGCTGTGTGTGTATGTGTGTGTACATTTGAGTATGTGAATGTGTGCTGATGTGAATTCAGATACACTACAGGCCAAAAGTTTGAACATACCTTCTCATTGAAGTAGCGGGTGACCGTTTGTGATGCTAACTGCGTGTGTGAGTATTGTACTATCCCTGCTGCTGAGGCTTGGGATACGCGCTGGGCGCGCAAGCCTGAGTAGTGGGTGAGTTCTCATTCAGTTTTGATGCCTTGAGTGAGAGTAGAGTATACTGTAAGTGTAAATAGTCATGAGAACACAGAACACATTGAATGAGAAGGTGTGTCCAAACTTTTGGCATGTAGTGTATATACATTATGTATTTGTTCATTTGTTTTCCAGTTATCAATTTGTGTGTGTGCGTGTGTTCTTTCAAAAATTTGAGCATTGTATTATATCTCTCTCATCTCATTATCTCTAGCCGCTTTATCCTGTTCTACAGGGTCGCAGGCAAGCTGGAGCCTATCCCAGCTGACTACGGGCGAAAGGCGGGGTACACCCTGGACAAGTCGCCAGGTCATCGCAGGGCTGACACATAGACACAGACAACCATTCACACTCACATTCACACCTACGGTCAATTTAGAGTCACCAGTTAACCTAACCTGCATGTCTTTGGACTGTGGGGGAAACCGGAGCACCCGGAGGAAACCCACGCAGACACGGGGAGAACATGCAAACTCCACACAGAAAAGCCCTCGCCGGCCACGGGGCTCAAACCCAGACCTTCTTGCTGTGAGGCGACAGCGCTAACCACTACGCCACCGTGCCGCCCCAGCATTGTATTATATTTTATCTATATTTGCACTTGCACTGATCACTGTTCCCAGTGCCTATGGAGCTTGTACTGTTTGAGGAAATTAAATTAGCCCTTTGTAATTTCCATTTTCCGACTGACTGTATTTATTTGAATACTTATTTATTTGAATGCAGATCTTGTGCAGGTCATGCAATTGAGAATTCAAGCTGAATCAAAATGGCTTTTGCATTTTCGATGTTAAACAGGTAACTCCAAAATGCACTAGAATACAGGAAATTGCATCTAAGAAATCCAAAATTTTTCGGGGGAGGCCCCCCGGAACCCCCCCAATGGGGGGAATCCCCACATGTAAACAATGTCTGCCTTTGTGCCCCACCTACAATTTTCTTCACCAGTCGCCACTGTTGAAAATGACTGGCCTGTGGTCTTGGTACTGCAGTAAATGTATCATTATCATGTTGGTGTGGGGCATTGGTTAAGTTGGAGTGTGACATCAATGTGGCTGTGTGTGTGTCCCCGCGCGCGCAGAAGGAAGGGTAATATTCGTGTGCCCATGTTCATGTGCCGATGTGGCTCTTTGCCGTAACACAGTAAGAATTGTGGCTCTTGGGCTCCGACTGGTTGGCCACCCCTGCTATAAATGGACCCTCATGACCTAGAAAAATGGAAATCTACATGTAATTACAATTTTTGTCACACTTGTATAATAAAATGCCCCCAATTTTTAATCCTGTCCATTGAAATTGCACATAAGGGTCGATGACCTCTAAATGATCTCCAAGGTCAAACTGAGAGCGCTTCCAGATCTTAAATTAATTGTTATGCCCTGGAGAACAAACCCTGAAAGTTTCATGCTTTTATCATGTTGTGCACAATTCTTATGTTTATAGGGCCTTAACAGCTCTACTAAAGCCCCTTTTCCAGCTGAAAAAAAACAACCCCAAAACATGATGCTGCCACCACCATGCTTCACCATGGGTATGATGTTCTTTTGGTGATGTGCAGTGTTGTTTTTTGTGCTAAACATACCTTTTGGAATTGTGGCCAAAAAGTTCAACCTTGGTTTCATCAGACCACAAGACATTTTCCCACATGCTTTTGGGAAAGTTGAGGGTTTGTTTGTTTTTTGCAAAATTTAGCTGGGTCTGGATGTTTTTTCTTTGACCCTACCTCATAGTCCAGACATATGGAGAATACAGGAGATTGTCACATGTAGTACACAACCAGTACTTGCCAGAAATTCCTGCAGCTCCTTCAGTGTTGCTGTAGGCCTCTCGGCAGCCTCCCTGACCAGTTTTCATCTTGTCTTTTCATCAATTTTGGAGGGACATCCAGTTCTCGCTAATGTCACTGTTGTCCCAAATTTTCTCCACTTCTTGATGACTGTCTTCACTGTACTCCATGGTATATCTAATGCTATGGAAATGTTTTTGTCCCCTTCTCCTGACTGATACCTTTCAACAATGAGATCCCTTTGATGCTTTGTAAGCTCTCTGCGAACGCTGGCTTTTGCTGGAGGAGCAACGGAGTAAATGTCTGAACTTTATTTGGGGTTAATCAGAGTCATTCTAATTGATGGCAGGTGTGAACCCAAAAAGACTGAATGCTGTAATTAAATCAAAAGGTGCTTCAAAGTATTAGTTTAAGGGTGTGCACACTTATGCAACCAGCTTATTGTACGTTTTTTATTTTTTTATTTTTTCCCCTGAAAAGATTTGTTTGTTTTTCAATTGAATTGTACAGGTTATAGGTCACATTAAAAGTGGGAAAAGTTTTGAAATTATTTATCATGGTCTCATAGTTTTTTCTGATGTAAAAAAAAAAAAAAAATCATTTTAACTGGGTGTGTACACTTTATATCCACTGGAACGTCATTTAACGAGTTATGAACATTCTCTCACTTTCAACAGATGCAGCTTTATGTGGAGGAACGTGCACACAAGGGACAGCAAAATGTACCATGAAAAAGAAATGCATCTACGAAGGTTTTCTTTTTTATTCTGAACCTCATTTCAACAGTATTTTGATCAGGACCTCAGTTTACTGATCACATTTAAACATTGGTTTCGGTTGTACTTAAACACACGCTTGGGGTTTTTTTTTTTTTTTTTGGTTGGTTGGTTGGTTGTTTTTTTATTTCCTGTGCAGGTGTAACCCCCCCCATTTCCTCTAAAAGTTGGGTATGTGTATATCGTAAATACTTTCCTTGTGACCAGCTTGATATCCAATGACGACATTGTTTGATGAATGCATGGATTAGCAGTAATCATCTGTTTCTTCATGTCAGGAAGGCTTTCCGTCTCTATTTGAGGGAAAAAAGTGAGTGACTGAGGAAACTGAGCTGTTACATTTGCACTTTGTGATGGAAGGTAAAACGTGTGTTCGCGCATGTGTGCGTTTTGTTTTGCTCGAATGTTCCTTTGAAATGAAAAATGCTCACATTGTCAATATATTAAAAATATTTTATACCTCCATACCATGTGGTGTTTTTAAAGGCAAGGCAAGTTTATTTCTATAGCGCATTTCATACACAGTGGCAGTTCAATGTGCTGTACAGAGGTAAAGGCAAAACAGTAAACAATAGAAAATAAAATTACATAAAATAAAGGGGGAAGAAGAGAGAAAAAAATAAGAAGAATTAAACAATAGTAGAAATAAAATAATAAAATTAAGTAAAAATTCAGTAAAAAACAGCAGAATAAAATAGAATAAAAGTTAAGTAAAGTTTAAAACATGCAAAGACTGTAAAAGTTAAAGTTTAAAACATGTAAAGGTGATGATATTTATCAGTTAGCAGAAAGCATCTGAAAACAGCTTGGTCTTTAATCTAGATTTGAAGCTGCCAACAGCAGGAGCATTTTTAATCTCCTCTGGCAGTTGGTTCCATAGCTGTACTGCATAGTAGCTAAAAGCTGCTTCACCACACTTTGTTTTAACAACAGGTTTTACCAGTAAATTTTGCTGCTGCGGTCTGGTAGATCTGATTGGGTTAGGCCGCTGCAACATATCAGAGAGGTAATTGGGCCCTGTACCATTTAGAGATTTGTACACCAGCAGCAATGCTTTAAAGTCAGTTCTGTAGCTTACTGGAAGCCAGTGAAGGGACCTTAGAATTGGAGTAATGTGCTCTTTTTTTTTTTTTTTTCCCCATATTTTACAGTACTGTGGCTTTTTTACTTCTTGTAAGTTCACTTAGTGTTTGTTGGGTTGTATCTTTAGTTACTCATACATACCATGATATTTTAACATAAAATGAGTGCTTGTTACCGAATACGGTTAAAGGTCGGCAGTTACGTTTACAAAATGACTAATCTTGATTTAATGGATGAAACAGTATATCTCACCAGTGTTCATACTCATTGAGATAAAACACATTGGCTGACTCACGGTGGATCTACAAGTTACTAAATTCAAGCGTTCATTTATGTTCACGTAAAATAAGGTATAAGGAACTCCAGCATATATACACTCACTGGCCACTTTAATAGGAACTTGTTCTTGATTTGATTTTATTTTATTTAGGTTTTCCACATGTACATTTACAATAAAATACACATTTAATTATTGTAAAGACGTAAAAAAAAACCCGAGGATGACACAAAGTCTAATAAAATGACTTATTTCCATTGTGGTCCTCATAAAAAAAAAAAAATGGTGACAATATGATAGAGGACAAAAATTACAAAAAATGTATAAGTAAACAAAGTGTATAAAAATAACATTTAATAATATTAGTAAATAAATTTAAGAACTATAACTATCAAGTTTCATATATCACAAAATATCACAATTGTTATCACAAAAATTGAATAACAATTTACACATATTAAAAGTACATGAGAGAGTCCATTTTTAATGATTCTAATAAAAACCTTTTGACTTGTTTCTTAAACATTTGTTTATTGGTGAGCGTTTGAACACTTGTGGGTAGGCTATTCCAGTCTGCAGCTCCCGTGTACCTGAATGTACTCTTACCCAGTGTGGTCTTAAATCTGGGTAAGGCCAGTGACCCGACACTTGCTCGAGTTCGGATGTTATGGACTTGGCTAACATTGGTACAAAACGAAGAGAGATAAGAAGGGGAGGTATTATTTACAATTTGATGAACATGATTTAGCTTTAGTTGAACAACACGCTTTTCTATTGGTAACCAATTAAGTTGAATAAAGTGGGCAGGAGTAATGTGGGTACGAGGATGGAGTTTTAATACAACACGAATTAACTTATTTTGACACGTTTGAAGTTTGTGCTTAGTTTTATTAGTAAGACCACTGTACCAAGAAGAACACGAATAGTCGAAGTGACACTGAGCCAGAGCGGTAGCCAATAACTTCATCGTCTCGCCATCCAGGTATTTTGATTTACGAGCCAGATATTTGGTCCTGGAGCTGACCTTTTGAATAACTGATTGGGCCATATCTTCGCCAGAAACGTAATTATCAATGATTGCACCAAGATATTTTATTTTGAGTTTTGGAATAATTTGTTTACTATTACATTGTATATTTAAATTTTGAATTTTATTGATTTTTGGTTTTGAACCAAAAAGGATTGATTCCGTTTTACCTAGATGGAGAGACAATTTGTTATCGACTAACCACTCGTACACATTGGATAGCTCGGTACTCAGAGATTGTTCGATGACCTGTACGGTATAAAGGGAATTCCCTTTACTGTCTATCTGCGCATCTCAGAATGACACAGGACAATGGGCGAACTAGATTTTTTTTTTTTTTTCCCCTGCCACGGTACGCCAGAAATCCGGCGCGGCGCCGGAACGCTATCACCCCTGTCTTTGTCTGACACCAAAAGAGCAGAATCATCTGCGTATAAAAGTAACTCACAGTTGACAGCTGATTTCATGTCATTGACATAGAGTAAAAACAACAATGGACCGAGGATACTACCCTGAGGGTACACCACAGGTTATAGCTGCCGTTTCCGACAAAACACCATTTACAGACACTCTTTGTTCTCGACCAGTTAAATATGAACGCATCCATGCAACGACGCTATCACAACTTCCGATTGCCTTTAGTTTGTACAACAAAATCTCATGATTAACCGTATCAAATGCTTTTTGTAGGTCTAAAAGAACCATACCACAGTATCTACCTTGATCAATCTCACCTTTAAGGTAGTCTGTTAGGTATATTAAGCATGAATCGGTAGAATATGATTGACGGAAACCTGATTGAAGATGATACAATAAACTGTTGTTTTGTAAGTATTCATACAACTGGTTGTAAACAACCCTTTCCAGCACCTTTGACAAAATACTGAGGACAGAGACTGGCCGATAGTTACCAGTCTGTTTTTGAACCTTTTTTGTACAAGGGGATTACTTTAGCTATTTTAAATAATTTGGGAAACTTGCCCGTTTGGATCGAAATATTAATTATATGAGTGATGCTTGGAGCAATAAGCTCTGCTGCATCAATCACAAATCAGGCGGGGATATTATCCAGACCTGTGGCCTTCGACGAGTCCAGAGTCCTCAGCATTTTACACACCTCAGAAACCTCGATGGTAGACAAAGCAAAAGCGTCCTGCTGAACTCCGAAAGTTTTATAAAAATTATTTATGTGATTTTGACCAAATGTACCAGAAGGTATGGGGAGGGAATCTACAAGAATTGTAGCAATGGTGGTAAAAAAGGAATTAAATTTTAACACCACTGCTGTAAGATTAAAAGATACAATCCCATCAATTTTGAGACCTATTGAAAAGTTGGATTTTTGTTTTTTGAAAGAACCAAGCTGTTTACACAGCTGCCAAAGTTTTTTGGGATTATTTTGGTTTAATTGAAGATTATTTTTATAGTAATCCACCTTTGCCTTGTCTATCATTCGATTAACCTTATTCCGAAGACGTTTGAATTCAGACTGATCATTTGATTTCTTGGACTCCTTCAAAGCTTGATCTCTTCTGTTGATCGCCTCCAAGATCTCAGTACTGACCCAAGGCTCAGTACGGTGTTTCACAGAGATAGACTTAACAGGAGCGATACTATCCAACACACAGATAAACATGGTTGTAAAGTTACGCCAAGCTTGATCAACATTCATACAGTTTAACACACTCGACCAATCAATCATAGACAGTCTTTCACAGAATACCTCAGCAGTGTAATGTTTCATTGACCGAACCTTTATCGTATTATGACCTGTTGCTTTTGATCTTAAAACCTTCCTGGTACAATAAATAGCTATATGATCACTCATACCACAAGTTATCACACCACTTTGACAGATTTTATCCTGATCAGATACAAGCATCAAATCTATGGTAGTCTGACTAGATTCACACACTCTTGTTGGTTCTGTAATTATTTGATGAAGATCAAGCATTGAACAGAAATATTTTAGAGAGTTAACAAGTGAATTAGCCTTAGATGTTGACACATTTGTATTGAAATCACCAGTTATTATCACTTCACTGTCAACAAAACCTTCAGCGTTCGAGCACACTTCCTCCAAGATGTTATAGAAATTATTCACATCAGGTGGTCTATAACAGGCACCGAGAAGAATGGGCTTAGTCTTTGGGAGGAGGATATTCACCCAAACAGCTTCCAGGTCATTGTCCATCATGTCAGGTCGTACGTTGAACGCGATGTTGTTGCGTATATAAACTACGACACCGCCGCCATTCCGATCTCTGTCCTTTCGAACATAGGAATAGCCAGGGATGTCAACTTCTGGATCCAAGATGGTATAGTCCAGCCAGGTTTCGGAGAAGCACAACACTGATGGGTTCCATTGATGAGCGATGTTTCTCACCTCATCAATCTTCGGAAGAAGGCTCCTCACATTCAGATGTAGTATGTGAAGACCTTTCTTCTTCAAACACGTCCCGTCATCATTCTCAATCTCGGTCTGCGCCGGCTCAGCCTCGCGTTCTAAATCAGCCCCGACGGCCGGAGGTTTACATGTATGACAGTGCCACTCGGCATCACTTGATGACAGGACATCATACTGATAATCAGTCAACGAGATTGCTGCTGGCAGACACCTGACATGGTGCCATACATCACAAGAGTCACACTGTATCCCTTTCTCACAGGATTTCACCTGATTTTGGCAAACTCCACAGGGATCCTGGTTAAACTGTTGAACTGGACCAGGATTTATGTGAACATCTCCGCTCAACAGCAGTTCTTGATTCAGGGATGTGATTTTTCCACGAATTCACGGAATTCCGCTTTTTCACCTCAATTTGAAATTTTTTTTTTTCGATTTTTCGCTCAAAAATCCGCATTCATATCCTATTCGTTCCGACCAGGGCTTTGAACCAGAATTTTTTTCTTATCGGTTCGTTCCGAACAGAAACAGAATTTTAACGTTTCCGGTTTTGGGTTCCACCATTAAATAGACGTTCCCGAACCGGTTAGAACAAAAAATTTTCGTTCCCGGAACGGTTAATTACGTTCCCTGTCAGCTGTTTAACAAATGGCTATAAAATTATGTCTCTGTCTCATCCAGCTTAAGCCAAATGTAGGCTAATTCTATTACAACCTTCATTAAATAAGACAAGAAATAATTCAAAACAATTATTATTATTTCAAATGTTGGCGATTTGGATTCTCAGTATGCCTTCCTATCTACACAAACAGAAAAAGTGCCAAAAATGAAAGATAATTCGTTTAGTGTGTTACCAAAGGCTAGTCAGGCCCTATAGAGGGCTACCACATGACGTCACCGCGCCGCGAGATTTTGTTAGGCGCCATATTGAAAGACCAAGTACACATCTATACAAGTACGTACATACATAAAACAAACTACACCTGAAATGTAGCCAGGGCCGGTTCTGCCCTAATCTGGACCCGGGTGCAACATCGCGCAACACCCCCCCCCCAAAAAAAACCAGTCTAAATCAGGACAACCATCACATAACTATAACTATAAACATTTTATATCAACTATTTTAACTAAATGGGCTATAATAAATAAGCCTGCAGGCAGCCACGGCGGGCTGCCTCAGAAAAGTAACCATTTGTCCTACCTTAAAACTCGTTTTGCATTTTCTGCCTCCTTTTTTGTATTTTCGACCCTCTGTTTATTTTCTTTCCTTTTCTGAAAACCCGATTTGTGTCCAGACATTTTGTTCTGCTACCAACGAACTAACTCGTCAGGTCTCGTCTCTCGAGCCCGCGATGATTCCCGTGGGAGGGGCAACAACTGATACATTTTTACAAACAGCCAATAGGGAGGTTGCAACATTCAGGCTCTTCTTTGCTCACAGACACTCAGTAATGCACTTACTCACTTATTATCACGTGGAGACGTGATAGTAGTCCACCTTCCCGCTCTCTCCATTCAGTCAGCGAACGTCACACAGGAAGTGAACCCCAGCGGGTCATAGAAACTTGCGCAGGAGAAGAATGACTATTTGTAGGCTACAGAAACTTTGAGGAACGAAATAAAAACCGGTATTAACCGGTTACCATTATTTTTAATAAGCGTTTCTGTTCCGGAACATAAAAAATAATAAAGTTTCTGGTTTCGTTTCTGTTCCATGTGAAATAGAAAAAGTTCCCGGTTTTCGTTTTCGTTCCTTGAACCGGTTCAAAGCCCTGGTTCCGACTTTCAGTAATTCCGTCATTGAGATGAAACGAGGTACGTGATTGGCCCATCGCTCTGTAACAACCAATGAACGCGCTTGTTAGATAGCTGTACGTAAGCTCGCTTCAAACAAAGAGTTGAAAGATGGCAGCCTCCGTGATCGAGCGTAAAGATGCACCTGATCAGGGGTTAAATTGGGCCGGGGCTGTCCGGGGCTGAGCCCCGGCACATAAGCTCGGAGCGGATGGCATATGATCACGCACACATCAAAAGCAACAAACCCTTTTCACGATTTTCAGTTCTGAATAATTAAATATCGTTTTATTAATCAATAAACCCATGACTTTTATGAGATAGATCATAGTTTTCCTGATAACAAGACGACCTGTCAAAGCTATTTAGAACAGAACTTGCGATCAGAGATTCTGGTTTCTGGAACACTGCGTGGGTTGCCAATTCCGCTTTTTATAAGCGACTTTGGGGTTTCTTTTTTTGTGAGCTCGCTTTAAAAAAAATCAGAAGTCGTGGTTTGCAGGTTTTTGGGCTTGTGTTTCAGCGTTGTGACTTGTTTATAATTTTCTCCGTACACCGTCTCCCCTTTTACCTGCATACGATCCTAATCCATCAGAGGTGCTTGAAAGAACTGTCTGTGCATTTGGCGAGTTCAATTTCCATAGTCCCCAGTTATCGACAGAAATTAGCCAGGGGGAAGGGGGAGATAATCATTATCATATTTTTTATTATTAAAAACAAAATATCAAAGAATACTGAAGAGGGGAAAAAATAATACTGATCTAAATATGTTGTGTTTTTATTTTTAGACAGTATGTGTTTAGCAAAACACACTGTCTAAAAATAAAAACACAACATATTTAGATCAGTATTATTTTTTCCCCTCTTCAGTATTATTTGATATTTTGTTTTTAATAATAAAAAATATGATAATGATTATGTTCACTGTATTGTTAATATTATTAGTGTTTTATTATTTATTGTTAATATTTAATTTAATGTTAATTTATTATTATTGTTAATATTATTAGTGTAATTATTATTGTTATTATGTATTCAATTATTTATTTGGCATGTGGTGCTTTTTGTATTGTCTAGAACATACATAAGATGAGCATATTATAGCAGCAAAATAGAAGCACAATCATTTGAATGCAGCAAAACTTTTGCTGCATTCAAATGATTGTGCTTCTATTTTGCTGCTATAATATGCTCATCTTATGTATGTTCTAGATAATACAAAAAGCACCACATGCCAAATAAATAATTGAATACATAATAATAACAATAATAATAATAATAAATGCTTCCAATGTTATAGTGTTGTTTGTATTTGGTTGCATTCACTGCATGACTATATTTGATTGACAATTTGACTGACAGTGTTTTGGCATATTTAACATTTATCCTCCAAAATAAATCAACTGTTTTGGTTTAAGATTGTGCAAGCCTTCAAATTTTCTCACTGAACATTTCTCCTTCACATTTTTCACCTGTAGGCATGTGACAAGATTTAACATGATATTGCTCAACCTACCTCTGTAAAGTCAGCTAACAACTTATTAAAATGCACCAGAATTCAGCAAATAACATGTATGATAATAAAAAACTCCTGGGGGAGGACCCCCAGACCCCCCACTAATCATTTCCTTCAAACCAATGTACAACACCCTGTACAATCTGTTACATTGGCCAACCAATCTACATTCAAACTGCCATAATGTGTAGGGGGGCACTACAAGACACACATAGGCCTACAACACACAGATAAGGTGTATATCTCTGTGCAATATGATATGGTTATCAAATTAGAGGGTTATTTTCCAAAAAGTATATTGGGGCAGGGCGGCGGGGGCAGGGCGGCGGGGGCAGGGGCGGGTACGTGGCAGAGCCCCCCCACATAACCAATCCCAATTTAACCCCTGCACCTGATCATCAGTTTGGTGTGTGTGTGTGTGTGTGTGTGTGTGTGTGTTTTTAAAGTAAATAAACATGGGGAAGAAGGAAAAAAAACAACCCAGCTCACTTCTTTCCCCATAATAAACCTGTGAGTGGTGATGGTGTCACTGCACGTGCGACAGTTGGGTATGTTTTCGCGGGGTGACGAAGGTTGCCGTGGCAATGGGGCCTCGTGCCATCTGTTGCTTCCTGGATGCGCATGCGCACGCTATGAAAGCTGTGGTGAAAAGGTTAGCATCGGAGGCTAAACCTTCTGAGGAGAAAAGAAGGGGCGGTTTTTATTTCAGTTTGTTTTAGTTACGTCCGAAGAAACAGCAGTTTAAATCACGGCTCTAGTTTACAAATCAAAATGGTTACTCAGTGAAAACAAAACAAAAGCTAGAGAGAGGGGGAGTGGTGGGAGTTTAACCCGGGAAAGTGAGTCTGTGAGGCGGCAGTGATGCTTGACCCCTCCCGCCTCCTCTCACTTTACCTCAGAGTCTCTGCCAACTTCATCACAGATTATTTCACCTTTTTCACTCGAAGTTGTTGGTTTTAATTTTCGCTCAAAACTTTTCCCACAGCGTGGATGTAAGGTAATATACACAATTTTGATTTGTTTATTCAGTATTAAAATGTTAGTGCAAATAATACATACTTGCCAACTTTTCAAAATTCTCATGAGGGAGAAAAGTGCATGAAAGACATTTTCAATTGGCCGAGGGTCTGATGCGCGGTTGAAATGATAAAAACAGTGGATCCCAATTAATTGCAAACACATTTTTTTATGAATGTTGTTTAGTGAAAGTGATTTTTATTCTTGCATATGAAAATCCTCAAGTGAGTGAACACTGTACAGTTCTGTATATGAGTCAATTTCACAGAAAACATTTTTTTTTTTTTGGTCCGGACGTGTTTTGTTTACATTTTGAGATTTCTAAAACCTTTTTATGGTCTCATATGATAAAACATTATCAGTTCTACCTTGCATTTCAAAATTTGACTACTTTGGTTCATAAATGTGTATTTTGTAGCAAATTTTAGGGTCGAAAATGAGCAAAAATGGCTGTCCCACTGAAAAGAGACTTTTTTTCAGACATGATTCTTAATGTTAGCCAAAGGTGGAATTGAAACTTTTTCATGTTCAACGACAAGATTGTGGAAACCACAATGGACATGATGTCACAAATTGAAAATGCCATTAAGAAAAGAGATTTTTTTCGATGTTTTGTTAATTTTTGTATCTGTCCCAGAGGTTTGTGTCAGTTCTGTTACTGTGATTAATCACATAACAAAAATAAATGCTCCCAAAAGCTATTATCGAAGTTATTTGTTGCCAAGGATCTACATATTCTCACCTTATATATGGATGGCAGAATGAACTGAATCTGAGAATATTTACTTAAATTTCAGTTTTGGTAAGTAGTCTATGCATGACTAATTTTGTGTCAATCCTGTTACCCTGTCTAAATGGGGTGTGCAGTAACTTAATCAAATATTAGAAGTTGCCATACATAAGAAGCAAACCGGGAGACTACCAGGAGCAATAGAGTTTAATAAATAATGGTGGATGAATTCTTATGTTGCATCATGTTTGTTTGAAAAGGCACATTTAGGTATGTTCAACTTCTACAGTAATTGAAAGTATAAATTTTGTTTTTCCTTATACAGTTTTCTATTTATTCTAATACAGATGATTTAATTTAGAATGACATTTTTAGGTTTCATGTTTTGGCTTTTTGTCAGTTAAGAATCATTGAATTTACTATAGGGGCTCAGAGTTGCATGTTGACCATTAAATTGGCTTGAATTTGTTAATCATGACAAGTTTTTTCTTGTGTGTTTGCTTGCCATTTTAGTACAATTTAAGTCAGAAAACCCCAGAACCCAGGAGCTTCGGGGGGCTTCACCCCCCTTGTCCCCCCACCAGGGCGCTGCCCTGGATCAGCTGGGGGCCTGCGGCCCCCAGACCCCCAGCTAAAATTTTCAGATAATTTCACCAGCCCCAAATCACATCCCTGTTGATTCTAAGATTTCTGTTCTTGGCTGCAGGAGTGGGACCCAATGTGGTCTTTTGCTGTTGCATGCTGAGATGCTTTTCTGCTCACCATAGTTTGTAAAGTGTGATTATATGAGTTGCTATGTCCTTGCTGGCAGGTCAAACCAAATCTGTCCGTTTCCACCCACAGAACTGTCGCTCACTCAAAGCTTTTTGTTTTTTTCCACCATTCTTTGTAAACTCTAGAGACTGTTGTGTGTGAAAACCCCAGGAGATCAGCAGTTTCTGAAATACTCAAACCAACTACCATGCCACAGTGAAAGAAAGAAAGTCACACTTTGAGATCACAATTTTTCCCATTCTGATGTTTGAAGTGAACATGAACTGAAGCGCTTGGTTTGTATCTGTATGATTTTTATGCATTGTGCTGCTCTCAAGGCTGATTAGATAACTGCAAAAAAAACAGCAGGTGGATGGGTGTTCCTAATAAAGTAGCTGGTGAGTGTATACCGAACCTGCCAACCCCAGAAAATTTTGGAAAAAGGGAGCCCATCTGGTGACTTTTAGGAGCATTTTATGGTGGTACTGACACTGTCAGTTTTTACTGTTAACATGGTTGAAAAGCTTGCTACAATGTGGAGGTTTGTAATGATGTGGTTTGCAGCATAGGATTCATATGAGCAATAAATAGTCATCATCTGACAATGTACTATAATAATGCTGTTTTATTACCTGAACCACTGCCAGAACCAAAAGTTTAAATGAATTCTGTTGCAGTTAAAAAAAAAAAACCCTGCAGACTGCATTTACTGCACAAATACCACAGTCTTGAGTAGCACCTTTATACTCTATATTTCTACTTAATACTTCAAACTTCGGTTTCACTTCTTTCCTCTTCTCTTTCTGGCTCTTCTGTCCTACTCTTATTTAGCTGTTGAAAATATGAATCTACGGGGCACTGAGTGCCATTCGTGCCTCTTTTTGGCATGATTGAAACGTGGAGATGTATACTCATCACACACAAACCATAAACCACAATCTGGCCGCAAATTGAAGCGTCATGGTGCCAGTGCAGCAGCAAAGTGATTGAGGGTATTTGTTGTGATTGTGGATTTCCCAGGGGTATTTCCGGTCTGCTGGAGTGCATCATGACAGCAAACTGGCCCAAAATACTGATTTTCCTTGAAAATATGCCCCAAACGTTGCAAGGTAGGAATCTGACGTGATTTTTCAGTGCGTGTCGGAGCAAACAAATAGTGTGTCAGCATGAAATTAAAGCATGTCGGCCCCGACACGCAAAAGCACTCTGGGTAGAACACTGCATAGTATGTCAAATCTCTTATTTCAAAAAAGAAATTTACTTTTTCATGCTATGGACCCTTTAAACCATTACATGAGACCTTCTCTAAATCTGATTTGTTTCTCAGCCTGATCTCTGCAGCTTATACCCTCTTTGGAAATAGTGTCCCATTTTGTAAATAAACATATCCAACATGCGGTTAATATTTGGGTCACAGACCTGGTGTTGGAAGTGAGATGTAAAAAAAAAACTAAGATCTGTTGCACTAACTTCAACCTGAAACTATCATGCACGTTGCATTAAGCAGAGCTGATGAAACTTTGTTTCACTTCTTGTCATGAACCCAGGGTTTGGGTGTTTTTCCCCTTTATGTTATAACACAGTTGTCGACCTTGAATGAGCTTTGAAATCTGTATGGTGCCATGCAGAATCACTGATCTCAATATGATCACATTCTGTGCAGAATACTCTGCCTGATTTTTATCTCACTTCAGACATTCATTCATAAAAAATACAATAAGACAAAGTTGGTTCCACTTTCATGACAATGCACAGGTGACTATGGAACAGGGAATTTCCTCAATTTTACATTTAACAGAAGTAGACCTTGTATCACATTTACACCACTTTCATGGCAGTGCTTTTCCTTTTGAAAGAAAATGCTTGTGTGAATATACACTTGCATTATACTAAACCCTTGAATACATAAACCTCATTCAGCATCATGAAGCAATTTGGTTATACTGATAGAAAGTGATACCAGAAGGCTGGTGAAGTCTTTATCTGCATTGTCTTGAGCACAGATGTTCCTCCCATGGCTCACAGAGCATCTGATATCTTCTCCATCTTTAGCTGACTACAAGTTTTAGAATGTTTCTAGAATGGCTGCAATCTGATTGTCCCTTTGCATATCTGTGTATTTGTGTTTTTAGTTTCCAGTTGGAAAATCAAACTGTCAACACCATGAGTTTTAAGAGCAAGATATAGTCACTGGGTTACACAAGTTCATAGTATTTTGTCTAAAAATTATTTGTAACCGTAATGTGGTTGGTTATTTGCAGTGTCAGTCTCTCTTCATGTGAAAGTGGCCGCCGCTTGGCCATAATTGGTTACAGTATCAGACTCAAGTGAAAGCTAGAATTAGCTCGCTATATTTGACCAAACTAGATGATGGAACAACACTATATATAAACTTGTTTTCAAAAGCAGCCATGAGTCACAACTACACCTTTTGCTATAGAGAAACCAAATGTGTTGCATCTGCTCTTGCTAATTCACATATTTCCTCTGCCAACGGAACCACGGAAGCAAGATGGCTCCAGTGTGTCTGTCGGCCTGCCGTCAGCTCCGTGAGCTGCTACCTGTCCGATTTGTGCTATGTCTGTTTATGCTGCTACTCATGCTATGCTGCCACTGCTCTGCTGGCCCTACCTGGATTTATGATCGTCAGACTCTGTTACATCTTAGAAGCGCACTGGTGACCACCGATGGGTTCCTTATTCCATACATCGAATGTCATCCTCCGTTTGTCTACCCCACCCTGGATTGTGTCCTTCACCTACCTTGTTGTAGCTCTCTACAGAAGAAGCGCCACAGGCGCCGAGGCAAGCGTGGAGGTGTCCGAGTGGCAATGAGGAAAATCGCGAGTGTTTCTCTCGCCCAGCCTGGGCCTTGTCAGCTCTCTGCAGTCCATCTAGGCCGGACGGATCTCTTCCTGGCCCGTCATTCGTGGGACCGCTGGTGCTCCTGCCATGTTCCCATCACTCTGGAGGACCAACCTCAAACACCTGTCTGCTCTGCTCGCTCGAGACTGCGGATACGTGGCGGTGGGGTGAATTCCTTGAACATCCGCCCTCTGGAATATTCCCCTTGCCCTCAGGCTACGGTCCACTCCACTGCAAAAGTCACCCTGGTTAACAGCAGGTCTATGTCTAACAAAACTTTTGTTCTAAATGACTTTTTCTCCCGTCACAATCTGGATTTCCTGTTTTTGACTGAGACATGGATTAGCGCTGGAGTTGGCCAGTCTTCTGTCTTTAGTGAACTCTGCCCGCCTCAGTGCTCGTTCGTTAGCACACCGAGGTGCGCTGGAAGAGGAGGCAGGGTAGCTCTCGTTTTTAAAAACAGTCTTAATTTACGGACACTCTCTGTGGGGAGTTTTGTTACATTTGAACTGCAATGCGTAATTGTAGAATGTGCTATGTCACCGCTGGTATGTGTACTCGTCTACAGGCCTCCTAAGCACAACAAAGACTTTATAACAGAATTCTCCGACCTTCTCTCCCACCTCGTCATCGCACGATCGCCTTCTTATACTTGGTGACTTTAATATCCATGTCTGCTGTCCCGACAGACCCATGGTTAACGAATTCTGTGGTGTAATAGATGCCTTTGGTCTTACTCAACATATAAACAAAGCTACTCATATCCTGGGACATACACTCGACCTTGTTCTATCATATGGTTTTTCTGTGGATAACATTGTGATTGAGGATGCTATTTTCTCTGATCATAAACCTATTATGTTTAATGTTAGTCTATCAAATGCTCTGCAAACTGCCAAAACTCAAGGTCATCACTCTCGCCACATTAACACTCAAACTGCATCCCAGTTCTCAGACAGTTTCATCAGTAACTCCGTTGCAGCTACCATTGCAACAGCGGCATCATCCTCTTCTGGGCCAGACGAATTAGTCAGCCTTTTTCAATCTTCTTGCTCTTCCATACTTAACTCTGTAGCTCTTCTCACGTTCACCCGTCCCAAGCTAAAGTCTCAATATTGGTTGGATGAGGCCACCCGCTCGCTCAGGCAAGCCTGCCGTAAAGCCGAAAGGAAATGGAAAAAGGACCATCTCACTGTTTCCTTTGAAATTTTCCAATCAACGTTAGCTTCCTTTCAGACAGCGGCTAAAAAAGCCAGAACTAAGCACCTCTCTGACCTGATCAGTACACACTCCAACAGACCCAACATTCTGTTTAGCACTATTAACTCCTTTCTCAACTCTCCTAACTCTCCAATTGCTGACGTATCTACTGAGACCTGTGAAAAATTCAAGTTTTTCACTGATAAAATAGAGAACATCAGATCAGTGTTTACACCCTCCTTAGCAACTGCTCCATCTGTTCACTCTCGTGCACCAGCTATTTCTACTTTTAACCAATTTCAGCCCATCTCTCTCAGTGAATTGCGGGAACTAGTTTTACATATGAAACCCACTGGATCCCCCTATGATGCCATTCCTTCCTGTATTATAAAGGATGTTTTTGATGCTGTTGGGCCATCGATTCAAATAATTCTAAATTCATGTCTCACATCCGGCACTGTCCCTACCTTTTTTAAGCATGCAGTTTAAGGTTTTACTCAACCTTAGCGCTGCGTTTGACACTGTTGACCACAACATTCTCCTCAGCCGTCTAGACCAGCAGGTGGGCATCAGGGACACTGCTCTTCTCTGGTTCAGGTCCTACCTTAAACATAGGACCTTCTCTGTTTCCACTGGCCATTTCTCCTCATCAACTGCCTCTGTCTCCTATGGGGTCCCCCAGGGGTCCATCTTGGGTCCCATGCTTTTCAGTCTGTACATGCTCCCACTTGGTGATATCATTAGAAAGCACAACATTTCCTTTCACCTTTATGCAGATGACTCTCAATTGTATTTGCCCTTAAAATCTAGGGACTCCATCCAATCTCTCCTTGTCTGTCTCGAAGACATCAGAAATTGGATGGCTAACAACTTCCTCCAGCTAAATGGTGACAAGACTGAAGTCATTATTTTTGGTCCCTCCAAGGCAAGATGCACTATAGTGAACGATTTAGGTCACCTCACTCCTCATGTCACACCCTCTGCCAGAAACCTGGGTGTCTTCCTTGACTCCGATCTCTGTCTTGACAAACAGATTAGCACTGTGGTCAAAAATAGTTTTTACCAGCTCAGAGTGATCTCCCGCCTCAAATCCTTCCTATCTCATAACGACCTTGAAATAGTCATCCATGCTTTTATCACATCACGACTGGATTATTGCAATTCCCTTTATCTTGGCCTCCCTCAAACCTCACTTAGATGTTTACAGCTGGTCCAAAACGCAGCTGCACGTTTTTTAACTGGCACCAGGAGACGTGAGCACATCACTCCCATTCTGGCCTCCTTGCACTGGCTCCCAGTCTTTTTTAGAATACAATTTAAAGTCTTATTATTTGTTTTTAAAGCACTCAATGGGCTGGCCCCAGCCTACATCAATGACCTTTTACAGCCCCACTCAGTCCAAAGGTCCCTAAGATCCCCTAACACAGGACTTCATGTACCTCGCTCGCGGCTGAAGCAGAGAGGTGACAGAGCTTTTTCTGTTGCTGCTCCACGCCTCTGGAATCAGCTCCCACCGGACATCAGATCTGCCCCCTCCATCTCTGCCTTCAAATCTAGGCTAAAAACCCATCTCTACTCCTTGGCCTTTCCCTAATCATCAGCTTATTGTTATTGTTGTTATTATTATAGTTTTATTTTATTTATTTCTTTTTTATTTTTATTTTTGATCATTTGTCTTTTAATACTGACTCTGTACAGCACTTTGGTCAGTGCATGCTGTGTTTAAATGTGCTATACAAATTAAACTTACTTACTTAATAGCAAGTGAAACCAGCTGATTTTGTTTCACTTGCAAATGTCATGCAAATCAGGAAATGGAAAAAAAGAAGTGTGGAACATTTCAGTTAAACTGCTCTGAAATACGAGGTAGGATACTTTACTGACATACAAAGATATTTTACGATGTTATATTTATATCTTCTTTGAAACAATTTACTTTTTGCAGCCTACTGTATTACTCTGGTTAGCTTGTAGTTTCTGTTGGTCTTTACTGCCTCTTCCAACAGTGTCTGGTTGATGATTTCACGTCTTCGGAGTTCTTCCATCTCCAGGCTTTAGATTAGCTGAACCTTGCTCACCATTTCTTTATCCAGTACATACAGATGTTACACTTCAGAATACAGTCAGTTAGTCATGTTTTCAGATCAGCGAATACCAATGTAGGAAGCTGTGTACATTGTGGAGAAAGCTAAAATAAAATCTTTGGGGAAGTGGCACAGTCAATATTCTATTCAGGACTTAGTTATAGCTATAGTTTGTGATCATTCTCTACTTTTGTCTAAAGCTTTGTTAGTAGAGATTATTTGTCAAAGGACCAAGCCCCTAAACCTGTACTAGTAAATGCAGACTCGTATTACTCACTTCCATAACTATATACATACATTTCCTAGTATATAGTTTTGGTCACTCAAAATAGGTCATTAGTATTTCAATGGAATATAAAATGGATGGAATTGTAAATGAAGATATTATGGAGATGAATATTAGATGAATGGCTGATATCAATGGTGGGGCTCTGCAGTCAATGTAGTACCACTCCTCAGAGGCACAATAGTTCCCCAGGGTTCAGTTCTTGGTTGATAAATAAATATGCATTTTTATACCAAAGCACAGTTGAATGCTTGAATATGACTGGTCAGAAGTTGTACATTATTTTCAAAATGGTCATTAACTGTGCAATAATTTAATGACTTGAGTAAGGTTTTATTATTTGCATATAATGACTTCTATGCCAAAACAAACACATTTAGAATATTCGTAAAGTTTGTTGAAATAAATATTTTCTTAAAATTAACCTCTCTACATTTTTACCAATGATCATGAGGTTAGTTGTTTCAGTTTCAGTAGCAGCAATTGTACCTTGTTTATGCAACTATAATGCTAATTAAGTTTAAGTCTAGTAGTACCAGATAAACTTTACTGTGTAAAATTAAGTTACATTCAGCTGAGACATAAGAGATTACCTGTAAAGAATTACACAAGAACAGGAGATATGTTCTCACCCGAGTACAGAGCTTCTTTGAAGAGGTGTTTGTGGGTCTTCGTATTCAGTGAATAATGTTTATGTGCAGATGAATCTGAAACAAAAGTAAAATGAAATAAAACATTGCTACAATAAGCAATTCTATCAACAGTAACTCTGTGATAAACTAACCATAATATCTGAGAGCAAATAAATGTCAGCAAAAGGCTTCTATATAATGAATGCCTGAAAAATACAAAAAAAAAAGTTTTAAGCATCCTAACTCCCCAGTATAATGGGGTTTACTGAGATCTTTTATAGTTAAGAGCGAAGCACACCAGGTGGTGAATGGCTCACAAGTGGAACTCTGCAATGTTTTCAGCAAGTGGAAAATAGGTCAGTTATACCACCTTAAGCAATATCCTATCCAGAGCAAATGTGATTGTGATCGTTCTCAACCACAATAGGCGATAAGCAAGCTAGATAAAACTGATTCTTAAACCACAGGGCTTTTTTTTCTTTTTTGAGTTTGTTTTTGTTTTGAGTCTTCTGCCTCTGCGGGGTTTGAGGCACCTCTGAACTTCTCCCTGCGGCTTGTATCTTTTCACCTGCTTTGGAGTCTAAATCATAGACTTTAAAAATAGATGGACAAAGCCTATGTCACTCATACGATTTCTGAAGAGTGGGTTTGAAGCTCAAATAAGGAGGCTATGGGTGTTGCCATCTTGGCAGCACCTGACTCCACCTAACTTTCAGCTCAGCTATAAATGGAGAAAGGGGCGGGGATAATATGTCTGGAACACGCCTGCTAACGTTGAAGCTAACATGCTAGCTATGCAAGCTAACAAGCTACTGGCTAAACTAAAAGAAGCCGCTCCAGAAGATACAGACCATAACCTCAACAGCTAGTTAAAAAAAAAAAATCACCGGGCATGTAACCATCCGACAAACGTAATTGATCAAGGAGTGTAGTCTTTTCAATCATAATAATTGTTAATAAAAGCAACATTAGCGATATTTTCCCCTGATAGCCTAGATAACTAGCATTAGCTTGGTTAATAGATAGCTTGCTAGTGATATAGCTAGCTATGAGTGTTTGAGGTCAATAGCAGGTACTGTTAGATGGTCAGTTTATGATGTTCACATAGCACAGTGCATTTAATATGAAACAATTGACCAAACCCACGATTTAGTTAAGAGATGTCTGTCTTGGTGAATGATTGACTGTTGGTATGAAAATCTTTATGCTAAATGGATAGAACGGCAGCTACAATTATTGACACCTTAACGGCCTTTTGGCCATTGCAAAAGTAGAAAAGACTTTCAATACGTAAATTGTGCATGAAAAATTACTCAAAATTCCACTGGAAAAAAATGAGTTGAGTGCCATTTACTTAGCGTATCAGATCACGTGACACCTTTCCAGAATTATCAACACCTTTGTCCACAGTTACCGACACTGTTCCACAATTATTGACAGCCAGATGATTTTTTTTTATCATCAGTATGTGGTATTAACAAAACAGTTTTTATTTAAAATTTGTTTTACATAGACTTATATTTATTACAGGGCAGGCGGTACGGTGGTGTAGTGGTTAGCGCTGTCGCCTCACAGCAAGAAGGTCCGGGTTCGAGCCCCGTGGCCGGCGAGGGCCTTTCTGTGCGGAGTTTGCATGTTCTCCCCGTGTCCGCGTGGGTTTCCTCCGGGTGCTCCGGTTTTCCCCACAGTCCAAAGACATGCAGGTTAGGTTAACTGGTGACTCTAAATTGACCGTAGGTGTGAATGTGAGTGTGAATGGTTGTCTGTGTCTATGTGTCAGCCCTGTGATGACCTGGCGACTTGTCCAGGGTGTACCCCGCCTTTCGCCCGTAGTCAGCTGGGATAGGCTCCAGCTTGCCTGCGACCCTGTAGAACAGGATAAAGCGGCGAGAGATAATGAGATGAGATGAGATATTTAGTACAAAATATCTTTTATATAAATATATTGATGTTGGTGCTTACATAAAGGAGGAAGTAATTGTAATGTTTGTAAACTGATAATGAACTGATAATGTTTAACCTGGGTCAGAAAATCTTTTCGTTCCACTTTAAGTATTTTTGTAGATCACATTTTGTTAATCATTCGTTATTTGTATTAATTTCTAGTTTTGTAATTTACCAGTAAATGTCAACAGGCAATTGACATTGTACCCGCATGAAAATCCAGGTCAAAGGTCGCATGTCATTCCTCAAACCAAAATATAAAATGTTTACTGATATTGTAATATGTGGTAGATATTTACAACAAACTGAAAAAAAAATTCTGAATGGAATAGAAAAATCTGAATATTTCAAGCATGTAATTTTTTATATGCTAGGAATTTAATTATTGTCTAATTCTATTTATTGCAGTAGGATTCCACTCTGTAAACATTCCATTCTGTTATGAATCAGAAAAAATTTATTATAAATCACAGCACTTTCATTTTTTTAAGTACTTCATCTACTTCAACAATGTTACACAAAGATTGATACATAACAGTTGTAAATGTCACTTAATTCCACAGGGTGTCGATAATGGTGGACACCAGTGAAAGTGATCACTATTATCGACACCTCACATGACTTCTCAAACGCGCGTTTAGATACAAAACGGCGACTGTCAAATGAAAGAGTAAGAAACAAAGTAGGTTTCGACAAGGATATCATGAAATATCAGTGAATTTGATGAGTAAAAACATGTCCATGATCTTTCCACCATACTTACCTGCGATGATTACGTCCAGGTTTTCCTGAAATTGCTGATCGTGCCAAAAAAAAAAATTCCATCTCAGGTAACGAACTGCGTCGTCAGACCAAATGATCAAAGAATGAGGGGGGTCTTCAGGTTGATTAATCTTCTTCTTCTTTTGGCTGCTCCCGATTAGGGGTCACCACAGCAGAGCTTTCGTCTCCATTGCTCCCTGTCTTCCACATCCTTCTCTACCACACCTGCCACTTTCATGTCCTCTCTCACCACATCCATGTATCTCCTCTTTGGCTTTCCTCGTTTTTGTGTGCCTGGCAGCTCCATCCTCAACATTCTCCTTCCAACATGCTCTGCATCTATTCTCAGGATGTGTCCATACCATCTCAGTCTCATCTCTCTTAGCTTAATTCCCAAGCTCTCCACATGTGCTGTCCCTCCGATGTGCTCGTTCCTTATCCTGTCCAACCTTGTCACTCCCATCGCAAACCTTAACATCCTCAACTCCGCCACCTCCAACTTTGCTTGGTTCATTAATCAACTTCAGGTTGATTAATGAACTGATAATAACTGTTATAACTGAAACTCACCTCTTTTAAAATTGTTTTTATTAGTTATAATACATAGGGCCAAATTACTCAATTCTGATTGGTCAGAATTAACACGGGGCTGTATTTCTGAAATGCTATTGGCTAGTTTGTTGCTTGGTTGCTTGGTACGATGAATGGTATTTGTAATTCCTTTTAGATCAAGCACAGAGTTTTCTTGCATTTAGCAATCAGCTTTTGTAAAGAAGTTCCAATAAAATTTTGTAAACCACTTTCAAAATCCTCATGTCGTGTCGCCGTGTCATGATGAAAGACACTTTAGAAACTGATTCAAACGTGCAAGATAGTCTTGCACCCTGATTGGTTCAGAAAACGTGAATGATAAATGTTGTGTGTTGTGAACTTGAATGGCTTCTGAAGTATGAATTTGGCCCTATATATTATAAACAAGTAATTGTATGGTTCCTCATAAAATTAAGGATCAATTTCACTCATGATTTTTAATCCTTAATTTTACTCGGCCCCATACGATTACCTATACTAAATCTGAAAAAGTGCCGATAATTATGGACTGTCAATAAGCCATCACTCTATTATTTCGATGTCAAACTCCAAAATGTAATTTTTTTAGTCGCTCAAGCTGTTAAATTGTTAGTCTGAGCCTAATTTACTGAACGGGAGACCCTGATAAACTTCATCGGAAGCGACTACATCAAAAATATTGAAAGGTAAGTACAATCTAATAAAGCAAATTAAAGTCACTCACAGGTGTAGTAGTGTGTAAAAGTTGTGTTTGCATGGAAAAGCTCCGAAACAAAAATAGGCAAGACTGCATAAATTATTTACAGAAATCCATCACCTGCAGTGAATTTGGCTTCAGTTCTGAGCTAGTGGCTAACAAGATGACACAAACCCAGCTGTCACTCAAATCGGCCCCACCACTCATTATCCATAAAGGTATGGGTCAATATAATTTAAACTGTTGAATTGTGTAAAAAAAAATCACCCCCGTACAGTTGCTATGAAGGGGGAAACTAGCTAGAGAGACCTTCTTCTTTTGGCTGCTCCCGATTAGGGGTCGCCACAGCGGATCTTTCATCTCCATTGCTCCCTGTCTTCTGCATCCTTCTCTACCACACCTGCCACTTTCATGTCCTCTCTCACCACATCCATGTATCTCCTCTTTGGCCTTCCTCGTTTTCATGTGCCTGGCAGCTCCATCCTCAACATTCTCCTTCCAACATGCTCTGCATCTCTTCTCAGGATGTGCCCATACCATCTCAGTCTCATCTCTCTTAGCTTAATTCCCAAGCTCTCCACATGTGCTGTCCCTCTGATGTGCTCGTTCCTTATCCTGTCCAACCTCCCATCGCAAACCTCAACTCCGCCACATCCAACTTTGCCTCCTGTCTCTTCGTTAAGGGTACGGTCTCCAATCCATACATCACAGCTGGTCTTACTACTGTCTTATACATCTTACCTTTCACTTTTGCTGGGACTTTCCTATCACAAATGACTCCCGAAATCCTTCTCCAACTGCTCCACCCTGCCTGCACTCTCTTTCTCACCTCACTATCGCAGCCCCCATTTTCCTGCACAGTTGACCCCAGGTACTTGAATTCACAAACTAGCTATAGAGACCAAAAGGTTTTTTTATTTTGTTTTTTACCAGGTTTTAAACCGGTTTGTTTTTGCTGTAAAGTTCAACATTTTAATATGGGGGTCTATAGGAATTGACTCGCTTTTGGAGCCAACCTCAAGGGACCATTTGATACATAGGTGTTATGACGGCCAGCAGGTGGCGGTAATTTCAATTAGAGGTCAGACGCAATAACCAGAAGAAGAAGAATTTGAACGTGCACCGCTGTTATTGTCATGTAAGTGCAAACTACCTTTTTTTTTTTTTTTAAAGTTTATTTGCAGAATGCAATTCACAACAGGTTTTAACAACATGCATGTCAGTGCAATGTATATTTACTAATCTTAATAACTTTGGGATGTAAGCAATGCTTTACTGTTTCCACATATGATTTCATACAGGGCATAAAAACAGGAAGGATTCAGTTTAGCAAACTTCCTGGAGTCTGTCTGGAACTTTGCTATAATTAAAATAAGATTAATGACAGACATGGTTGGCAGAAAACTCCATTTAAAAAGCAAACAATTAAACTTTTAAACCGAGTTTTGTTGAATCCGCTGTGACCCATCTCCAGTCTGGTAGACTTTCTTCATTTCTGTTTTCTTCTCTTTTTACCTGACTCAACATTCTTCATGGAAAACAAGTGTCTTCTCTTTTCTTCACTCTTCCAATTCATCTGCCTTCTTTTAATTCTTCAGTTCCAGATATATATTGTTTCTGTGCTGGGAAGTAACATGAATTTCCCCACCCTCTTTTTCTTGTACTTCCTACATTCCTTTGCACGTTTCGTTTAACTTATGGTGTGTGTGCGATTGTGAAAAATGACGCTGCTATGCATGCTTTATGAGGCTATCCACTTCTATTTTACTGGTCTAAATCACTACAAATTGCTCTAATGACAGATTTGGTGACATTTCCTGTACATTTTATTTATCTTTTTTATTACATCCACCTGCCAAGGGACTACAGGTGGAAATTAGCATGTACTGCTATAACCTGGTACAGACATCTGTCCTTACCACAAGGATAATGTTTAATTTGTACACTGTCCCTTTTAAAAATAAAATAAACTCTAAACTTAATCTCGATATTTAAACGTACTTTACAGTAATTGTTGCTTGAGAGATAAAATCACTTGAAAATCAGGGATAATTTGTCCTTGTGCATATTAAAGCACGAAAGTATAATCAAATTTCAAATGCACATATTGTGCTATTTTTCTTTTTCTTTTTTCCCCCCAGGTGTACTTTAGCACACAGATGATGTTTTCCTCCTTGGACTACGAGTAATGAAACTCCTACATCTGCCATGCGTCTGTGTAATACTTATGCCATATATTCAGTAATACTGAAACTCATTAGCCTAATATGCTGTAAAGCATGCAACCCTGCTGAGTATGAAACTGATGGAGAATGCTGTCCAATGTGTCCTCCTGGTATGTTAACTTATATTTACTACTTTGTTGTTAAATCTTATTTTACATGAACACAATGGCTCTGACTGAGGTGCTCTTGCAAATGCAGTCAATGTACTTTCTTCAAGCAACATTAAAATAGTGAAACATTATAGTTTCATTCACTTGCATTCAGACACATTTGTCTTTGTTATACTTCCAGTGCATATATCCACTTCACATACAGTGGAAAGTGTACACACCCCATGAAAATGGTAGGTTTTTCTCAACTAATCTCATTATTTCTAGCCGCTTTATCTTGTTCTACAGGGTCGCAGGCAAGCTGGAGCCTATCCCAGCTGACTATGGGCGAAAGGCGGGGTATACCCTGGACAAGTCGCCAGGTCATCACAGGGCTGACACATAGACACAGACAATCATTCACATTCACACCTACGGTCAATTTAGAGCCACCAGTTAACCTAACCTGCATGTCTTTGGACTGTGGGGGAAACCGGAGCACCCGGAGGAAACCCACGCGGACAACATGCAAACTCCGCACAGAAAGGCCCTCGTCGGCCACGGGGCTCAAACCCAGACCTTCTTGCTGTGAGGCGACAGCACGAACCACTACACCACCATGCCGCCAGTAGATTTTTCTGATGTTAAAAAAAAAGAGACCATGATAAATAATTTAAAAACTTTTCCCACCTTGAATGTGACCTACAGTTGTGGGCAGAAGTTTACATACAGTGACATGAATGTCATGGCAATATTTGGGCTTTCAGTAATTTCTTTGAACTGTTCTTTTTCTTTTTTTTTAAAGATATATTTTTTGGGCTTTTTTCACCTTTATTGGATAGGACAGTGTAGAGACAGGAAATGAGCGGGAGAGAGAGAGACGGGGAGGGATCGGGAAATGACCTCGGGTCGGAATCAAACCTGGGTCCCCGGATTTATGGTACGGCGCCCCCTCCACCTGAGCCACGACTCCCCCAACTGTTCTTTTTCTATGGCAGAATGTACAGCATACGTCTTTAATTAAAAAAAAACAACTAGAATTTGGTGTACAAGTTTCAATTTTCTTTGGGTTTTCTGAAATCAACACAGGGTCAAAATTATACATACAGGGTCAAAAAATATATCCTGCACACCTAATATTTGGGTAAAATGTTTCTTTGCAAGATTCACCTTGACCAAACATTTTTGTTTACCATGAACAAGCTTCTGGCAGAATTCTGGTTGGATGTTTCATGACTCTTCATGGTAGAATTGGTAGAGTTCAATTAAATTTGTTTTTATCCTTGGCATGGCCTCGACTTCTAAGCACGATCCATATATCTTCAATAGGGTTGAAGTCAGGACTTGTTTTAAGCTTAATGTTAGTCTGCTTTATCCTCTACAACCAGCTCTGATGCATGTTTGGGTTCATTGTGCTGTTGTAACTCCCAAGTCATGTTCAAGATTCTCATGGTTTATGCTGAAGAATTCTGAGATAGTCCTCCTTCTTCATTATTCCATCCACTTTGTGCAACGAACTAGTTCCACTGGCAGCAAAACAGCCCCAGAACATGATGATCCTACCACCACCAGCTGGTACAGTGTCCCTCTGTACATGGTGGTCATTGTGGCCAAACAACTCAATCTTTGTCCCATCTGACCATACAGCTATCCTCCAGAAGGCTTTTTCTTTGTCCATGTGGTCAGCTTCAAACTTTAGTTAAGAATAGGGGTGTTCACACGGCAACTTTTACTCCGGTGTAGCACTGGGGCTGCCCCGGTAGAGCGTTCACACGGTACAAAGTTATACCGGTGTAGCCCCTGAAAGCTGCTTAAACCGGTGCAAATCTAACCCTGCTCGGGAGGTGGTTTAAGAAATTTACTCCGGAGTAAATGCTAGTTTGCGGGGCAGCACCGATATAAAATGGGACGTCTGAACGCTACAGGGGTAGACTCACTACGCGTGAGGAGAGTTGATTACATACGGGCATTGCATAATTTGCATCCTGGTATTTTGCGCTTCCAAAATGGTGAATATCAACAACAACAGAACTGCGTGTCTTCCAGTGTTGCCAGATTGGGCGGTTTTAAGTGCATTTTGGCGGATTTGAACATATTTTGGGCTGGAAAACGTCAGCAGTATCTGGCAAAACTGGTGTCTTCATCCACATTGTTTTCCCGGCGCTTGGTGATGCCATGACAACCAGGAAAAGGAAGTACATTTTCACGCTTGCGCATATTTAATTTCCGCATTATTACTATCGTTTTCGTTTTTAAAACACGGCAGTTTTTGCACGGTCGCAAAAACTGCCGTGTGATCGCAAGTGGGGCTGCACCAGTGCTAACACGCTTCTCTCTAGTAAGCAGGTTTGTGACGTGTGAATGCTCCACAAAATTTACAGCAGTGTAAGATATATCGCAACAAAATACATCGGTGCAGTATCGATGCAAATATGTGCCGTGTGAACACCCCTCTTGAAGGTGTCAATTTTGGAGCAGGGGGTTATTTCTTGGATAGCAGACTCTTAGTCCATGGTGATCTGAACTGTAGACAGTGATCCATCAGCTTCCAGTTCATGGCAAGGCTGTGACATGGTGGTTTCCAGGTTGTTCCTGACCATCCAAACCAATTTCCTTTCAGCTGAGGGTGACAGTTTGGGTTTTCTTGAAGCAAAATGGTTTGGCAAAGTGACTACACCTCACAATAACTTGGATACAATTGTTTGAACTGGTCTTGGAATTTGCAGTTGTTTAGAAATGGCTCCAAGAGACATTCCGGACTTGTGTACATCTGTGATCCTCTTTCTCAGATCTGCACTGAGCTCCTTGAACTTTCCCATTTTACTGTGTGTTGGTCAATCCAATATGTGCTGTAAAGAAACCCTTTTTATGAAGGCACAGAGAAGCTATCAGCTGTAGTCAATCATAATCACTAACAGGAAGTTAAGAGACCTCGGCCTTGGCAAGATAAGAGACGTTTTGGAAGTTTCAGCACCTCTGAATTAATCTGAGTGCATGTACATTTTTGACCCTGTATGTATAATTTTGACCCTGTGTTGATTTCAGAAAACCCAAAGAAAATTAGAATTTGGTGCACAAGTTTTAAAGATTTGGGGGGGGGGGCTTTTTTCACCTCTATTGGACAGGACAGTGCAGAGACAGGAAACGAGCGGGAGAGAGAGACAGGGAGGGATCGGGAAATGACCTCGGGTCGGAATCGAACCCGGGTCCTCGGGTTCACAGCATGGCGCCCCATCCACCTGAGCCACGACGCCCCTTGTGCACCAAATTCTAGTGTTTTTTTTATTAAAGCTGTATGCTGTACAATCATTCTGCCACAGAAAAAGAACAGTTCAAAGAAATTACTGAAAGCCCAAATATTGCCATGACATTCATATCGAAGAAGATGACATTCATGTCACTGTATGTAAACTTCTGACCACCACTGTATAACCTGTACAATTCAACTGAAAAACAAACAAATCTGTTGGGGGTGGGGGGGAATAAAAACGTACAATAAACTGGTTGCACAAGTGTGCACACCCTTAAACTAATGCTTTGTTGAAGCACATTTTGATTTAATTATGGCATTCAGTGTTTTGGGGTAGGAGTCGATCAGCCTGCCACATCTAGACTTGGCAATATTTGCCCACCCTTCCTTGCAAAAGCGCTCCAAATCTGTCAGATTGCGAGGGCATCTCTTGTGCACAGCCCTCTTGAGGCCACAGATTTTCAATTGGATTTAGGTCTGGGCTGTAGCTGAGCCATTCCAAAACTTTTTTGGGGCCATTGTTGTGCTGAAAGATGAAATCCATCTTCAGCTTTTTAGCAGACACCTGAAGGTTTTGGGCCAAATTTGACTGGCATTTAGAACTGTTCATAATTCCCTCCACCTTGACTAAAGCCCCTGTCCCAGCTGAAGAAAAACAACCCCAAAACATGATGCTGCCACCACCATGCTTCTCCATGGGTATGGTGTTCTTTTGGTGATGCACAGTGTTTTTTGCGCTAAAGATACCTTTTGGAATTGTGGCCAAAATGTTCGACCTTGGTTTTATCAGACTATAACACATTTTCCCACATGCTTTTGGGAAAGTTGAGGTTTTTTTTGGAAAAATTTAGCCGGCCCTGGATGTTTTTCTTTGACCCTACCTCATAGTCCAGACATATGGAGAATACGGGAGATTGTTGTCACATGTACAGTGGTGCTTGAAAGTTTGTGAACCTTTTAGAATTTATTTTTCTACATAAATATGACCTAAAACATCATCAGATTTTCACACAAGTCCTAAAAGTAGATAAAGAGAACCCAGTTAAACAAATGAGACAAAAATATTACACTTGGTAATTTATTTATTGAGGAAAATGATCCAATATTACATATCTTTGAGTGGCAAAAGTATGTGAACCTCTAGGATTAGCAGTTAATTTGAAACTGAAGAGTCAGCTGTTTTCAAGCAATGGGATGACAATCAGGTGTGAGTGGGCACCCTGTTTTATTTAAAGAACAGGGATCTATCAAGGTCTGATCTTCACAACATGTTGGTGGAAGTGTATCATGGCACGAACAAATGAGATTTCTGAGGACCTCAGAAAGTGTGTTGTTGATGCTCATCAGGCTGGAAAAGGTTACAAAACCATCTCTAAAGAGTTTGGACTCCACCAATCCACAGTCAGACCGGTTGTGTACAAATGGAGGAAATTCGAGACCATCGTTACCCTCCCTAGGAGTGGTCGACCAACGAAGATCAATCCAAGAGCAAGGCGTGTAATAGTCGGCAAGGTCACAAAGGACCCCAGGGTAATTTCTAAGCAACTGAAGGCCTCTCTCACATTGGCTAACGTTAATGTTCATGAGTCCACCATCAGGAGAACACTGAACAACAGTGGTGTGCATGGCAGGGTTGCAAGGAGAAAGCCACTGCTCTCCAAAAAGAACATTGCTGCTCATCTGCAGTTTGCTAAAGATCACATGGACAAGCCAGAAGGCTATTGGAAAAATGTTTTGTGGATGGATGAGACCAAAATAGAACTTTTTGGTTTAAATGAGAAGCATTATGTTTGGAGAAAGGAAAACCCTGCATTCCAGCATCAGAACCTTATCCCATCTGTGAAACATGGTGGTGGTAGTATCATGGTTTGGGCCTGTTTTGATGCATCTGGGCCAGGACGGCTTGCCATCATTGATGGAACAATGAATTCTGAATTATACCAGCGAATTCTAAAGGAATTATGTCAGGACATCTGTCCACGAACTGAATCTAAAGAGAAAGGTGGGTCATGCAGCAAGACAACGATCCTAAGCACACAAGTCGTTCTACCAAAGAATGGTTAAAGAAGAATAAAGTTAATGCTTTTGGAATGGCCAAGTCAAAGTCCTGACCTTAATCCAATCGAATTGTTGTGGAAGGACCTGAAGTAGAGCTGGGGCAATGTGTCGACGTCATCGATGACGTCGATGCAAAAATTGCGTGCCAATGTGTCGGAGACCCAAAACAAAGATGGCGGCACCGGAGAGTAGTTGTGATACGAGTGGCTCCTCAGAGTTTCAAAAGTGCAAGGCACGCACTCGTTCGTCAAAGGTATGGGAATACTTCAATTTGAAAGGAGGAAGTGATTCAGTAATTTGTTGTCTCTGCAAGACAGAATCACATCAATGCCATCTGAAAGGCTTTTTTCAGTTGCTGGAAACATCATTACTAAAAAAAGGGGCAAGCCTGACTCCTGAGCATGTTGAAATGCTCACATTCCTCCACTCCAATGCATGACTGCATCTTGTCTTGAATGACACACACACATACATACATACATACATACATACATACATATATATATATATATATATATATATATATATATATATATATATATATATATATATATATATATATCTTAAGGTGAAAGGAAAGTGGCAGAGTGTAAGTTATTTGCATGTGAATGAAGAGGCACTTTTTTCAGTAAGCTAGGCCTATGTGTTAAACATAAATGTTAAACTCTGTTGGTTGAGGAAATGGTGGGCTGCCAACTGCAAGCTGGAAAAACACTTTCTGTATTAGCCTAAAGCCCCCAAATTTACATTAGTTACTGTAGGCTATTCTTTCAATTTCTCTAAGAAAGTATTCTAGGTGACCTTTTTATTTTTTATTGAATGCTCAACATCAGAATGCATTATTTTGCACTTCTAGACTTTTACTTGAATTGTATATTGGAATTTTGAGTTTAAGAAAAAAGATGAGTGGCAGAGTGTATTACTATAAGCTGTTATTTTCATCTGAATAAATAATTAAGATGCACTATTTTCTGTAAGCTAGACCTATGTTTTCAACATAAATGTTAAATTCTGTTTGTTCAGAAAGGACACCATGATGAGCTGCTGGCTCCCACTGCCGCTATTTTTGTTTTTTGTTGTTGTTGTTGTTGTTGGAAAAACACTTACTGTATTAGCTTAAAGCCCTCAAGTTTACATTAGTTACTGTATTCTTTCAATTGCTCTAAGAAAGTATTCTGGGTGACCTCTTTATTTTATATTGAATGCTACCTCAGACACAGAATACATAATTTTGCACTTACATATTCTTTCTTGAATTTTATTTTGGAATTTTGAGTTTAAGAGCAATAAACATTGTTAAGGAATTTGTGTTTTTTCATTCAGACATGTAAATCAACATGCATAAATGGCTATATAAGTGAATTAATGGGGAAATAATCGTTAATCGAATCAAATTGAAAAATTAATCGCTAGATTAATCGATGCATCGATAAAATAATCGCTAGATTAATTGTTTAAAAAATATTCGTTTTGCCCAGCCCTCACCTGAAGCGAGCAGTTCATGTGAGGAAACCCACCAACATTCCCGAGTTGAAGCTGTTCTGTACAGAGGAATGGGCTAAAATTCCTCCAAGCCGGTGTGCAGGACTGATCAGCAGTTACCGGAAACATTTAGTTGCAGTTATTGCTGCACAAGGGGGTCACACCAGATACTGAAAGCAAAGGTTCACATACTTTTGCCACTCACAGATATGTAATATTGGATCATTTTCCTCAATAAATAAATGACCAAGTATAATATTTTTGTCTCATTTGTTTAATTGGGTTCTCTTTATCTACTTTTAGGACTTGTGTGAAAATCTGATGATGTTTTAGGTCATATTTATGCAGAAATATAGAAAATTCTAAAGGGTTCACAAACTTTCAAGCACCACTGTCGTACACAACCAGTACTTGCCAGAAATTCCTGCAGCTCCTTCAGTGTTGCTGTAGGCCTCTTGGCAGCCTCCCTGACCAGTTTTTGTCTTGTCTTTTCATCAATTTTGGAGGGACGTCCAGTTCTCGCTAATGTCACTGTTGTCCCAAATTTTCTCCACTTCTTGATGACCGTCTTCACTGTGCTCCATGGAATATCTAATGCCGTGGAAATGTTTTTGTCCCCTTCTCCTGACTGATACCTTTCAACAATGAGATCCCTTTGATGCTTTGTAAGCTCTCTGCAAATACTGGCTTTTGCTGGAGGAGCAACTGAGTAAATGTCTGAACTTTATTTGGGGTTAATCAGAGTCATTTTAATTGATGGCAGGTGTGAACCCAAAAAGACTGAATGCTGTAATTAAATCAAAAGGTGCTTCAACAAAGTATTAGTTTAAGGGTGTGCACACTTATGCAACCAGCTTATTGCACGTTTTTTATTTTTTTGTGTTTTCCCCCTAACAGATTTGTTTTTTTCATTGACTTGTACAGGTTATAGGTCACATTAAAGGTGGGAAAAGTTTTGAAATTATTTATCATGGTCTCATATATAATTTTTACCTCAGACAAACCTATCATTTTAACGGGGTGTGTACACACTTTTTTGACTTATGAACTAAAAAGTGTAGATTCATGAGTATAAACTATGGTCATGGTCACATGGCACCCTGAACTGCAAACCCAACTTTGGCATGAGGGGAAAAACAATCGCCGTGATGTATTGCTTTACAGTGAGCAGCACACAGAAACATGGAATGCGTATCAGTCATTGTTTTTTTTTTTGTTTTTTGAACAGAATATAAGTTAGTGAAAAGGAAAACCATCATTTAATTGTTTGAAAGATAAAAAAAAAAAAAACATTGACTGACTAAATAGTTGTATCATCAATTTCAATTAGAAAGATTAAGAGGAACTGGAAGCACATACTGATGATATATACCAGTGAAATATTCAAGGAAATATTGTTTTGGGAAGATGCTATTCCTTCTTGAAGACACCATGTTCATTGTTCTCCAGCATCTGCAGAAAACCATTTACATGGATATAGTGACTATAGTACATGAGGCTAATGTATATGAGACAAGCTTGAAATTAAAATGTCATTGTCCAGGTCAACGTGTGTCAAAACACTGCGACAATAATTCAGGAACACAGTGTAAAGTGTGTGTTGGATCAACCTACACTGATTTCCCGAACGGACTGATGGCATGCCTGACCTGCACTGTGTGTGATGAAGGTGAAGACACGCTCATTCCTGCAGCTCAACAGGATACCTCAACAGTGTAATACCTGTAGAATGATATAGAATATCTGTATGTAATGTGTATTGTTTTCTTTCCACAGGTAATGGATTAAGGGTAAAGCGTAAGTGTATATACAATTCAAATGCGCACTGTGAGCCTTTGCCAGGATATTATTGTACAGAAACTCATGGTGAGAGCTGCAGAAAAGCCCATGAACACTCCACCTGCCTTCCTGGACAATACATTTACCAGAAAGGTTAGCATTTTAACGTGATCTGTAATATAGCTGGTGATGTTTAATTTGAATTCCTCTGTATTCAGTCAAGTATTTTTACTCAAAAAATGAGGACTCTTAAGCATCTATCTTTACAGGAACAGCATTAACAGATACAGTATGTAAGGACTGTGCTGAGGAGACGTATTCAAATGGTTCTTTTATACATTGTGAACCACATACAAAGTGAGTATAACGTGGTTTTCACCTCTTCTGTATTGTGAACTTGATTTCTAAATGCAGTGTCAATTATTTCTCTCCTTTACAGTTGTGAGTCTTTGGGGCAGATAACAATCACACCAGGAACACAATCAACTGATGCAGTATGCAGCCATAAATCATTTCATTTGGGCCTCATCATTGGGATTTTGTTGTCCTTGTTGTTGTTGATTGTCATCTTAAGTGTTCTATTATGGAAGAAAAGGAAAAATTCAACATGCTGTATAAATCATTTTTTCTGAAAAGAATTATCTACATAGTTCGAATTACGGGGGGTACTGGGGGGTACTATACCCCCCCAAAGAGACAAAAATATAAGTTTTGGGGGGGTCCGATATTTTTTCTGATATTGTGAAAAGGAATATATAATTCAAACCAACTCCCATTCGGCATTCTTATTGTAGGAACATTTTAATGTAAATCGATTTCAGACAGACACCCTTATTGTGGACCGTACCATTTTTAGTCACCGCAGCGCTAGAACGCACTAGAAGCAACAGCTTCTCGTCCACACCGTAGTCCATGGGTTTGCAGCAATTTATACAGCCTATGGTTTGCAGCAGAAGACGTGCATTGGTAATGTTAGTTGCTAACCAACTTTTAGCCTGCTGAAAATGTGTTATTTTACAACTTTCATTTATTAAAGTGATTCTTCTTTCAGCTCATGTCACGTCTTTATATGTTGAATTACTTACCCACTGAGGCCAGAAGGCTACTGTGGACGGACGTTAACGTTAGTTACCAATGTTAGTTAGCAAGATAAGCTAAGTCTCTATTTAAATCAAGCTTATTACAGTGTGGTATAGAAACGATTCTCATTTCAAAGGAGAAGAACTCCATATGTTTCCATTCTCATTTTATCATGAATAAATTGTGCCCTTCTGAAATTCATTTGGCACATAGGCCCATCCTGTGTGTGTGATTAGGCACAAGAAGTTCTGACGTAGGCCTAGCTAAGCCTATGTAAAATTACAATCACAACCTCTGGGGACTGGGGGCAACATAAAAAGAGCCAGGTAGTAGGCTAGCCTAGGCAAAATAGCCTAGTACATATGCTAGTATTTGAATTTGTTTTCTATTGTTTTTACTTGCATTCCTTTTGTATTATTTTTAAGATATTCATAGTTTCATCTGAGTACCCTGTTTGATTTTATTCACAGAGACAGTAGGCCAAACATGAGGAAAAGAAAAGGGCCAGACATCAGGCATTTTTTTGGTGCTAAAAGAGTAAGTAGTAAATATTAGCACTAAGATCTACAGACAATTACAGTACAAGTGTAGGTGCAGTTAGGTTTTATACACTGTTCACGTGAATAAAGAAAATGGGTTCCCAGCAGACAGGAGAGGCACAGCAGGACGAAAGAGAGCAAGATATTCAGCAGGACTGTTCTGCATGTGTGTATATACTGTATGTGACTCATTTGTAGTGTTGATACCCAGTTTGTTCTGACAGAGAAGGTTATCAGGTTGTACTGCTGTTTTTCTTCTGTGGTAGTACTGTATGGTTTGTCATGCTTCTTAATGACATTAAAAATTATTGTTCAGTGTTATTGTGTTGAGTTACTGACACCGACTTCCAGAGACGGGACGGGACTGGGGGGGGGCGATTGATATGATAGTGGACCATGATGGTACCCCCCAATTATGGTGGGGTAATTTGCACTCTGCTGTAATTGTCTGTAGATCTTAGTGCTAATATTTACTACTTACTCTTTTAGCACCAAAAAAATGCCTGATGTCTGGCCCTTTTCTTTTCCTCATGTTTGGCCTACTGTCTCTGTGAATAAAATCAAACAGGGTACTCAGATGAAACTATGATTATCTTAAAAATAATACAAAAGGGGGCGGCACGGTGGTGTAGTGGTTAGCGCTGTCGCCTCACAGCAAGAAGGTCCTGGGTTCGAGCCCCGGGGCCGGCGAGGGCCTTTCTGTGTGGAGTTTGCATGTTCTCCCCGTGTCCGCGTGGGTTTCCTCCGGGTGCTCCGGTTTCCCCCACAGTCCAAAGACATGCAGGTTAGGGTAACTGGTGACTCTAAATTGACCGTAGGTGTGAATGTGAGTGTGAATGGTTGTCTGTGTCTATGTGTCCGCTCTGTGATGACCTGGCGACTTGTCCAGGGTGTACCCCGCCTTTCGCCCGTAGTCAGCTGGGATAGGCTCCAGCTTGCCTGCGACCCTGTAGAAGGATAAAGCGGCTAGAGATAATGAGATGAGATGAGATAATACAAAAGGAATGTAAGTAAAAACAATAGAAAACAAATTCAAATACTAGCATATGTACTAGGCTATTTTGCCTAGGCTAGCCTACTACCTGGCTCTTTTTATGTTGCCCCCAGTCCCCAGAGGTTGTGATTGTAATTTTACATAGGCTTAGCTAGGCCTACATCAGAACTTCTTGTGCCTATTCACACACACAGGATAGGCCTATGTGCCAAATGAATTTCAGAAGGGCACAATTTATTCATGATAAAATGAGAATGGAAACATATGGAGTTCTTCTTCTTTGAAATGAGAATCGTTTCTATACCACACTGTAATAAGCTTGATTTAAATAGAGACTTAGCTTATCTTGCTAACTAACGTTAACGTCCGTCCACAGTAGCCTACTGGCCTCAGTGGGTAAGTAATTCAGTGTATAAAGACGTGACATGAGCTGAAAGAAGAATCACTTTAATAAATGAAAGTTGTAAAATAACACATTTTCAACAGGCTAAAAGTTGGTTAGCAACTAACATTACCAATGCACGTCTTCTGCTGCAAACCATAGGCTGTATAAATTGCTGAAAACCCATGGACTACTAGTGTAGCGGCTAACATGAAATTTTCACCAGAATATTTCACTTGGTGAGCAAAGCATGAAAATTGGCACACATGTAGATCAAACCATACTGTTTCCAAAACAATCATTGGCCATCGCGATTTCCGCCATTTTAAAGATGGCCGCCACCGTTTTCAAAATGGCGTCATTTTCAACAACCAAATTTCCGAAATATGGACACACATCTTTATCGTGGTCATTTTTTTGGCCGGATTTTCACAATTTTAATGTAGAAGGCTTTGGTTATTATGAGAGTGAAGTTATACTGTACAATATATAAAAACTGAAAATATGCTTAATTTACACCAAGTCAGAGAGAACTTGAGGTTACTGAAATATTCCAAGCATGGCAATGTTAAACTGCCATTGGTAACACGCACACACAAAAACAACTTTTGCCTAGTAAATTCAAATATCAGATATCACTGTACCGTCTGCTGTGCTACTTCCAGAGTGGAAGAGAATGCAAGGGTAGCAAAAAAGAGCATTGACTACATCACAGCCAGCTAGCCAAGTTTTCCGGTGGTACCAGTTCTTGTTAAAACCTCTTGAGTAGGTCTTCTCCCCCTTCATAGACACTTGCTTGATGTTTAAATTCGGTCTAGGAGGTCCTAGCTGTTTGATTGCCGTTTTCTCCTCATTGGTATGACGACTAAAGGGAACTTCTTTCAGAGCCGCTATCGTATTGTTGCACTCAACACTCGCCATCTTCTTCATAGAATGTTCACACATTTCCCGCGCAAGTTGCGTTTTCCAGCCCAAAATTATGTTCAAAGCCCGCCAAAATGCACTTAAAACCCCCAATCTGGCAACACTTGCGCGGCGCAACAGGCGTATGATGTAAGCACGCTGCTTGTGCGAGTACATAAAACCTAATAGAAAGTGCATTGGGAGCATGATTTTCGAAAAAAAACGTACATACCATTAGTGTCAATGGGAGATTTTGGGGCAAATCTGAACCTGACAGAAATCGCCCCAAAAGGGCGTGGCTACACCAGGCGCGACCTTAGCCTGATTGGACAATGACATTACTGTTGCCGTGGTAGTAGGAGTAGATAAAAAAAAAAATCTCCCTCCCTGTTTGGGAGTGCGTCGCCCAAATCGTCCCTATTAACGAGCCGCCAGTGTATATATGTACATATATATGAACCTCATTTCCAGAAAAGTTGTGATTTTTCCAAAATGCAATAAAAAATTTTTTAAAATCTGTGGTGTTAATTCATGTGAACCTTTATTTAACTGACAAAAATACAAAGAAAGTATTTTCAATAGTTTTGCTGACCAACTTAATTGTATTTTGTAAATGTAGATATAAATGTAAATATAAACAACTTCCAGTGTTTCCACACCTGCTACTTCACCACTTGTCCATCACCACAGGACTTGAATTTGAAGCCATGACTTGTGCATGACTTGGATTAGAGTGAGGGAGAGTTGCATTAGTCTGGCTAACGTGACTTCAAAGCTCTGCGAGCATTTGGTCTGGCAAAGATATTAAGCCCAACCGTTTCCCAAAGCGCGTGGTTGACCCGCCTCCCTGAAATGCCTCAGTTTGCTACTGGTCGAAGCCAGAAAAGGCTGTGACGAAGCTTAAACCAATCACATCACTCTTTCCTCTGACATATGTGACGCGACGGGGCTAACTGGTAGATTAAACTCTTACCGAAGCCGGTCGGGAGCAAGGCGGAAATGTCCTTCCTTTCAATAAATACCTCCAGGGCTGCTCTTTGCTCCATTTTCAATGAGAACTTCCCGTTGAATGCTTTCAATACAGCATCTACCGCTGTGTCAAAGGCTTGCCGCTGCTCCATGTTCGTAATGTTTCTAGTGAATGAAGCGCTTCCGGCATAGATTCTGTAAACAATCTATGGCTTCCGGTCGCAGTTCTACTACGTCACTGCCTTGAACACGCCTCTACCCAGGGCCGTTGAAGATGCTCAAAGTTGATTGGCTCCCGATTTTTCAGGAGCTTGGAAGAGCTGTAGATAGCTTGCCTGGCCAGACTAAGCTCGCAACAGGCCCTCGTGTTGCGTCACACTTAGGATGGGCGGGCCCAGGCTAGAGTTGCATAGCTGTCAGCCTCGCTCTCTCGTCCCGACCTAACTGAGTCCAGGGGCAAGACAGAATCAAGATGGCTGGAGCTAGGTTGGGAGGAGAGTCAGTCCAGGTTTAGATTTCCAGACATTGCATTGCCAAAAAATAATGTTCTCATCTCATTATCTCTAGCCGCTTTATCCTTCTACAGGGTCGCAGGCAAGCTGGAGCCTATCCCAGCTGACTATGGGCGAAAGGCGGGGTACACCCTGGACAAGTCGCCAGGTCATCACAGGGCTGACACATAGACACAGACAACCATTCGCACTCACATTCACACCTACGGTCAATTTAGAGTCACCAGTTAACCTAACCTGCATGTCTTTGGACTGTGGGGGAAACCGGAGCACCCGGAGGAAACCCACGCGAACACGGGGAGAACATGCAAACTCCATACAGAAAGGCCCTCGCCGGCCACGGGGCTCGAACCTGGACCTTCTTGCTGTGAGGCGACAGTGCTAACCACTACACCACCGTGCCGCCCAAAAATAATGTTACAGAAAAATGTTTGTATGTCAGTCAAGAACGCCACATTGTGTTATGTAAGACACCACTTTTCAGACAAAAAAACCATAATGAAGGCTGCTATGTTTTACATGCAAAATAAAAGAAGCAAGTGAGACAAAGTCTCCAGAAGAACTGTGTCAGACTCTCCATGATGCTCAGTAAAACGTATCAGCTACTTTCCTGAAAAAACAACAACTGCACAACTTGTACCTGGAACTACTATTTAGCAAAAATAGTGAAATGAAAAGTAGACTCCAGTCTCATCTCATCTCATCTCATTATCTCTAGCCGCTTTATCCTTCTACAGGGTCGCAGGCAAGCTGGAGCCTATCCCAGCTGACTACGGGCGAAAGGCGGGGTACACCCTGGACAAGTCGCCAGGTCATCACAGGGCTGACACATAGACACAGACAACCATTCACACTCACATTCACACCTACGGTCAATTTAGAGTCACCAGTTAACCTAACCTGCATGTCTTTGGACTGTGGGGGAAACCGGAGCACCCGGAGGAAACCCACGCGGACACGGGGAGAACATGCAAACTCCACACAGAAAGGCCCTCGCCGGCCCCGGGGCTCGAACCCAGGACCTTCTTGCTGTGAGGCGACAGTGTTAACCACTACACCACCGTGCCGCCCAGTAGACTCCAGTAAAGCTGTCAAATCTGTCTCCCATTTCCTCATTCCCTGAGCAGCAAGTATTACAAATATGTTCTTGTACGCAATGGGCTTATGGATCTGTTTAAATGCATAGGCTTGTCTTGTCTGCTGTGTGTGGATGCACGCGTCATGTCACAGAGCCAGAGGTTGAAATAATGTCATGTATCTGTGCTGTTAATAATATTGTGTGTATGTGAACATGCTCTTGTTCACTGTGTGTGACAGCCTTTTGAACCTGTTTAACCTGTTTGTATTCTTGTCTGCTGTGCGCAATGGAATCTGGTACAGTAATTGCATGACTTAAAATCCTTAAAAAATGCTCTGCTGGAGTGGGCAGGGCGAGACTGCAGGTAATCCAGAGCACAACACTGGATCTCATCAGCTACTATTGTGTTGCATAAAATCATCTCACTGGATAAAATTGACAGTAAGTGAACTTCAAGGTTACAATATTTCTGTCGTTTCATCTTTATATACTGTTTGTACGTCGTGTGTTCTTGTTCACTTAAATTAAAGACACTTCTTGGTGTAATTTTTGCATATTTGGTGTGTGCAAAAAGGTTATACATGTACAGTATAATATTGTTATTCTTAACCAATCAGCTAGATGACCCTCCCCCCAAAAACAAAACAAAACCCTGACTTAAAATCCTGAGAATAAAACTCCATTTATTTCTGTAGAAGAGCCAGGACAGCCTAAGTGACCGTCTACAAATAACTCTAGGTTTCGTTTTACGTTAACTCTTTAAAGCAATCAAGGTAGTTTTGGCAAAATGAAACTTTCTGAAGCAAGGAAGCTTTCCTCTTAAATGTATCAGTAAAATGTTTTTTGTTTTTAATTATTTTCTTACCCGAAGCTTTTCAACACAGTGAAAACTCAACTGTCAATCACCTTTCCATTTATTGCACTTTTAAATACTGAAGAAATTAGAAGACGTACATTTTTTAAAAGAGGTACTGCACATTTAAATGTGTTTTTGAGCTGTAAACTAAATGATATTACTGTACTATGATGAAACAATGCTGGTGTTAAATTGACAACCATATTTGGGAAAAAAATACTTTATGGGTTGAAAATCATTCTAAACCTTGTAAGACCGATGCTGATGTAGAGTCAACCATTTGGTACTTCTCTACATCATTAAATTTTTATTTAAAAAAAAAGTTAATACGGGCGGCACGGTGGTGTAGTGGTTAGCGCTGTCGCCTCACAGCAAGAAGGTCCGGGTTCGAGCCCCGTGGCTGGCGAGGGCCTTTCTGTGTGGAGTTTGCATGTTCTCCCCGTGTCCGCGTGGGTTTCCTCCGGGTGCTCTGGTTTCCCCCACAGTCCAAAGACATGCAGGTTAAGTTAACTGGTGACTCTAAATTGACCATAGGTGTGAGTGTGAATGGTTGTCTGTGCCTATATGTCAGCCCTATGATGACCTGGTGACTTGTCCAGGGTGTACCCCGCCTTTCGCCCATAGTCAGCTGGGATAGGCTCCAGCTTGCCTGCGACCCTGTCAAACAGGATAAAGCAGCTACAGATAATGAGATGAGAAAAGTTAATACCTTCAAGCTACTGTAGCACAAACTGCTGAAAAAGTTCATGCTGACACCTTTCTGTTTCAGCCAGCATTAATTTTTTTCAGCAGTTTGTGCTACAGTAGCTCTTCTGTGGGATTGGACCATATGGGCTAGCCTTCGTGTCCCATGAGAATCAATGAGTCTTTGACACCAATGACCCTGTCACTGGTTCACTGGTTGTCCTTCCTTGGACCACTTTTGGCAGGTACTAACCACTGCATACCGGAAACACCCCGCAAGATGTGCCATTTTGGAGATGCCAGTCATCTATCCATCACAATTTGGCCCTTGTCAAAGTCGCTCAGATCCTTATGCTTGCCCATTTTTCCTGCTTCCAACACTTCAAGAACTGACTGTTCTCTTGCTGCCTAATATATCCCACCATTTGACAGGTGCCATTATAATGATAGAATCGATGTTACTGACTTCACCTGTCAGTGGTTTTAATGTGATGCCTGTTTGGTGTATTGATGTATTGTTTCAAAATAATCAAAGAAATTCAGAAAGTGTTAAAGTGTCCAAACTAAGATGTATACAGTGGGGCAAAAAAGTATTTAGTCAGCTACCAATTGTGCAAGTTCTCCCACTTAAAAAGATAAGAAAGGCCTGTAATTTTCATCATAGGTACACTTCAACTATGAGAGACAGAATGGGGGGGGAAATCCAGGAAATCACATTGCTTTTTAATGAATTAATTGGTAAATTCCTCGGTAAAATAAGTATTTGGTCACCTACAAACAAGCAAGATTTCTGGCTCTCACAGACCTGTAACAACTTCTTTAAGAGGCTCCTCTGTCCTTCACTCGTTACCTGTATTAATGGTACCTGTTTGAACTCGTTATCAGTATAAAAGACACCTGTCCACAACCTCAAACAGTCACACTCCAAACTCCACTATGGCCAAGACCAAAGAGCTGTCAAAGGACACCAGAAACAAAACTGTAGACCTGCACCAGGCTGGGAAGACTGAATCTGCAATAGGTAAGCAGCTTGGTGTGAAGAAATCAACGGTGGGAGCAATTATTAGAAAATGGAAGACATACAAGACCACTGATAATCTCCCTCGATCTGGGGCTCCACGCAAGATCTCACCCTGTGGGGTCAAAATGATCACAAGAACGGTGAGCAAAAATCCCAGAACCACATGGGGGGACCTAGTGAATGACCTGCAGAGAGCTGGGACCAAAGTAACAAAGGCTACCATCAGTAACACACTACGCTGCCAGGGACTCAAATCCTGCAGTGCCAGACGTGTCCCCCTGCTTAAGCCAGTACATGTCCAGGCCTGTCTGAAGTTTGCTAGAGAGCATTTGGATGATCCAGAAGAGGATTGGGAGAATGTCATATGGTCAGATGAAATCAAAATAGAACTTTTTGGTAAAAACTCAACTTGTCGTGTTTGGAGGAGAAAGAATGCTGAGTTGCATCCAAAGAACACCATACCTACTGTGAAGCATGGGGGTGGAAACATCATGCTTTGGGGCTGTTTTTCTGCAAAGGGACCAGGACGACTGATCCGTGTAAAGGAAAGAATGAATGGGGCCATGTATCGTGAGATTTTGAGTGAAAACCTCCTTCCATCAGCAAGGGCACTGAAGATGAAACGTGTCTGGGTCTTTCAGCATGACAATGATCCCAAACACACCGCCCGGGCAACGAAGGAGTGGCTTCGTAAGAAGCATTTCAAGGTCCTGGAGTGGCCTAGCCAGTCTCCAGATCTCAACCCCATAGAAAATCTTTGGAGGGAGTTGAAAGTCCGTGTTGCCCAGCGACAGCTCCAAAACATCACTGCTCTAGAGGAGATCTGCATGGAGGAATGGGCCAAAATACCAGCAACAGTGTGTGAAAACCTTGTGAAGACTGACAGAAAACGTTTGACCTCTGTCATTGCCAACAAAGGGTATATAACAAAGTATTGAGATTAACTTTTGTTATTGACCAAATACTTATTTTCCACCATAATTTGCAAATAAATTCTTTAAAAATCAGACAAGTGTGATTTTCTGGATTTTTTTTTCTCATTTTGTCTCTCATAGTTGAGGTATACTTATGATGAAAATTACAGGCCTCTCATCTTTTTAAGTGGGAAAACTTGCACAATTGGTGACTGACTAAATACTTTTTTGCCCCACTGTAGTTATTATGACCGAGAGAAGGTGCATATTATTGTCGAATTGGTTTTACTGTAAGGCACTGTTCCATGATTTTTTTTTATCTGCTCTCTCTGTCTGATAGTGATTGCACTGCATTAATATGTGTTATGTGCTTGACATTTATCACACATCTCCCATATTGTGCTTTTCTATCATGCTAAATGTTAACTTTAATCCACTGTGACCTGCAGTCCAGTAAACATTCCTCACTTCTGCTTTGCTCTCATCTGTTCCAACCCCTGCATATGAAACAAGTGTCTTCCCTTTTCCATGCTAACCCAGTTCTGCTTTCTACCTTCTTTCTATGGGCGAACCCTGGACAAGTCACAGGGCTGACACATAGACACAGACAACCATTCACACTCACATTCACACCTACGGTCAATTTAGAGTCGCCAGTTAACCTAACCTGCATGTCTTTGGACTGTGGGGGAAACCGGAGCACCTGGAGGAAACCCACGCAGACACGGGGAGAACATACAAACTCCGCACAGAAAGGCCCTCGCCGGCCACAGGGCTCAAACCCGGAACTTCTTGCTGTGAGGCGACAGCGCTAACCACTACACCACCGTGCCACCCTTAATAGTTACATTTCAGAGAAAATATTTTCTGTGTTCACTTTTAGGCTAATCTGAAATTACTCTTGATGATTACTTGGAGTGTATCAGTGATATCGCTTTGATATGTGAATTTTAATGAGTGGTAATATTAACTGAATCATTTTTATGGCTAATTAATGTCAGCAAATGAAGGTTGAGGCTACATCCTATACTGCATATTATATACGTTACAATAATTTCAGACTAAAAACACACTACAGCAGAAATTTAACTTCTCAGTGTTGTTGGTTTTTTTTCTTGATTTACAAATCACCTCAAAATCAGGGCTAATATGTTATTATGAATATAAATGCACTAAAGTATAATCAGACTTCAGATAAACATACTACATTTAACTTTTTGTCTTTTTCAGGTTTACGTTAGCACACAATGTTTATGCTAATGGATTTTAATGATGTTAAACACATCATGCCCACCATGCGATTATGTGATGTCATATGTATGACATTACTGAATCTCATTATTGTAATGCACTGCAAAGCATGCAACATGACGGAGTATGAAATTGATGGAGAGTGCTGTCTGATGTGCAGTCCTGGTATGCTACTTTATTCTTATTACATAGATATTGATCTTTTCTCTCTTTTCTATTATTTTAAAAATAATCTTTTTTAAAATAGAAATTGTTTCTGACTGAGGTGTAACTGCAAATACAATAAAAATATACTTTTGTCAAGTAAGGCATGTTCCTGTATCAATATCCCTTTGTCTCTGGAACAAAGATTGTTTTTAACCAGTCACAGCCTTGTAATGTCATGAGTTTGTGCCTCCAAACATGAAAGCTAGCATGCAGTTTTGTGTTAATTTAAATTATACATAGAATTTATGTTTAATTATTCAATAAAACTAATTATACGTGAACTTCAAAGTTGTCAATCACAGTCTCTTTTCACTGAAGAGCTAAGAACATGCTACGTGCTCACATTTCGATTTGCTTTACAATTTACTTGAAATTCCAAGACATGAAAACTGTAGTGTGTACTTTTGCATGTTATTAAGTTAAGCAAAAGTATTTTGCACATACTGAAACATGGAACGTTTAGCTGCAGTTGGCCTTTTAGGCCCAAAGACACACTTATAGTAACTTGTATAAGAACCAGTGAAGTCCTCATCTAAATAAATAGGGAAACAAAATGCAAATTAAATATTCAGTGAAATAAAGTTTTTGTTAATGAACTTAAGTATAAAATTAAGTGGCTGTCTCACATTACAGTTTCTTTCCCTTAAAAAGCACTTTCATGAACAGCTTTTGTATCAGTATAGAAACTCTGGAGATGAGGAGGTTTGCCATTGCTGTATCTTTGGAGGAAGAAAGATTTGGCCTGATTTGTGACCACAGGCAACTTGACTGTTTGCGACCACAATTAAAGTGGGGCATCACTCTGTGCTTTTTAGTTGTCTAACACTGAAATATTGAAAAATATTTCATTGCAACAGTGAAATATATTTTATTCAAGAAGTCATACAGCTCCTTGTATTCTATCCACATTCACTGGATATGGGCAATCACGTGCTCTGACTGGCTACTCTACTACAAGGATATCAGCTCATATACCATGAGTAGAGAAAAACAAATTGGCAGAGCATTTTGCTGAACCAACCAAGGACGAAATAAAAACTCTACTCAAAAATAAAACCCAAAAAAATACAAAAAAAGCAACAAAATATAGAATAAAAGTATTTGATGATAATAGCATATCTTTTTTTATTTTTAAGAATTATTATTGTAGCATTTTTCACTAATTTTTACTGTCCTTGCACTGGTTTGTTTACATTCTCAGCGGAAATTATTTGGTCGGATGTTTTGTATAAAGTTTTTATTTATCAAATTTGCAAAAACTAAAAATAAAAATGCTCTGTTTCTCAAAATCCAGTGAATGTGGATAGAATAAAATGCTACGCGCTTTGTCAGCTATCAGCTCATGTATGACTCGATTTCATGGAATAACTGTTAAATATTCAATCAATACCAAGACCAGGTTTTTTTCCACCAATATTTTGTCCTCTGTGTTTGTTTTTCTCACTTACCCCCAACCTGAGACATGATTGATCGGCAGATAAAAAGCACTTGATGTCACTTGACTATTTTTTTGTTTCCAAATTCAGTTCTTTCACTTTGACCAAAATTAGCTTTTGGTTAAAAAACAAAACACCACCACCAAAGTGTGAAACCACACTTCTCTTACAGAATGGTTTTCAACATGTTTTTAGGAAATTTAAAGCGAGCTACACATTGATAAGTGAGCTTGTTGTGGTCAGCTGCAGCTAAACATTGTCAATTTAAATTAGAAAGATTAAGAGGAGTTGGAAACACATACTGATGGCATACCAATGATTGGTTCAAAGAAATATTGTTTTGGGAAGATGCTATTCCTTCTTGAAGACACCATGTTCATTGTCCTCCAGCACCTGTAGGAAACCATTTACATGGATATACAGTACATGAGGCTAATGTATATGAGACAAGCTTGAGATTAAAATGTCATTGTCCAGGTAACCATGTGCTAAAACATTGCGACAGTAATTCAGGTACACAGTGTAAAGTGTGTGTCGGATCAACCTACATTGATTTCCCGAACGGACTGACGGCATGTCTCACCTGCACTGTGTGTGATGAAGGTGAAGACATGCTCATTCCTGCAGCTCAGCAGAATACATCTTAAACAGTATAATACCTATAGAATGATATAGAATATCTGAATGTAATGTGTATTGTTTTCTTTCCACAGGTAATGGATTAAGGGTAAAGCGTAAGTGTATATACAATTCAAATGCACTCTGTGAGCCTTTGCCAGGATATTACTGCATAGAAACTCATGGTGAGAGCTGCAGAAAAGCCCATGAACACTCCACCTGCCTTCCTGGACAATACATTTACCAGAAAGGTTAGCATTTTAACGTGATCTGTAATATAGCTGGTGATGTTTAATTTGAATTCCTCTGTATTCAGTCAAATATTTTTATTGAATGAAGTCTTTTTCTTTACAGGAACAACATTAACAGATACAGTATGTAAGGACTGTGCTGAGGAGACGTATTCAAATGGTTCTTTTATGCATTGTGAACCACATACAAAGTGAGTATAACATGATTTTCACCTCTTCTGTATTGTGAACTCGATTTCTAAATGCAGTGTCAATTATTTCTCTCCTTTACAGTTGTGAGTCTTTGGGGCAGATAACAATCACACCAGGAACACAATCAACTGATGCAGTGTGCAGCCATAAACCGTCTCATTTGGGCCTCATCATTGGGATTTTGTTGTCCTTATTGTTGTTGATTGTCATCTTAAGTGTTCTATTATGGAAGAAAAAAGAAAAATTCAACATGCTGTAGAAATCGTTTTCACCGAGAAGAAACATTTTATATCTAGTGTATTTGTGAATCTGTATATACATGTGTGTATGCTTTTGTAATTCTTACACACATGTACATTTTGTAATTTTTTTTAACAAAAAAAAAGCCTCTTTTCAGTACGTGTTTGGATAAACAAGGTGTGTGTGAACCACACAATGACATAAGTTATTTCTAAATAACAGTTCACTAGTAACAAAAAAGACACATGATATTGGACTTTGCCCACAAGTTGAACTAGAATACCAGGAAATACATAGTGCGTTGTTTGTATAGATGATATTGTATTATATATATATATATATATATATATATATATATATATATCACATGATAGTGGTGGCAATTGCTAGCAAGGTTATTATGGCGGTTATATACTTCGCATAGTTTGAAATGAAACTAAAAACAAATGTAAATATGTTAAATAATATGGAGTATAAAGAGTTAATATTAGCTGAAATTAAAATTAAAAACAGGAGGTGCTTTTAATATAATACACAGTGCTTAAAATCTGGATTTGGCTGAATGGAAAGGCACAACAAGCTCTCAGGGCTTGAGTCAATTAGTATGATTAAAATTAAATCTGTACTGTGATCCAAAGGAGGTCCAAAGAAATTCCTTTACACTGGAGTAAAGGGGTGTCTGGCTGCCAAAAGTTTGAAAACCCCTTTACATCATGGCTCCAAAGTGAATGGTTATTCCCATAGTCTATTTACATGGAGTTATGGTTTTAATTTGAAAGAAGCAAATTTGTTTATAAACCTAACAAACGTTATGGATTACTACACATAATATTGTGAGCATTGATTCCCCCCCATCAGCTGTATATTTCACAAGTTCCTATGACTTCATTATTACTGGGGAAAGACTGATGATTTCTCGAATGTCGCCTCTCCCCTACCGCAGTGTTTCCCTGATCACCACCAGGGGGAGCTGTGTACCAAATGAAGAAGGCGGCGGTTAGTGAACGGAGTCTCTCTGCTTTTTCAGGAGTCAGTACACAAGTTTCATACACCGATTTCTTTGAAGTAGTGTCTGGTGTCCTACAAGGAGATACGTTGGCGCCCTGTCTGTTTGCAATAGTACTGGACTACTGTATGCGGCAGGGAAGAACAGCTGGAATTCCAACTGGACAGAAGGTGAAGTCGCCGACATCATACATCAGTCATCACAGACACCGACTTTGCAGATGACATAGCGCTTATTGCTGAGGAAACTGCACAAGCCAGTGAGATGCTGAGACGTGTAGAGGTAGAATGCGCCAAGGTTGGTGTGATGTACAGTGGCACTTCAAAGTTTGTGAACCCTTTAGAATTTTCTATATTTGCGCTGCAAAGCATGCAACCTTGCTGAGTATGAAATTGATGGAGAATGTTGTCCAATGTGTCCACCTGGTATGTTAACTTATTTTTACTACTTTGTTGTTAAATCTTATTTTACATGAACATAATGGCTCTGACTGAGGTGCTGTTGCAAATGCAGTTAATGTACTTTCTTCAAGCAACATTGAAATAGTGAAACATTAGTTTCATTCACTTGCATTCAGACACATTTGGGTAATTCCGCCCCAAATCACCAGATTTAGAAAAATGTTCGCCACTGACCATGTCAGATTTGCTTCATACTTTCTGGAAATATTGTCAGTGTGCCCAATAAATAGTGTACAAAATTTTAGGCTTGTACCTTTTTATTAGTTTCTGAAATATAGGGGCTTTTTAAAAAAGGGGGCGTGGCCCCAATTTCACTGTTAACGCGTGCTACAGAAAACGGACCTAACTTCCATAAGTCATTACTTTTAAACTATTCATGCAAGATACATGAAATTTTCAAGGATTGTTCTTCAATGCCAGACGCCTTTAAATACTAAAATAGAAAGTTCACAGTTCAATATTTGCCAAGTTATGGCTTGCTGAATATTTAAAAAAAAATGTGCTTTGGAGCAACTTTGACGCCCCCTATCTCCACATTAAAGCACAACAGACCTTTCAAATTTTCTTATTTATTGATCATGTTATAGTACTCTTTAGGCAACTAGGTATGTGTTCAAAAGAAATCAAACTTTCTGATTTATTAGGTGTTAAAAAATCTTTGCGCCTATAATTTAAATGCATATTACAAATGTATGACAAGGTCTACCATAAAAACAACTACACCACTGGAAAGAGCTTGTTTTGATTAGCAAATGCACAAAATATGAAGTTGGTACCCTAAACCAAACTATAAATATTAAGGTATCAATTACGGCATGTTTTACGATAGACGGAAATGCTGTTTTAATAAGGCATATAATCTACTAGCAGACAAACTAGCAAAACATCATTTAATTGCCAAACACCAGAGTGGATATTTGAAGAATTTGAAGGAAAATCTGTCAGCGGATGAATGTATTAAGCTTTTGGATTTTGCTGAAAACTATTCATTCTGTGTACAGGATTCTGCCCAGGAATACCACTGAAACAACAGCCAATGCACTCTTCATCCATTTGCAGTGTACATTAGAGCAAAGAATGGTTTAGGGTACCAACTTCATATTTTGTGCATTTGCTAATCAAAACAAGCTCTTTCCAGTGGTATAATTGTTTTTATGGTAGACCTTGTCATACATTTGTAATATGGATTTGAATTATAGGCGCAAAATGTTTATTTTTAAAGCCTAATAAATCAGAAAGTTTGATTTTCTTTTGAACACATACCTAGTTGCCTATAACATGAGTAATAAATAAGAAAATTTGAAAGGTCTGTTGTGCTTTAATGTGGAGATATGGGGCGTCAAATTTGCTCCAAAGCACATTTTTTTTAATGATTTTCAGCAAGCCATAACTTGGCAAATATTGAACTATGAACTTTCTATTTTAGTATTTAAAGGCGTCTGGCATTGAACACTCCTTGAAAATTTCATGTATCTTGCATGAATAGTTTAAAAGTAATGACTTATGGAAATTAGGTCTGTTTTCTGTAGCAGGCATTTTAACAGTGAAATTGGGGCCACGTCCCTTTTTTTTTAAGCCCCTAGGCCAGCCTTAAAAAAAAACCTTTGTTGGGGGTAACATGACCAAATAAAATTCACCAGGCAGGCAGCAATTTTTTTTTTTTTTGCGCCTCAGAGCTACCAGGGATTTGCGGGGATTTTTTTTTTCCATCTCAGGCCCTCAATATTTGCAAGTCACTTTGCGAATTACTGTATAAAGCCAAGATAAAAACATACATTGCAACCAACAATAATTTTATTAACTTGAGCATGAAAAATACACTGAATTTTAGACATTTCTTGCAATGAATGTTCATTTCTTCCTTTTTGCTCCAGCCAGAGGACCACGCATCAGAGCTTTGTGTCCCTTCGCCAAACAGTCCAGGCATACAGGAAGAACAGTTTTGAATTGCTTCTTTAGTGTCTGGTCAATATTTCCTGTACTGTAAGAACAGAATTCACAAGTGCTTGGGCTGCCAAACTTGGACACATAAAAAGCCCACTCCACTGGGCTTGAACAAGAAATCCCCAGTCGAGAGAAGACAACCTTGTGAAGCACATGTTCTGCAGATAAAATAAGAACTGTGTTGAAATGAAATGCAGTTAATTTTTCACCAAAATAATGTATATCTTCTGAACCAATATCAACAAATTACCTGAGTGAAAATTTACCTTCTGGTGTTATGATGCTCCCACAAATGTACTCATGGAAACTCAGGAGTTTCTTCAGGCTTGTTGTCGGTCTTGATGAAAGCTCTTTTGTGGCATATATGCAGCGAGGTTTCTGGTATTATGCACAAGAAGTGATGTGTCTGACATTCTGTCCTGTCAGTGTAGATGCTGGACACCCCTGAAACAAAATGACCCAGATATACTTTATTCCACATGATACTGACATTTCAATGCTTGATATTTAATTTTTATATATACTCACTTGTTCTTCAGCAACAACAGTAGCTGTGGCAAAGCGAACCGATGGCCTGTTCTGATTAGTGGTGGCTGTACCAAGTACATCTGTGAAATTCTTGTAGTGACCAGAATCATCTATCACTGGATCTTATCGACGTCAAGTTGGGCCCCCTTGCACATGCCATCAAACTCGGCACCAACTGACACGGTATCACACTTGGCATAATCAATCTCAGTGTCTGGCAGCAGTTTTTCGGCTACATCTTTGAGGATATCTACAAATGATTTCTTGCTATTCATCCTTACCATACGATTTTTCACATTTTTTTCATCTCATTGCTGTCAGTCACAATCGTGACCGAAATCAGTGCTGTTGGACCCACTGCTTCCGCCATTTTTGTTGTTTTAATGATGCTTAAAAATTCAGCCAATGAGAATCGCCAGTACAAAAATCCACCAATTGGAACACGTTTTGCATCTAATGTCGTTGGATAGTAAGGACCGGAAGCACCAAAACTAGCCAATCGGCGACTGTTTCACTCAAAATGGCTATTATTTAGAAGACGTGTTTCTTGACTGGCCTATATTGAATTTGTTTGTTTTTTTTTTCTCCTGAAAAAAAAAATTTATGGTGCATCAAAGAGAGTGACAGTCATGGAAAACATGTCGTGATTCTGGGGGTTTGATTGCGAGTCAGTTTTGCTACAGACACAACAATATATAGTGGTTGTTGATGTGCGCTCAGTTCCAAAAAAATGCGTGTTTTAAGGGTACCTGCATTCAAGGTCATGTAGCAAAAAATCCCACCTATCATGGTATATCACGGGTAATATTTTTTTCGTTTGTACTATAATTTGGAAGAAATGCAACATAGTGGTCATTGCAAAATTTTGTTCTGGGTATATGTTTTACTGAATGTTGGACATTCATCATTGAGTTAAATGACCAGATCAAAGGTACCATCAGTCCTTAGATAGTAATTACTAGTATGGAGTCCGAAAGCGTCTATAATTTTGCAGCCACAGAATGGTGTCTGAGAACGATTTTTTTTTTTTTTGTAGATTTTCTTCCCACCCGGCCGCTATGTTTTTATTTTTTACTACCAAATCATCCACCCGGCCATTTTTTAGGGAAGTTTCAGCCCACCCGGCCACATTATCACCAACAAGAATAATTTTAAGGCTGGCCCTATATCTCAAACTAATAAAGGTACAAGCCAAAAATTTTTTTGTACACTATTTATTGGGCACACTGACACAGTTTCCAGAAAGTATGAAGCAAATCTGAGATGGTCAGTGGCGAGGCCTCGGGTGATTTCACATGGATTGACCCATTTGTCTTTTGTTATACTTCCAGTGCATATATCCACTTCACATACAGTGGATATAAAAAGTGTACACACCCCATTAAAATGATAGGTTTTTCTGATGTAAAAAAAAAAAAAATGTAAAAAATGATGAGACCGCGGCGGCACGGTGGTGTAGTGGTTAGCGCTGTCGCCTCACAGCAAGAAGGTCCTGGGTTCGAGCCCCGGGGCCGGCGAGGGCCTTTCTGTGCGGAGTTTGCATGTTCTCCCCGTGTCCGCGTGGGTTTCCCCCACAGTCCAAAGACATGCAGGTTAGGTTAACTGGTGACTCTAAATTGACCGTAGGTGTGAATGTGAGTGTGAATGGTTGTCTGTGTCTATGTGTCAGCCCTGTGATGACCTGGCGACTTGTCCAGGGTGTACCCCGCCTTTCGCCCGTAGTCAGCTGGGATAGGCTCCAGCTTGCCTGCGACCCTGTAGAAGGATAAAGCGGCTAGAGATAATGAGATGAGATGAGATGAGATGATGAGACCGCGATAAATAATTTCAAAACTTTTCCCACCTTTAATGTGACCTACAGTTGTGGGCAGAAGTTTACAAACAGTGACATGAATATCATGGCAATATTTGGGCTTTCAGTAATTTATTTGAACTGTTCTTTTTCTGCGGCAGAACGATTGTACAGCATACATCTTTTTAAAAAAAAACACTAGAATTTGGTGCACAAGTTTCAATTTTCTTTAGGTTTTCTGAAATCAACACAGGGTCAAAATTATACATACAGGGTCAACAATATACATACAGCACACCTAATATTTGGGTAAAATGTCTCTTCACAATATTTACCCTGACTAAACATTTTTGTTTACCATGAACAAGCTTCTGGCAGAATTCTGGTTGGATGTTTCACGACTCTTCATGGTAGAATTGGTAGAGTTCAATTAAATTTGTTTTTATCCTTGGCATGGACTCTACTTCTAAGCACGGTCCATATATCTTCAATAGGGTTGAAGTCAGGACATGTTAGTCTGCTTTATCCTCCACAACCAGCTCTGATGCATGTTTGGGTTCATTGTCCTGTTGTAACTCCCAAGTCATGTTCAAGATTCTGATGGTTTATGCTGAAGAATTCTGAGGTAGTCGTCCTTCATTATTCCATCCACTTTGTGCAATGAACCAGTTCCACTGGCAGCAAAACAGCCCCAGAGCATGATGTTCCTGCCACCACCACCAGCTAGTACAGTGTCCCTCTGTACATGGTGGTCATTGTGGCTAAACAACTCAATCTTTGTCTCATCTGACCATACAGCTATCCTCCAGAAGGCTTTTTCTTTGTCCGTGTGGTCAGCTTCAAACTTTAGTTAAGCTTGAAGGTGTCAATTTTGGAGCAGGAGGTTATTTCTTGGATAGCAGCCTCTTAGTCCATGGTGATCTGAACTGTAGACAGTGATCCATCAGCTTCCAGTTCATGGCCGGGCTGTGCCATGGTGGTTCCCGGGTTGTTCCTGACCATCCAAACCAATTTCCTTTCAGCTGAGGGTGACAGTTTAGGTTTTCTTGAAGCAAAGTGGCTTGGCAAAGTGACTGCACCTCACAATAACTTGGATACAATTGTTTGAACTGGTCTTGGAATTTGCAGTTTTTAGAAATGGCTCCAAGAGACATTCTGGACTTGTGTACATCTGTGATCCTCTTTCTCAGATCTGGACTGAGCTCCTTGGACTTTCCCATTTTACTGTGTGTTGGTCAATCCAGTGAGTGCTGTAAAGAGAGCCTTTTTATGAAGGCACAGAGAAACTACCAGTTGTAGTCAATCATAATCACTAACAGGAAGTTAAGAGACCTCAGCCTTGGCAAGATAGGAGACATTTTGGAAGTTTCACCACTTCTGAATTCATAATCTAAATGAGTGCATGTACATTTTTGACTCTGTATGTATAATTTTGACCCTGTGTTGATTTCAGAAAACCCAAAGAAAATTAACTTGTGCACCAAATTCTAGTGTTTTTTTTTTTATTAAAGATGTATGCTGTACAATCATTCTGCCACAGAAAAAGAACAGTTCAAAGAAATTAATGAAAGCCCAAATATTGCCATGACATTCGTATCGAAGATGACATTACTGTCACTGTAAGTAAACTTCTGACCACCACTGTATAAACTGTACAATCCAATTGAAAAACAAATCTGTTGGGGGAATAAAAGCGTACAATAAACTGGTTGCACAAGTATGCACATCCTTAAACTAATACTTTGTTGAAGCATCTTTTGATTTAATTACAGCATTCAGTGTTTTGGGGTAGGAGTCTATCAGCCTGCCACATCTAGACTTGGCAATATTTGCCCACTCTTCCTTGCAAAAGCGCTCCAAATCTGTCAGATTGCAAGGGCATCTCTTGTGCACAGCCCTCTTCAGGTCACCCCACAGATTTTCAATTGGATTTAGGTCTGGGCTCTGGCTGGGCCATTCCAAAACTTTTTTGGGGCCATTGTTGTGCTGAAAGATGAAATTCATCTTCAGCTTTTTAGCAGACACCTAAAGGTTTTTGGCCAAAATCGACTGGTATTTAGAACTGTTCATAATTCCCTCCATCTTGACTAAAGCCCCTGTTCCAGCTGAAGAAAAACAACCCCAAAACATGATGCTGCCACCCCCATGTTTCTCCATGGGTATGGTGATGCACAGTGTTTTTTGCGCTAAACATACCTTTTGGAATTGTGGCCAAAATGTTCGACCTTCCACAGGCACCTCCGTGGGGAGGTGTTCCAGGCATGTCCCCCCGGGAGGAGGCCCCGGGGAAGACCCAGGACATGCTGGAGGGACTATGTCTCTCGGCTGGCTTGGGAACGCCTCGGTGTTCTTCCCGAGGAGCTGGCTCAGGTGTGTGGGGAAAGAAGTTTGGGCTTCCATGCTTAGACTGCTGCCTCCGCGACCCGGCCCCGGATAAAGCGGAAGACGACAAGACAAGACGAGATGTTCGACCTTGGTTTCATCAGACCATAACGCATTTTCCCCACATGCTTTTGGGAAAGTTGAGGGTTTTTTTTTTTTTTGAAAAATTTAGCCGGGCCTGGGTGTTTTTCTTTGACCCTACCTCATAGTCCAGACATATGGAGAATACGGGAGATTGTTGTCATATGTACAGTGGTGCTTGAAAGTTTGTGAATCTTTTAGAATTTTCTATATTTATGCATAAATATGACCTAAAACATCATCACATTTTCACACAAGTCCTAAAAGTAGATAAAGAGAACCCAGTTAAACAAATGAGACAAAAATATTATACTTGGTCATTTATTTATTGAGGAAAATGATCCAATATTACATATGTGTGTGGCAGAAGTATGTGAACCTCTAGGATTAGCAGTTAATTTGAAGGTGAAATTAGAGTCAGCTGTTTTCAATCAATGGGATGACAATCAGGTTTGAGTGGGCACCGTTTTATTTAAAGAACAGGGATCCATCAAAGTCTGATCTTCACAACACATGTTTGTGGAAGTGTATCATGGCACGAACAAAGGAGATTTCTAAGGACCTCAGAAAAAGCGGTGTTGATTCTCATCAGGCTGGAAAAGGTTACAAAACCATCTCTAAAGAGTTTGGACTCCACCAATCCACAGTCAGACAGATTAGTACAAATGGAGGAAATTCAAGACCATTGTTACTGTCCCCAGGAGTGAGTCATCACAGGGCTGACGCATAGACACAGACAACCATTCACACTCACATTCACACCTACGGTCAATTTAGAGTCACCAGTTAACCTAACCTGCATGTCTTTGGACTGTGGGGGGGAAACCAGAGCACCCAGAGGAAACCCACGTGGACATGGGGAGAAAATGCAAACTACGCACAGAAAGGCCCTCGTCGGCCACGGGGCTCGAACCCGGACCTTCTTGCTGTGAGGCTACAGCGCTAACCACTACACCACCATGCCACCCAGATTGTGTACAGATGGAGGAAATTCAGGACCACTGTTACCCTCCCCAGGAGTGGTCGACCAACAAAGATCACTCCAAGCGCAATGCGTGTAATAGTCGGCAAGGTCACAAAGGACACCAGGGTAACTTCTAAGCAAGTGAAGACCTCTCTCACATTGGCTAATGTTCATGAGTCCACCATCAGGAGAACACTGAACAACAATGGTGTGCATGGCAGGGTTGCAAGGAGAAAGCCATGGTTCTCCAAAAAGAACATTGCTGCTCATCTGCAGTTTGCTAAAGATCACGTGGACAAGCCAGAAGGCTATTGGGAAAACATTTTGTGGATGGATGAGATCAAAATAGAAATTTTTGGTTTAAATGAGAAGCGTTATGTTTGGAGAAAGGGAAAACCCTGCATTCCAGCATCAGAACCTTATCCCATCTGTGAAACATGGTAGTATCATGGTTTGGGCCTGTTTTGCTGCATCTGGGCCAGGATGGCTTGCCGTCATTGGTGGAACAATGAATTCTGAATTATACCACCGAATTCTAAAGGAAAATGTAAGGACATCTGTCCATGAACTGAATCTCAAGAGAAGGTGGGTCATGCAGCAAGACAACGACCCTAAGCACACAAGTCGTTCTACCAAAGAATGGTTAAAGAAGAATAAAGTTAATGTTTTGGAATGGCCAAGTCAAAGTCCTGACCTTAATCCAATTGAATTGTTGTGGAAGGTCCTGAAACGAGCAGTTCATGTGAGGAAACCCACCAACATCCCCGAGTTAAAGCTGTTCTGTACGGAGGAATGGGCTAAAATTCCTCCAAGCTGGTGTGCAGGACTGATCAACAGTTACCGGAAACGTTTGGTTGCAGTTATTGCTGCACAAGGGGGTCACACCAGATACTGAAAGCAAAGGTTCACATACTTTTGCCATGCACAGATATGTAATATTGGATCATTTTCCTCAATAAGTAAATGGCCAAGTATAATACTTTTGTTTCATTTGTTTCACTGGGTTCTCTTTCTACTTTTAGGACTTGTGTGAAAATTTGAGAATGCTTTAGGCCATATTTATGCAGCAATATCAAATTCTACAGGGTTCACAAACTTTCAAACATCACTGTATATGTGTGATATATACACGAACGAAGCCCCCGTGAGAGCACTGCTTGGCACCTAACGATTTAATATGATCCATATTATGGCGCTCATTTGCTTTACATAAATGTTTTGTTTCGGTCAAATTCCATTGAGAATTCCTCCTTTTTTCGAACAAACAAATACTTTGAAATTTAAAATAAGCGTGTATGAAAGGTTTTGGATGAAATGACCTAGTCTGGCTAACGCAACTTCAAAGCTCTGCGAGCATTTGGTCTGGCATAGATATTAAGCCCAACCGTTTCCCAAAGCGCGTGGTTGACCTGCCTCCCTGAAATGCCTCAGTTTGCTACTGGTCGAAGCCAGAAAAGGCTGTGAAGAAGCTTAAACCAATCACATCACTCTTTCCTCTGACGTATGTGACGCGACGGAAACTGCTTGAGTAACAGGAAGAAGATAAATACCTCCAGGGCTGCTCTTTGCTCCGTTTTCAATGAGAACTTCCTGTTGAATGCTTTCAATACAGCATCTACCGCTGTGTTAAAGGCTTGCCGCTGCTCCATGTTCGTAATGTTTCTAGTGAATGAAGCGCTTCCGGCATAGATTCTGTAAACAATCTATGGCTTCCGGTCGCAGTTCTACTACGTCACTGCCTTGAACACGCCTCTACCCAGGGTCGTTGGAGATGCTCAAAGTTGATTTGGCTCCCGATTTTTCGTGAGCTTGGAAGAGCTGGAGATAGCTTGCCTTGCCAGACTAACTTCACAACAGCCCCTCGTGTTGCGTCACACTTAGGATGGGCGGGCCCAGGCTAGAAATGACCTGTATTCATGGTCGGTGGAAGCATCTTAACTTCAGAAAAGCCTGACCTTTTTTTTAAAATAATGTGGGTCAAAACCACACATCTATCTTCGCCTGATCGTTCAAATCATGGTAATACTCAAATTCAGCATTGTTTGTTTACAGACACGCTTTCAGCAGATTCCGTCCTAATTGCTTTGTATATCCACCATCATGGCAGACGCTCATGATGTAGCACATTTTGATCACGTGGTTGCAAGTCATCTATAGACAGTTAATTGTTCTTCTTCTGTAATTGTGTTGGTGGTGGTTGATATTTGAGTGTATTACAACCACCTACTGTTTAGGTGGAGAGCTACTGGTTTGAGAGTGCGCTGTTGAATTGCGTCCGTATGGGAACAACTCCATACAGACATAGTCCTGCAAAAAAGCTGCCAACAAAGCGGTGTCGGAGGTGGCCGGATGGGTGGCCAGAGATTAATTTAGGGTGGCCTTGGCAACCACTCACCACCTCTTGGCTCCACCACTGGTGTAATGAGTTATCTCCGGAGAGGACATTTTTGACAAAGGATACTGTGAGCGGTATTTAGTTTACAAACCAACGTAACTTCCACTTTCATGTTTTTCTATTGTGATTGAAAGTGCTGTATCCATCTCATCTCATTATCTGTAGCCGCTTTATCCTGTTCTACAGGGTCACAGGCAAGCTGGAGCCTATCCCAGCTGACTACGGGCGAAAGGCGGGGTACACCCTGGACAAGTCGCCAGGTCATCACAGGGCTGACACACAGACACAGACAACCATTCACACTCGCATTCACACCTACGGTCAATTTAGAGTCACCAGTTAACCTAACCTGCATGTCTTTGGACTGTGGGGGAAACCGGAGCACCTGGAGGAAACCCACGCGGACACGGGGAGAACATGCAAACTCCACACAGAAAGGCCCTCGCCGGCCACAGGGCTCGAACCCAGACCTTCTTGCTGTGAGGCGACAGCACTAACCACTACACCACCGTGCCGCCCCTGCAATAAAACTATTATGAAAAATCAACTTTTGACTTAAGTCTAAGATTGCTTCATGATCCTGGGCCCAAATGAACAGCATCAAAACATTTTATAAATGAGTGATTAGTTAAATAAAACTTGATATCAGGAAACATTACAAAAAATCTTTGGAAACGTGCTGATCTTCCGTGTCATGTTCAGTATAAATGCATTTACTTCAATAAATGCCACTAGTGAGGTACACTGAACATTATACATACCCAAAAGAGAACCCTTCGGGGGGTTTGGGAGTTTTATCAGTCTAGCAGGCTCGTTCAGCTGCCGAGTGCTTCAGTACGTTGAGAGGCAATGGCCGAAGAATGCTTCTTTGTTTTACAGGCTTTGGAATATTGCTAGTTTCAGATGATGAACAGTGTTGATTGTTATAATCATCTATAACCGAAGGCCATTCCGCAGACCATGGAAATATTGCTGGATCACACTTTAAGTGTGTCTTTTTCCCACCACAGAAATGTAAGCTACAAACACTTGTCCATTTCGATTCAGTCTGAAGGTTTTCATTGCTGATTAATCTTATCCATTTCTTTCTTCTCTTCTTCTTGACTGGCAGCTGATAAAAGCTCAAATTAGGTGTTCTCTTTGTTGTGGAGAGTAAGGCACACAGCAATTCACTTTAGGCACGGTTAAAACCGGTTAGACAGAACGATGCAGTGTCTAACAAAGGCGAAAGTAAACAATACGGCAGAGCTGACCCTGGGTATCATCCATAATGCAGTGCGGTAAACAAGCGATGACCCAGTCATGGGTTAGGGTCATTACAGCTGTAAGTCTCTTGGGGTATGTCTCTATTAGCTTAGCACATCTAGCCACTGGGATTTTTTTTCCCCATTCCTCAAGGCAAAACTGCTCAAGCTCCTTCAAGTTCGATGGGTTGCATTGGTGTACAGCAATCTTCAAGTTATGCCACAGATTCTCAATTGGATTCTCAGTTTGGGCTTTGATTAGGCCATTCCAAGGCATTTAAATGTTTCCCTTTAAACCACTCCAGTGTAGCTTTAGCAGTATGTTTAGGGTTATTGTCCTGCTGGAACGTGAACCTTCATCCCAGTCTCAAACCTCTGGCTGACTCAAACAGGTTTTCCTCCAGAACTGCCCTTTATTTAATGCCATCCATCTTTCCTTCAGTCCTGACCAGCTTTCCTGTCCCTGCAGATGAAAAACATCTGCACTGCATGATGCTGCCACCACCATGCTTCACTGTAGGAATGGCGTTCTCAGGGTGTTGGGTTTGCACCACACATGGCATTTCCCATGATTGCCAAAAAGATCAATTTTAGTCTCATTTGACCAAAGACTATTCTTCCATGTGTTTGGGGAGTCTGCTGCATGCTGTTGGGCAAACTCCAAAATATAGACTGTTGTGTGTGTGAAAATCCCAGGAGATCAGTCTCAGAAACTGGTCTCTCATTTGGGACATTATGGTCAAAAAATAAATTTTCTAATTTTACTTTTTTTTTTTTTTTTGCATTTACCTAACACTCAATGTTTCTTTTGTCATGTTTAATAAGAATAAAGATAGTATCTTGCTTTATCTGGCCTCCACTGTGGAAATTTTTTTTGATTACAATTCAAATGCTTTTGTAAAATTGATTTACATATAAAAGAACTACATCATGAAGAATTAAAGCCCCTCCTTCACAGATGAGTGAAAATATTGAATAAACTTCCTCCTTTTGATTGCTTGGGTTAAAAATGCCAAGTTATGATGACTGAATTAATTATTCACTTAAATATGAATAATATGATATAACCCCAATCCAAAAAAGTTGGGGCGCTGTGTAAACTGTACATAAAAACAGAATGTGAAGATTTGCAAATCATAGAAACCCTATACTTCATTGAAAATAGTATAAGAACAATATATCAAATGTTGAAACTGAGAAATTTTCTTGTTTTTTGAAAAATATATGCTTATTTTGAATTTGATGTCCGCAACATGTTTCAGAAAAGTTGGGACGGGGCAACAAATGACTGAAAAAGTTGTGTAATGCTAAAAAAAAAACCTAATTTGGTTAATTGGCAACAGGTCAGTAACATGATTGGGTATAAATAGAGCATCCCAGAGAGGCGGAGTCTCTCAGAAGTAAAGACGGGGAGGGGTTCACCGCTCTGTGAAGGACTGTGTGGGCAAACAGTGCAACAATTTAAGAACAATGTTCCTTAAGGTAAAATTGCAAAGAATTTGGGGATCACATCATCTATGGTCCATAATATCATTAAAGGATTCGGAGAATCTGGAGAAATCGCTGTATGCAAGAGACAAGGCTGGAAACTGACATTGGATGCCTGTGATCTTCAGGCCCTCAGGCAACGCTGCATTAAAAGCAGACGCGTGTCTGTAGTGGAAATCACTGTGTGGGCTCAGGAACACTTCAGAAAACCATGGTCTGTGAAAACAGTTCATTACTGCGTCCACAAATGCAAGTTAAAACCAGATATAAACAATATCCAGAAACACCAGCGCCTTCTCTGAGCCCGAGCTCTTTTACGATGGACTGAAGCAAAGTGGAAAATTGTCCCGAGGTCTGATGAATCAAAAGTAGAAATTCTTTTTAGAAATCATGGACACCACGTCTTCCAGGCTAAAGAGGAGAGGGACCATCCAGCTTGTTATCAGTGCACAGTTCAAAAGCCAGCATCTGTGATGGTATGAGGGTGCATTAGTGCACATGACATGGGTAGCTTGTACATCTGGGAAGGCATCATTAATGCTGAATGATATATACACGTTTCAGAGCAATATGCTGCCATCCAGGCAAAATCTTTTTCAGGGAAGGCCTTCCTTCTTTCAGCAAGACAATGCCAAACCACTTTCTGCACATATTAAAATTGCATGGCTCCATAGTAAAAGAGTCTGGGTGCGAAACTGGCTTGCCTGCATTCCAGACCTGTCTCCCATTTAAAACATTTGGTGTATTATGAAGTGCAAAATGAGACAAAGGAGACCCCGAACTGTTGAGCAACTGAAATTGTACATCAGGCAAGAGTGGGACAACATTTTTCTTTCAAAACTACAGCAATTGGTCTCCTCAGTTCCCAAACGTTTACCAGGTGTTGTTAAAAGTAGATGTGATGCAACACAGTGGTAAATATGCCCCTGTCCCAACTTTTTTGAAATGTGTTGCTGACATCAAATTCAAAATGAGCGTATATATTTCAAAAAACAATGAAATTTCTCAGTTTCAACGTGTGAAATGTTGTCTTTGTACTATGTTCATGAAAAATAGGGTTTCCATGTTTTGCAAATTATCACATTCTGACTTTATCTACAGTTTCCACCTCGAAATGGAGTTACAACGGTGATCAAATATTTTGCATGATGTTTTATTACGGTTATGATTATTCTGTGAGTGCACCAATCCTTGGGTGTATAAAGTTACAACTTAAAATACAATTAGTGATAACTGTAGACTTTTCGGTGGACTACAACCTTTTTATGGGAATGCGATGTAGTCAACCATTTATCATGTCCCAGATCAAGCTGCCATTTTTCCACAAATTTGCAGAATTTTTGCCAAATTCTGGAGAGTATTCACATCAAAGATTTAGTTTTATCTGTATTTCTTTCATCATTTTATTTCAAATTAAAACCATCACCATTCAAAACCGTATAGTTTATTGACTGAGGTTTCTGAGGCAGACCCATATACAGTATAATGTATGTTTTTGTAACTTGAACACTTTACATAGTATGTCAAATCTCTTATTTCAAAAAAGAAATTTACTTTTTGATGATATGGGCACAGAAGTCCAATAACAAAACACCACTCCGGTTCAGATCGGGGAGGCCATTCCTCCCCATCACGCCCCTCCAGGTGTCACTGTCGTCACCCACGTGAGCGTTGAAGTCCCCCAGTAGAACAATGGAGTCCCCAGTCTGAGCACCTCTCAGTACCTCTCCCAGGGACTCCAAGAAGGCCGAATACTCTTATACTGCTATTCGGCCCGTAGGCACAAACAGAAAGAGCCCTCTCCCCGACCCTAAGGTGCAGAGAGGCGACCCTCTCATTCACTGGGGTAAACTCCAACACATGGCGGCTGAGCTGTGGAGCTATAAGCAAGCCCACACCAGCCCACCGCCGCTCACCGTAGGTGACTCCAGAGAAGTGGAGAGTCCAGCCCCTCTCGAGGACCTGGGTTCCAGAGCCCAAGCTGTGCGTGGAGGTGAGCCTGACTATCTCTAGCTGGTACCTCTCAACCTCCCGCACAAGCTCAGGCTCTTTCCCCCTCAGCGAAGTGACATTCCATGTCCCAACAGCTAGCCGCTGTGTTCGGGGATCAGGTTGTTGAGGCCCCTGCCTTTGACTGCCGCCCAATCCACACTGCACCGGCCCCCTACTACTACCTCTGTGGGTGGTGAACCCACAGGAGGTCAGACCCACATCACCGCTTCAGGCTGGGCCCCATGGGCAAAGGCCCAGCCACCAGGTGCTCGCATACGAGCCCCAACCCCGGGCCTGGCTCTAGGGTGGGGCCCCGGCTGTGCCATACCAGGCGACGTCACGGTCCTTGTTTTATTAATTTCCATAAGGGGTTTGGTGAACTGCTCTTGGTCTGGCCTGTCACCGAGGACCTGTTTGCCTTGGGAGACCCTAACAGGGGTGTAATGCCCCGACAACAAAGCTCCTAGGATCATTCAAGTACACAAACCCCTCCACCACAATAAGGAGGCAGTTCTAGTCACGGTTTGTCCATAACGAACACCATGTTCGAGCTTAGGGGTGTCCATAAGTGCATGTGGCACCAGGACACCTTAGGTCGGAGGTCGATGATTGACTTTGTTGTCATTTCATCTGATCTCCGGCCCTATGTCTTGGACACTCGGGTGAAGAGAGGGGCTGAGCTGTCAACTGATCACCACCTGGTGGGGAGTTGGATCTGCTGGCAGAGGAGGAAGCCGGACAGACCTGGCAGGCCCAAACGTATGGTGAGGGTCTGCTGGGAACGTCTGGCTGAGCACTCTGTCGGGGAGGTCTTTAACTCCCACCTCCAGGAGAGCTTCTCCCAGCTTCCGAGGGAGGCGGGGGACATTGAGTCTGAGTGGACCATGTTCTCTGCCTCCATTGTTGACGTGGCTGTTCGGAGCTGTGGCCACAAGGTCTCCGGTGCCTGTCGTGGCGGCAATCCCCGACCCCGGTGGTGGACACCAGAAGTAAGGGATGCAGCCAAGCTGAAGAAGGAGTCCTATCGGGCCATGTTGGCCTCCAGGACTCCTGAGGCAGCTGGTGGGTATCAGCAGGCCAGGCGTGCCACAGCTCGGGCAGTTGCGGAAGCAAAAACTCGGAACTGGGAGGAGTTCGGTGAGGCCATGGAGGAGAACTATCGGTCGGCCTTGAAGAAATTCTGGCAAACTGTCTGGCACCTCGGGGGGGGGGGGAAGCAGTACTCTGTCGACATTGTTTACAGTGCAGGTGGAGAGCTGTTGACCTCGACTGGGGATATTGTTGGGCGGTGGAAGGAATACTTTGAGGATCTCAATCCCACCGTCACATCTTCCATTGAGGAAGTGGAGGCTGATGACTCAGAGGTGGACTCGTCCATTACCCAAGCCGAAGTCACTGAGGTGGTTTGCAAGCTCCTCGGTGGCAAGGCACTGGGGGTGGATGAGATCCGCCCTGAGTATCTCAAGTCTCTGGATGTTGTGGGGCTGTCTTGGCTGACATGCCTCTGCAACATCGCATGGTGGTTGGGGATAGTGCCTCTGGAGTGGCAGACCGGGGTGGTGGTCCCTCTTTTCAATGAAGGGGACCGGAGTGTGTGCACCAATTATAGGGGAATCGCACTTCTCAGCCTCCCCGGGAAGGTTTACTCCAGGATACTGGAGAGGAGAATTCGGCTGATTAGTCGAACCTCGGATCCAGGAGGAACAATGCGGTTTTCGTCCTGGTTGTGGAACACTGGACCAGCTCTATACCCTTCATAGGGTGATCTAGGGTTCATGAGAGTTTGCCCAACCAGTCCACATGTGCTTTGTGGATCTGGAGAAGGCATTCGACCGTGTCCCTCGTGGTATTCTGTGGGGGGTGCTTTGGGAGTATGGGGTTCGGGGCTCTTTGCTAAGGGCTTTCCAGTCCCTGTACGAACGGATCAGGAGTCTGGTTCTCATTGCCGGCAGTAAGTCAGACCTGTTCCCAGTGCATGTTGGACTCCGGCAGGGCTGCCCTTTGTCACCGGTTCTGTTCATAATTTTTATGGACAGAATTTCTAGGCACAGCCAGGGGCCGGAGGGAGTCACAGGATTTGGGTACCACAGGATTTCATCTCTGCTTTTTGCGGATGATGTCCTGTTGGCTTCTTCAAACCCGGACCTTCAGCATGCACTGGGGTGGTTTGCAGTCGAGTCTGAAGCGGCTGGGATGAGAATCAGCACCTCCAAGTCCAAGGCCATGGTTCTCGACCGGAAAAGGGTGGCTTGCCCTCTTCAGGTTGGTGGAGAAGTCCTGCTTCAAGTGGAGGAGTTTAAGTATCTCGGGATCTTGTTCACGAGTGAGGGAAGGATGGAGCATGAGATCGACAGGCAGATCGGTGCAGCCTCCACAGTGATGCGGTCGCTTTACTGGTCCGTCGTGGTGAAGGAGCTGAGCCAAAAGGCGAATCTCTCAATTTACTGGTTGATCTACGTTCCGACTCTCACCTATGGTCATGAGCTTTGGATAATGACCGAAAGAACAAGATCGCGGATACAAGCAGCTGAAATGAGTTTCCTTCGCAGCTGAGGTGGCTCGGGCATCTCTTTCGGATGCCTCCTGGATGCCTCCCTGGGGAGGTGTTCCAGGCATGTCCCCCCCCCAGGTGGTGGCCCCGGGGAAGACCTAGGACACACTGGAGGGACTGTCTCTCGGCTGGCCTGGGAACGCCTCGGTGTTCTTCCCGAGGAGCTGGCCGAGGTGTCTGGGGAGAGGGAAGTTTGGGCTTCCATGCTCAGACTGCTGCCTCTGTGACCCGGCTCCGGATAAGCGGAAGATGATGAGATGAGATGAGATGAGATGAGATGGGCCATCTGGTGACTTTTAGGAGCATTTTATGGTGGTACTGATAGTCAGTTTTTACTGTTAACGTGGTTGAAAAGCTTGCTACAAGTGGAGGTTTGTGATGCTGTGGTTTGCAGCATGGGATTCACATGAGCAATAAATAGTCATCTGACAATGTACCTGTAGTATAATAATGCTGTTTTATTACCTGAACCACTGCCAGAACCAAAAATTTAAATGAGTTCTGTTGCAGTTTAAAAAAAAAAAAGAAACCCTGCAGACTGCATTTACTGCACAAATGCCACAGTCTTGAGTAGCACCTTTATACTCATACCTACTTAATACTTCAAACTTCGGTTTCACTTCTTGAAAGGTTATTTCACCTCTTGCCCCCCAGCCGGAGCGGTCAACCTCTCGAGATCAATGCCTTCGTGCCACCGCAGAATTCTGGGGCAAGAACCGCGAAAAACGGACCGGGACCCAGAGATTGGTTTCACCGTCGTTTATTCACAGTTTTCACCAAAGATGGAACACCCACAAAAACTTTTTTTATACATTCGTTTATCTCTCTAAAGGCAGAGAGTGTGTGTGTGTGTGTGTGTGTGTGTGTGTGTGTGTGTGTGTGTGTGTAAATCACTGGACCTTGGACTATGTGTGTGCGCAAAAATGTGGGTGTGTATGAATAAGTGTGTGTGTGTGTGTGTGTGTGTGTGTGTGTGTGTGTGCGTGAAGAGGGGTGGGTGTGTGGGATGTGTGTGTTGTGTGTGCGTCATCAGCTGTATGTGTTGATATCTTGTGACTAGGTCAGTAAACCTTGGACTGAGTAAATCACATCTTAATTCCATCAATATGTATGTGTGTGAGTGAAACCTTGGATCAATCATAAGCAAAATGTCCTGTATACATTTCATATCAGCAGATGTTCTTAACAAATATCAGCATTTATGCACGACACAGAGCGAGATGTTCTTTACGACAATTTTTAAACAAAGACCCTATGTCTAGTCTAGCAAAGAAGGTCACACAGTAACTTGGTCAAGTTACACAGGAATAGTTTAAAGTCACTGTTATAGTATATGTATTAGTATATGTAATAGTTTAAAAATAATAAAGGATCTTAAGCTAAAGGATCTAAAAAGCTAAAATATTAAAATCAAGTCTTAACACATGAATCACCTTGTGCAGCAATAAGGCTAATATGAATCACATTCTGCAGCTATAAAACTAACATGAATCACTTAATGCAGCTTTAAATCTAACAATTCAACACTGAAGAGACTGATTAAATCTAACAATCCTTTCCTCTTTTCTTTCTGGCTCTTCTGTCCTCCTCTCATTTAGCTGTTGAAAATCCAAATCTATGGGGCACTGAGTGCTATTCATGCCTCTTTTTGGCATGATTGAAACGTGGAGATGTATACTCATCACAGAAAAACCATAAACCATGATCTGGCCGCAAATTGAAGCGTCATGGTGCCAGTGCAGCAGCAAAGTGATTGAGGGCATTTGTTGTGATTGTGGATTTCCCAGGGGTATTTCCGGTCTGCTGGAGTGCATCATGACAGCAAACTGGCCCAAAACACTGATTTTCCTTGATAACAATGCCCCAAACGTTGCAAGGTAGGAATCTGACGTGATTTTTCAGTGCGTGTTGGAGCAAACAAATAGTGTGTCAGCATGAAATTAAAGCATGTCGGCCCCGACACGCAAAAGCACTCTGGGTAGAACACTGCATAGTATGTCAAATCTCTTATTTCAGAAAAGAAATTTACTTTTTCATGATATGGGCCCTTTAAACCATTACATGAGACCTTCTCTAAATCTGATTTGTTTCTCAGCCTGATCTCTGCAGCTTATACCCTCTTTGGAAATAGTGTCCCACTTTGTAAATAAAAATATCCAACATGCGGTTAATATTTGGGTCACAGACCTGGTGTTGGAAGTGAGATGTAAAAAAAACTAAGATCTGTTGCACTAACTTCAACCTGAAACTATCATGCAGAGATGGGACCAAGTCACACATGTGCAAGTCTCAAGTAAGTCTCAAGTCTTAACCTTCAAGTCCCAAGTAAGTCCCAAGTCTTTTTTGTCTTGGGCAAGTCAAGTCACAGGCTATGTCAAGTCAAGTCAAGTCCTATAATAAGTCAAGTCCAAGTCAAGTCACCTTAGGCGTATTGGCGTAATTTTAGCAGCAGAATATGAATTTAATACATTGAAAAGGCAATACATGAGTAAATGTCAGTAAACATCCCTGGCACATGTGCCCAACCTGTTAAATATTTGCATTTTAAATACTCATGTTCTCATGTTCAATTCATGGAATAAAACAAAACAGTAATAATATCACAAAGTTATTTATTGATGGCAAAATTGATTGCAAGATTGAAAGCCAACTAAGTTTCTCACATTGTCATCAGCCAACAAGAAAAATAAACAGAGAATTGGCATTCTGTTATGTGCGTAGTTAAAAGAGGGTAGGACGACACCTTGGGTTAACAGGGGCATAAGCTCCTCCAATCTCTAATCACGTCAGATGAGATGATTATTATTAATAAGATACACGTGGAGAAACCTGAAGTGACTTCGATGTATGTTTGCGCCAGTAAAAAAAACACCCAAAGGATAGAGAAATGTGTCAGACATAATTTAGGTCTCAAAAAGAAGACCTGTTCGCCCGTGCAAAAGTGACATCATCTTACCCCATATGACAAGCTACAGAGGTGTGTGCAAAAGCACTCTCTCCCTCTCCGAGGCTGCCTCAGCCTGTGCGGAGCGGGGACATATAGAACGACTTTGGCGCGGGAGTCTTGGTTCCCGCTATAATAGATTGTTACGAAAATAAATGTTAAATGAAATATGCATCCCGCGCATTCCTTTCCACAGGAACTTTGCTCACAATGTTTCGGTCGTGGCTAACGCACTGTCCTCCTTACCACAAGTGCAACGTTTCGGGAACAATACGGAAAGGACAGTGCGTGGGATTCATCTTTCCTTGAACAATTACCCAGAGACTTTTTAAATTACCTCACTGGGAAATATCCAATGCACCTGTTCAGTTACAGAGTTGTGCTCTCTAAATTGTAGTCATTCAAACCATTTGTTTTGGCGGCCTGGTAGCCTGATATACTAAATGTAAATTCATGGTTTGGATGACTGCACAATTTATTTTCGTAACACTGTGTTACAGCGGGAACCGAGACTCCCGCGCACAGTCAGCCTATTTTGCAGAGTTTAGTATTGCTGCTAGCCTGTATTCAAACAGCGAGTGGCATGCCGGTGAATCCAAATCGTGGCGCTTTTTTCAATAGTGCATGATAGGCAGTGGGACGGAGTTTTCTTTTCTTTTTTGATCGGGTAGTGTGACGAAAAAAATGTGCAGGTTGCTGCACTGCTATTTCAAACAGCTATGATAAACTCCCCTGCCTCTATGCCCTATGGACAGTCTGGCTAATGTACACGAACACACATGAATTTGTACTGCTCATGAACGTGTACATGTTCACAAGCTGACCATTAGCTTAACCCTGAAACAGAACAACAGGGTAGGAAGCTGCTTATGTTATTCAGCATCACGACTGCAAAGTGCACAATCAACTTACTACTACTGATATACAATATCATTAAACTTGACGTAACTACATTGCTTACCAGCATTCACATAAGAATTTCACAATAATAAACTGAATCCCTAGCTACATCTGCAACGGCTAAAATCCTCCTACCGCTCACTCTTGTGGCTAACATTGGCTAACGAGGAGTTTAGCTGCTATCACCAAATAACAACACATTAATAAACTTACTGGGCAGAATGGATCTTCAAATGCCGGACGAAATTGGAAGTCGTGGTCTGGCTGTCAGAAATCGTCACGTTGCAAATCTTGCACTGCGCCGTTCGTCGTTTACCTTCTAGGCAGTAGCCCTTGAAGCCGAAAGTGATTACTCTTGGGATGGCTGACATGATGATATGATGTGAAATCTGTGAACACATCGTGGCATGGGGCGTGGTATATAGCCCACGCAGAGATCGTGCCTGATGGACAGGGCGGTGACAACGGCAGTGCAATCAAAATTACTGAAGTATGTGCATATTACATTTTATTTTCACAATAAAAACATGATGGAAATAACACTCAAGTCACTCAAGTCCCGAGTCTTAAACTTCCAAGTCCGAGTCAAGTCTCAAGTATTTTCATGTTTTGTCAAGTCAAGTCAAGTCACAAGTCATGAAAACAGTGACTCGAGTCGACTCGAGTCCAAGTCCCCGAGTCTCAAGTCCCCACCTCTGCTATCATGTACGTTGCATTAAGCAGAGCTGATGAAACTTTGTTTCACTTCATGTCATCTAGGGTTTGGGTGTTTTCCCCTTTGTTATAAGACAGTTGTCGTCCTTGAATGAGCTTTGAAATCTGTATGGTGCCATGCAAGGCAAGGCAAGTTTATTTATATAGCGCATTTCATACACAGTGGCAGTTCAATGTGCTTTACAGAGGTAAAAGTAAAACAGTAAACAATAGAAAATAAATTACATAAAATAAAGGGGGAAGAAGAGAGAAAGTTCAGTAAAAACAGAATAAAATGGAATAAAAGTTAAGTAAAGTTTAAAACATGCAAAGACTGTAAAAGTTAAGTAAAGTTTAAAACCTGTAAAGATGATGATATTTATCAGTTAGCAGAAAGCATCTGAAAACGGCTTGGTCTTTAATCTAGATTTGAAGCTGCCAACAGCAGGAGCATTTTTGATGTCCTCTGGCAGTTGGTTCCATAGCTGTACTGCATAGTAGCTAAAGCTGCTTCACCACACTTTGTTTTAACAACAGGTTTTACCAGTAAATTTTGCTGCTGCGATCTGGTAGATTTGATTGGGTTAGGCCGCTGCAACATATCAGAGAGGTAATTGGGCCCTGTACCATTTAGAGATTTGTACACCAGCAGCAATGCTTTAAAGTCAATTCTGTAGCTTACTAGAAGCCAGTGAAGGGACCTTAGAATTGGAGTAATGTGCTCTTTTTGTTCGTGTGAGAACCCTAGCCGCTTAGCCTAGTAAACTCGACCCACCCGCCTAGCGGCCAAAAATATTTTTGCCTACGAGTGGGTCTAGCCTCGCACCATATCAACAAAACACCCCGGGCATCAAATCGTGCCCGCCAATCACAACGCAAGGTTTTTGTTTGGATTCTTTGGGCGGGCTTTTGCAGGAGTGACGACAAAGCTGCGTGACGCTGGAGAAAGCACAACAGGAAAGATGGCTATGGCTAGAGAACAGCGCTCGTTTGACTCCGCTTTGGAATCAGTTTTAGAAGAATTAGACTTGGAGTTTTCATTGAAACATGAGCAGGAAGAGGCTCTCCGCTCATTCCTTTTCAAGAAGGACGTTTTCGCTGTTTTGCCGACCGGCTATGGCAAAAGTCTGATCTACCAGCTGGCTCTGCTTGTAGCCAAAAGGATGGGGCTAGTTTGTGCAGTACGAAGAATTAATAAACAGCTTTGAAACATTTACTTTTTGATTGTTTCTTATTTTCCCATTATTTTAAATTTAAGGGAAATTATTTCACCAAACACCACTAAATAAAAATAAAAACTCAAAAACAGTTTAAGCAAACCCTTGAAAAACACTTGGAAAAAAAAGAGTTAAGTATGTGGTACAGACTCCAAACTTGTGGTCATTATCTCCAAACTTCTTAATATCTAGAACCTGTTTATTAATTAATATGCATTTTGAAAAATTATTTATTTCAAGGCCTCCCCCACTGCTTTCTGTCGCTCTGACTACGTCACAGTCACTGTTGCGCTGATTGGTCAGAGCGTTGGCCTATACGCACAGAGACCGTTTGAAAGACAACGGGTTGTCCCTACCCACCCCCTTCGGAAATGTCTACGATCGAGACCAGACTAAATATTCACATTTAGTCTGGCTTACCAGGCTACTAGCCACCTCATTTTGAACCAGCTGAAGTCGTTTGATGGTCTTTTTTAGCAGGCCTGTGAAAAGGCCATTGCAGTAATCAACCCTACTAGAGATGAAGGCATGTATAAGTTTTTCCAAATCATTTTTTGACTCAAGTCCTCTTAGTTTGGAAATGTTTTTAGGTGATAAAATAACGATTTAGTGATTGCTTTCATGTGACTGTCAAAGCTTAGGCTGCTGGGCCATAGAAGGTTCACGCTGCACGCTGCATGCTGCACGCTACACGCTACACGTTCACGTGAAGAACCGGACCCTGGGCCATTAAACTTCATGCTTGGATGTTCACGTGTTGCGTCTGTTCTACTTTGACCGAGTAACCAACAATACGGACTCTTCGGATGACGACGATTGCCTCATTCTGCTTTTACTGAGACAGAGGAAGAGAAAAAGGAACAGAATTTGGAGCCGAGAACACTTCCTTCTGAGAGAAACCCGTGGTGAATTTCACCGAACATTCTATAATCTGCTTGACAATCCCGATGAAGAACTATTTTTCAATTATACCATTCAATTATATTTTTTTCTGAAGTTTTCCCCTGAAAGCATAGAGTTATCTCCCTAGACCCGTTCTGATTGGCTGGCGCGGCGGTGACCGCATGCATTGACTGGAATTTCCATCTTCACGCCTAGAAAAAAGTGTGCATGTTCATTTCACGCTTCACGCGTGAAGTGTGCAGCGTGCAGCGTGCAACGTGAACGCCGTTCTATGGCCCAGAGCAAGTCATGCTACGTTTGTCCACTTTTCTTTACACGCGTGTAGCGTGTAGTGTGCAGCATGCAGCGTGCAGCGTGAACCTTCTATGGCCCAGCAGCCTTAGCTTGTGGTCAATGAAAACACCAAGATTTTTAACCATTTCTTTTGTTTTAATCCCCTTTGTGTCAAGAATAGTGGTAATCCTGAGTCTTTCATCTTTTTTCCCCAAATAGAATTACCGTATTTATCCTAATAAACGCGCCCGGGCGCGATGCAAAACATGAAGGGGGAGCGTCAATTTCGACCCTTAAATGACAAAAATCAAACATGACAAAATCATCGGAATTTAAAACATTTATTTTGAAACACATGAAAATACAGTTATATGTCCAAAAAGTCAATTAAACAATGTCCAGCTCGCTTATAAGGATAACATTGGTAAACTATTTGTAGTGACATCACAATTCACGTCATTGTCGATGTTTATGAGCTCACAAAACAAAATGTCGTCCTCAAAATGATCCTTCACCGCTAGTTTTAAGTTAAAGGTTGTAGAACTGGCAGAGCAGAAAGGCAAACACTTAGCTGCAAAAACATTTAATGTTCACCGTAAATGTGTACAAGAGTGGTGCAAACAAAAGGTACGTCTCCACCCGTATTGATATCCGCAGCAGAGTGAATGTCCGTATTTTATACTGTCCATGTTTACTAACGCGATTTCCGGTAAAAAAAAAATCAGTGGTAGAATTGAACGTCTCTGTTGTGGTTTGTTGGATTTAAAGTTTGTTAAATGAAGAAAATGGTTGGTAAATACTATTCTAGCTCTGAAAATCGTGGAGGCGCGTCAAATAGGGAGGGCGCTTCTAAAAGGATAAATACGGTACTTCTGTTTTATCTGTGTTCAGCTGAAGAAAATTTTGTGACATCCAGTTGTTGATTTGGTCGATACACTGGTAGAGACCTTCAAGGGGGGCATAATCATTAGGTGATAGAGCAAAATAAATTTGGGTGTCATCTGCATAGCAGTGATACAAAATTGAGTTGTTCTTGATAATTTGTCCAAGTGGGAGCATATAAAGGTTGAATAGTAATGGTCCAAGGATCGACCCCTGGGGGACACCACAGGTCAAGGACGTTGATGTTGAGGTACAATTTCCCATGGTAACAAAGAAGCTTCTATCTTTTAAGTATGATTTTAACCAATTGATAACTTTACCAGTCAACCCAACCCAGTGTTCAAGTCTATATAGCAGTATGTTGTGATCGACAGTATCAAAAGCTGCACTGAGGTCCAGTAACACCAGGACCGATGTTTTGCCTGCATCAGTATTAAGACGTATGTCATTTATAACTTTAATCAGTGCTGTTTCAGTGCTATGATTGGCACGAAATCCTGACTGAAAGTTATCAAAACAGCTGTTTGATATAAAGAAGGCAGTTAATTGATTGAAGATAATTTTTTCAAGGATTTTCCCGATGAATGGTAGATTTGATATTGGCCTGTAGTTGTTCAATACTGAAGCATCCAGATTATTCTTTTTAAGTAGGGGCTTTACAACGGCTTTTTTCAGGGACGCAGGAAAAATGCCAGTCTCTAGGGATGTATTTATGATCTGAAGCACATCTGTAATTATAAGGTGAAGAACAGACTTAAAAAAGTTGGTGGGCAGAATGTCCAATTCAGATGTTGAGGAACTGAGATTTTGTACAGTTTTTTCAAGAGTCTCATAATCAATCAAACAAAATTCTGACATTGTGTTGAAATTGTCTGTCTGTGTCACTGGTGATTGCAGCTTTTCAGTTATTTGCAACCGAGATATATTATGAGCAATATTCTGCCGTATTTTATCAATTTTACCTTTGAAGAAGGATGCAAACTCATTGCATTTATTAACTGAGAGAAGTTCAGGTGCTAATTGTGGTGGGGGATTAGTTAGCTTCTCTACTGTTGAAAATAGCACACGGGCATTGTTCATATTCCTGTTGATGTTGGAGAAGAAAGACTGTCTTGCTTTACCAATTTCATAATTATATTTACAAAGCATCTCTTTATGGATTTGATAATGGATGTGAAGTTTAGATTTGCGCCATTTTCTTTCAGTCTTCCTACATTCTCTCTTTAGCAATTTAACAGCTGGGTATTGCTTCCATGGTGCTTTCTGCTTGTCATTGACTCTTTTGATTTTGAATGGAGCAATATCATCCATAATTTGGGTCATATTTAAATTAAAAATTTCCATTAAGTCATCTACAGAGTCTGACATTTTAGTTGAGATCCGAGAGAGAGCTTGCTCAAAGAGAACACGTGTTGTCGTTTATGACTCTCCTACCCATAGTCGTTGAGCTGTTCTGAATGTGAGGGGACATAGAAACATCAGAGAAAACACAGAAATGATCAGATAAGGCTAGGTCAACAACAGTAGTAGAAACAGTAAGACCCTTTGTGATAACGAGGTCAAGGGTATGACCACAAGAGTGGGTCAGCCCCTGTACATGTTGTACTAGGTTGAAGTTGTCAATAAGTGCAAGTAGTTCTCTGGCATAAGTGTTTTCAGGATTATCTACATGCAAGTTAAAATCCCCAGATATAATAAGACAGTCAAACTCTAAGCAAATGACTGACAACAGTTCACCAAACTCTTCCAGAATCACTGATCTCAATAGTCACGTGACCGGAAAGTACACAACCGCCATCTTGTCGGTCAAAAACACCGCTGAATACTGCTGCACTCGTGTACAGAATGGATCAATTTCAACCGACAGACTACACGGCTCATTTTTCTAATGAACAGATAACTAGATATATGTCTAAAATAAGCGATCTACAGATTAGTGACCCTTATGGCTTACCGGACGGAGTTTTCACGACCGGATTTTGAACTGCCAGCGGAATACCCAGACGTGTATAATTACCTCATTAACTTTCCCTCGCTGTTCAGTGGTGAAGCACTGCGTGCCTATAAATCTCTGGACAGTTATCTTTACAGAAATTCAGGATTTGTCAGCGACTCAGATGTGGCATCTTGTAAACAAGAATCCTCATTGGATGGGTAAGTCACTTAAGTATTGAGTATAGCACTGACCAGCCGATTATAGAATAGAATAAGGTAATTCCAGCTGTAATTCCAAATCGTCTGTCTTGTTTACATGGATCTGGCATTGGAGAGGTAGAGGCTTAGCAGTGGAGGTTTGAGTGGCTGTTTTCTGAGCTTAGTCAACAGGCCGGCTCTGCAGCCTCGCTTTTGCTTCCGCTCCCGGCGCCACCTCCTTCACTTTGCTTCCGATAACAATCCACGGAGACCCCGCTGGTCTTGCTATCTCATCCGGAATGTTGTGCATGCGATGGAAATCGCTACAAACCGTCATTTTCTGCTGGAAACCAAAGCCCAGTAAGTCCATACGGTTGTAGTGGATATTGAAGTCCGGTACAGACGAACAACACGCAAAAATGCACACAAAAACCATAAAAAACGTGCACAGGTAGGGAGAGCTTGTAGCCGCAGCCGTTGTAGTAGAATTGTATATAGTAGGGTTTTCCAGAAGAAAAGGTAGAAGTAAAAGCAGAAGTAGAACCAGAAGTAGAAATAGAAGGCGGAATATGGCGTTTGACCGACAAGATGGCGTCTGTCACAATCTGGATCGGCTGTGACGTCACATGCAAGTGCTCCATACTCAATATGATCACATTCTGTGCAGAATACCCTGCCTGATTATTATCTCACTTCAGACGTTCATTCATAAAAAATACAATAAGACAAAGTTGGTTCCACTTTCATGAGAATGCATAGGTGACTATTGAACAGGGAATTTCCTCAATTTTACATTTAACAGAAGTAGACTTTGTATCACATTTACACCACTTTCATGGCAGTGCTTTTCCTTTTGAAAGAAAATGCCTGTGTGAATATACACTTGCATTATACTAAGCCCTTGAATACATAAACCTCATTCAGCATCATGAAACAATTTGGTTATACTGATAGAAAGTGATACCAGAAGGCTGGTGAAGTCTTTATCTGCATTGTCTTGAGCACAGATGTTCCTCCCATGGCTCACAGAGCATCTGATATCTTCTCCATCTTTAGCTGACTACAAGTTTTAGAATGCTTCTAGAATGGCTGCAATCTGACTGGCCCTTTGCATATCTGTGTATTTGTGTTTTTAGTTTCCAGTTGGAAAATCAAACTGTCAACACCATGAGTTTTAAGAGCAAGATATAGTCACTGGGTTACACAAGTTCATAGTATTTTGTCTAAAAATTATTTGTAACTGTAATGTGGTTGGTTATTTGCAGTGTCAGTCACTCTTCATGTGAAAGTGGCCGCCACTTGGCCATAATTGATTAGTGTCAGACTCAAGTGAAAGCTAGAATTGGCTCGCTATATTCGACCAAACTAGATGATGGAACAACACTATATATAAAATTGTTTTCAAATGCAGCCGTGGGTCACAACTACACCTTTTGCTATAGAGAAACCAAAGGTGTTGCATCTGCTCTTGCTAATTCACACATGTATAGCAACCACAACTGACGTATTTTGTTTCCCTTCCACAAATGTCATGCAAATCAGGAAATGGAAAAAAAAGAAGTGTGAAACATTTGTTAAACTGCTCTGAAATATGAGGTAGGATATTTTACTGACATACAAAGACATTTTACAATGTTATATTTATATCTTCTTTGAAGCAATCTACTTTTTGTAGTATTACTCTGGTTAGCTTGTAGTTTCTGTTGGTCTTTACTGCCTCTTCCAACAGTGTCTGGTTGATGCTTTCACATCTTCGGAGTTCTTCCATCTCCAGGCTTTAGATTAGCTGAACCTTGCTCACCATTTCTTTATCCAGTACATACAGATGTTACACTTCAGAATACAGTCAGTCAGTCATGTTTTCAGATCAGCAAATACCAATGTAGGAAGCTGTGTACATTGTGGAGAAAGCTAAAATAAAATCTTTGGGGAAGTGGCACAGTCAATATTCTATTCAGGACTTAGTTATAGCTATAGTTTGTGATCATTCTCTACTTTTGTCTAAAGCTTTATTAGTAGAGATTATTTGTCAAAGGACCAAGCCCCTAAACCTGTACTAGTAAATGCAGACTCGTATTACTCACTTCTATAACTATATACATACATTTCCTAGTATATGGTTTTGGTCACTCAAAATAGGTCATTAGTATTTCAATGGAATATAAAATGGATGGAATTGTAAATGAAGATATTATGGAGATGAATATTAGATGAACGGCTGATATAAATGGTGGGGCTCTGCAGTCAATGTAGTACCACTCCTCAAAGGCACAATAGTTAGTTCCCCAGGGTTCAGTTCTTGGTTGATAAATAAATATGCATTTTTATACCAAAGCACAGTTGAATGCTTGAATATGACTGGTCAGAAGTTGTACATTATTTTCAAAACGGTCGTTAACTGTGCAATAATTTAATGACTTGAGTAAGGTTTTGTTATTATTTGCATATAATGACTTCTATGCCAAAACAAACACATTTAGAATATTCGTAAAGTTTGTTGAAATAAATATTTTCTTAAAATTAACACCTCTACATTTTTACCAATGATCATGAGGTTAGTTGTTTCAGTTTCAGTAGCAGCAGTTGTACCTTGTTTATGCAACTATAATGCTAATTAAGTTTAAGTCTAGTAGTACCAGATAAACTTTTCTGTGTAAAATTAAGTTACACTCAGCTGAGACATAAGAGATTACCTGTAAAGAATTACACAAGAACAGGAGATATGTTCTCACCCAAATGCAGAGCTTCTTTGAAGAGGTGTTTGTGGGTCTTCGTATTCAGTGAATGTTTGTGCAGATGAATCTGAAACAAAAGTAAAATGAAATAAAACATTGCTACAATAAGCAATTCTATCAACAGAAACTCTGTGATAAACTAAGCATAATATCTGAGAGCAAAAAATGTCAGCAAAAGGCTTCTATATAATGAATGCCTGAAAAAAAAAAAAAAAACAGTTTTAAGCATCCTAACTCCCCAGTATAATGGGGTTTACTGAGATCTTTTATAGTTAAGAGCGAAGCACACCAGGTGGTGAATGGCTCACAAGTGGAACTCTGCAATGTTTTCAGCAAGTGGAAAATAGGTCAGTCATACCACCTTAAGCAATATCCTATCCAGAGCAAATGTGATTGTGCTCGTTCTCAACCACAATAGGCGATAAGCAAGCTAGATAAAACTGATTCTTAAACCACAGGGCTTTTTTTTCTTTTTTGAGTTTTTGTTTTGAGTCTTCTGCCTCTGCGGGGTTTGAGGCACCTCTGACCTTCTCCCTGCGGCTTGTATCTTTTCACCTGCTTTGGGGTCTAAATCATAGACTTTAAAAATAGATGGACAAAGCCTATGTCACTCATAGGATTTCTGAAGAGTGGGTTTGAAGCTCAAATAAGGAGGCTATGGGTGTTGCCAACTTGGCAGCACCTGACTCCACCTAACTTTCAGCTCAGCTATAAATGGAGAAAGGGGCGGGGATAGTATGGCTGGAACACGCCTGCTAACGTTGAAGCTAACACGCTAGCTATGCAAGCTAGCTAACAAGCTACTGGCTAAACTAAAAGAAGCCGCTCCAGAAGGTACAGACCATAACCTCAACAGCTAGTTAAAAAAAAAATCACCGGGCATGTAACCATCCGACAAACGTAATTGATCAAGGAGTGTCATCTTTTCAATCTTAATTGTTAATAAAAGCAATATTAGCGATAATATTTTCCCCTGATAGCCTAAATAACTAGCATTAGCTTGGTTAATAGATAGCTTGCTAGTGATATAGCTAGCTATGAGTGTTTGAGGTCAATAGCAGGTACTGTTAGATGGTCAGTCTATGATGGTCACAAAGCACAGTGCATTTAATATGAAACAATTGACCAAACCCATGATTTAGTTAAGAGATGTCTGTCTTGGTGAATGATTGACTGATGCTATGCAAATCTTTATGCTAAATGGATTGAGTGGCGGCTACAATTATTGACACCTTAACGGCCTTTTGGCCATTGCAAAAGTAGAAAAGACTTTCAATACGTAAATTGTGCATGAAAAATTACTCAAAATTCCACTGGAAAAAAATGAGTTGAGTGCCAATTACGTAGCGTATCAGATCACGTGACACCTTTCCAGAATTATCGACACCTTTGTCCACAGTTACCGACACTGTTCCACAATTATCGACAGCCAGATGATTTTTTTTTATCATCAGTATGTGGTATTAAGTTAGCAAAACAGTTTTTATTTAAAATTTGTTTTACATAGGCTTATATTTAGTACAGGGCGGGCACGGTGGCGTAGTGGTTAGCACTGTCACCTCACAGCAAGAAGGTCCAGGTTCAAGCCCCGTGGCCGGCGAGGGCCTTTCTGTGCTGAGTTTGCATGTTCTCCCCGTGTCTGCGTGGGTTTCATCCGGGTGCTCCGGTTTCTCCCACAGTCCAAAGACATGCAGGTTAGGTTAACTGGTGGCTCTAAATTGACCGTGAGTGTGAATGGTTGTGTGTCTATGTGTCAGCCCTGTGATGACCTGGCGACTTGTCCAGGGTGTACCCCACCTTTCGCCCGTAGTCAGCTGGGATAGGCTCCAGCTTGCCTGCGACCCTGTAGAAGGATAAAGCGGCGAGAGATAATGAGATGAGATATTTAGTACAAAATATCTTTTATATAAATATATTGATGTTGGTGCTTACGTAAAGGAGGAAGTAATTGTAATGTTTGTAAACTGATAATGTTTAACCTGGGTCAGAAAATCTTTTCGTTCCACTTTAAGTATTTTTGTAGATCACATTTTGTTAATCATTCGTTATTTGTATTAATTTCTAGTTTTGTAATTTACCAGTAAATGTCAACAGGCAATTGACATTGTACCCGCATGAAAATCCAGGTCAAAGGTCGCATGTCATTCCTCAAACCAAAATATAAAATGTTTACTGATATTGTAATATGTGGTAGATATTTACAACAAACTGAAAAAAAAAAATTCTAAATGGAATAGAAAAATCTGAATATTTCAAGCATGTAATTTTTTATATGCTAGGAATTTAATTATTGTCTAATTCTATTTATTGCAGTAGGATTCCACTCTGTAAACATTCCATTCTGTTATGAATCAGAAAAAAAAATTATTATAAATCACAGCACTTTAATTTTTTTTAAGTACTTCATCTACTTCAACAATGTTACACAAAGATTGACACAACAGTTGTAAATGTCACTTAATTCCACAGGGTGTCGATAATGGTGGACACCAGTGAAAGTGATCACTGTTATTGACACCTCACGTGATTTCTCAAACGCGTGTTTAGATACAAAACGGCGACTGTCAAATGAAAGAGTAAGAAACAAAGTAGGTTTCGACAAGGATATCATGAAATATTAGTGAATTTGAAAAGTAAAAACATGTCCATGATCTTTCCACCATGCTTACCTGCGATGATAACGTCCAGGTTTTCCTGAAATTGCTGATCATGCTAAAAAAAAAATATTCCATCTCAGGTAACGAACTGTGTCATCAGATGACATGATCAAAGAATGAGGGGGGGTCTTCAGGTTGATTAATCATCTTCTTCTTTTGGCTGCTCCCGATTAGGGGTCACCACAGCAGAGCTTTCGTCTCCATTGCTCCCTGTCTTCCACATCCTTCTCTACCACACCTGCCACTTTCATGTCCTCTCTCACCATATCCATGTATCTCCTCTTTGGCCTTCCTCGTTTTCGTTTGCCTGGCAGCTCCATCCTCAACATTCTCCTTCCAACATGCTCTGCATCTCTTCTCAGGATGTGTCCATACCATCTCAGTCTCATCTCTCTTAGCTTCATTCCCAAGCTCTCCACATGTGCTGTCCCTCCGATGTGCTCGTTCCATATCCTGTCCAACCTTGTCACTCCCATCGCAAACCTTAACATCCTCAACTCCGCCACCTCCAACTTTGCTTGGTTCATTAATCAACTTCAGGTTGATTAATGAACCAATAATAACTGAAACTCACCTCTTTAAAATTGTTTTTTATTAGTTATAATACATAGGGCCAAATTACTCAATTCTGTTTGGTCAATCAAGGAGGGCTTTTTTCTGAAATGGTATTGGCTAGTTTGTTGCTTGGTTACTTGGTACGATGAATGGTATTTGTAATTCCTTTTAGATCAAGCACAGAGTTTTCTTGCATTTAGCAATCAGCTTTTGTAAAGAAGTTTCAATAAAATTTTGTAAACCACTTTCAAAATCCGGGGCGGCACGGTGGTGTAGTGGTTAGTGCTGTCGCCTCACAGCAAGAGGGTCCGGGTTCGAGCCCCGTGGCCGGTGAGGGCCTTTCTGTGTGGAGTTTGCATGTTCTCCCTGTGTCCGCGTGGGTTTCCTCTGGGTGCTCCGGTTTCCCCCACAGTCCAAAGACATGCAGGTTAGGTTAACTGGTGACTCTAAATTGACCTTAGGTGTGAATGTGAGTGTGAATGGTTGTCTGTGTCTATGGCCAAGTTTACATTAGACCATATCTGTCTTGTTTTCTGCGCGGATGCACTGTCCGTTTACATTAAAACGCCTGGAAACGCCGGGAAACGGGAATCCGCCAGGGTCCACGTATTCAATCCAGATCGTGTCTGGTCCGGTGCTGTGTAAACATTGAGAATACGCGGATACGCTGTGCTGAGCTCTAGCTGACGTCGTCATTGGACAACATCACTGTGACATCCACCTTCCTGATTCGCTGGCGTTGGGATCACACACACAGCAGCTCAGTCCCAAATCACTGCTCGTGCGCTTCACTCGCGCGCTCTGTGAGCTGCGCAGGGCCGGAGTGCGCACCCTCCAGAGGGCACTCGCTGTTCAGGGCGGAGTGATTTGGAGCGCAGGAGGAAGCGCTGAGCTGCACTGAGGTTTATTTACACATTTCAACCTCCTTCAGGCGCTTAAACTCAGTGAGAACATGAACATCACAGCCAGGTGTGTTTATCTGCTGGAGAAGGTGTTCGCTTGCCATCCTTCCACTTGCAAGTGGTGAGTGACTTGCGCATGCCCGATATGCACTGGGATCATGTGACGTGCCGTCTAATTAGTCATGTGATTTAGCGTATCCGTGTATTGGCGTTGCTGTGTGCACGCGAATCGTGTATTGGCGTTGCTGTGTGCACACGAATCGTTTTAAATCCGCTGATTCGAAATAATGTAAACAGGGCCTATGTGTCAGCCCTGTGATGACCTGGCGACTTGTCCAGGGTGTACCCCGCCTTTTGCCTGTAGTCAGCTGGGATAGGCTCCAGCTTGCCTGCGACCCTGTAGAACAGGATAAAGCGGCTAGAGATAATGAGATGAGAGACTTTCAAAATCCTCGTGTCGTGTCGCCATGTCATGATGAAAGACACTTTAGAAACTGATTCAAACGTTCAAGATAGTCTTGCACCCTGATTGGTTCAGAAAACATATATGATAAATGTTGTGAACTTGAATGGCTTCTGAAGTATGAATTTGGCCCTATATATTATAAACAAGTAATTGTATGGTTCCTCATAAAATTAAGGATCAATTTCACTCATGATTTTTAATCCTTAATTTTACTTGGCCCCATACGATTACCGATACTAAATCTGAAAAAGTGCCGATAATTATGGACTGCCAATAAGCCATCACTCTATTATTTCGATGTCAAACTCCAAAATGTAATTTTTTTAGTCGCTCAAGCTGTTAAGTTGTTAGTCTGAGCCTAATTTACTGAATGGGAGACCCTGATAAACTTCATCGGAAGCAACTACATCAAAAATATTGAAAGGTAAGTACAATCTAATAAAGCAAATTAAAGTCACTTACAGGTGTAGTAGTGTGTAAAAGTTGTTTACATGGAAAAGCTCTGAAACGAAAATAGGCAAGACTGCATAAATTATTTACAGAAATCCATCACCTGCAGTGAATTTGGCTTCAGTTCTGAGCTAGTGGCTAACAAGATGACACAAACCCAGCTGTCACTCAAATTGGCCCCACCACTCATTATCCATAAAGGTATGGGTCAATATAATTTAAACTGTTGAATTGTGTAAATAAAAAAAAATCACCCCCGTACAGTTGCTATGAAGGGGGAAACTAGCTAGAGAGACCTTCTTCTTTTTGCTGCTCCCGATTAGGGGTCACCACAGTGGATCTTTCGTCTCCATTGCTCCCTGTCTTCTGCATCCTTCTCTACCACACCTGCCACTTTCATGTCCTCTCTCACCACATCCATGTATCTCCTCTTTGGCCTTCCTCATTTTTGTGTGCCTGGCAGCTCCATCCTCAACATTCTCCTTCCAACATGCTCTGCATCTCTTCTCAGGATGCGCCCATACCATCTCAGTCTCATCTCTCTTAGCTTAATTCCCAAGCTCTCCACATGTGCTGTCCCTCTGATGTGCTCGTTCCTTATCCTGTCCAACCTCCCATCGCAAACCTTAACATCCTCAACTCCACCACCTCCGACTTTGCCTCCTGTCTCTTCGTTAAGGGTACGGTCTCCAATCCATACATCACAGCTGCTCTCACTACTGTCTTATACATCTTACCTTTCACTTTTGCTGGGACTTTCCTATCACAAATGACTCCTGAAATCCTTCTCCAACTGCTCCACCCTGCCTGCACTCTCTTTCTCACCTCACTATCGGAGCCCCCATTTTCCTGCACAGTTGACCCCAGGTACTTGAATTCACAAACTAGCTATAGAGACCAAAAGGTTTTTTGTTTTGTTTTTTACCAGGTTTTAAACTGGTTTGTTTTTGCTGTAAAGTTCAACATTTTAATATGGGGGTCTATAGGAATTGACTCGGGGCGGCACGGTGGTGTAGTGGTTAGCACTGTTGCCTCACAGCAAGAAGGTCCGGGTTCAAACCCTGTGGCCGACGAGGGCCTTTCTGTGTGGGGTTTGCATGTTCTCCCCGTGTCCGCGTGGGTTTCCTCCGGGTGCTCCGGTTTCCCCCGCAGTCCAAAGACATGCAGGTTAGGTTAACTGGTGACTCTAAATTGACCGTAGGTGTGAATGTGAGTGTGAATGGTTGTGTGTCTATTGCCGCTTTTCCACTACAAACGCGGCTGAGCCGTGCCGTGCTGAGTCGAGCTGAGTCGAGCTGAGCGGGGCTGTTGGAGTTGCATTTCGACTACAACCGCGCTGAACCGTGCTGGCTGGAAGTGGGTGGACACATTGGGTGGAGTTAGCGAAAGTGGGTGGACGTCACGTGATGTCGTTAAGCAGCGCAAACAGTGACATCAGTGAGCTTTTAAGCGGTAGTCTCACGACCCGGAGAGTAAACAATAAACATGGAGGACATGGAGTCGTTAGTGTTGCTGGTCTTGGTGCTGTGGCTTGTTGTCACCGACAACGCCAACAGATACTGGCAAGAGCGTATAGATGAGGCGAGGCGCATAAGGCTTCATAATTCTCGTAATTCGTAATTATTCTCCTTCCGGGTTTACGGTGTTTACAGATCCCAGCGTGCTCGCGGGGCGTGTGTGGGCATGTGAGGACACTCCTCCTCACCAATCAGTGCACAGGGGAGTGTCTCCTCACGCCCCTAGCCTCACTCGGCACGGTTTGGCTTGCTTCAGCCCCACTCCAAAACGGTGCGAGTTTTAGGGGCTAAGCAGGGCTGAAGCGAGCTGAGTCGTGCTGTTTTTTGGTAGTCGAAGCGCGAGCCGTGTCGGGCTGAAGTGAGCTGAAGCGAGCTGAAGTGAGCTGAAAAAGGGTAGTGGAAAAGGGCCATATGTGTCAGCCCTGTGATGACCTGGCGACTTGTCCAGGGTGTACCCCGCCTTTCGCCCGTCGTCAGCTGGGATAGGCTCCAGCTTGCCTGCGACCCTGTAGAACAGGATAAAGCGGCTAGAGATAATGAGATGAGATGAGGAATTGACTCGCTTTTGGAGCCAACCTCAAGGGACCATTTGATACGTAGGTGTTATGACAAACTCCAGGCCAGCAGGTGGCGATAGTTTCAATTAGAGGTCAGGCGCAATAACCGGAAGAAGAAAAATTTGAATGTACACCGCTGGTATTGTCGTGTAAGTGCAAACTACCCTTTTTTAAAAAAAAAAAAAGTTTATTTGCTAGTGATGGGAATTTCGGCTCTTTTTCGGGAGCCGGCTCTTTTGGCTCTTCTTACTATAAGGAGCCGTCTCTTTCGGCTCCCAAACGGCTCCTGAGATTTTATTTTTGATTTAATTGTTGCAATTAACTAGTTAATTAATTACATTATTATTTATATTCTATCAATAGGATGTTTTCCATTTTATTTTTTAGTTTTTGTAGCCATTGTAAAGCTTTGTAAAGTATAGCAGTGTAACAATGTTCTAGCTATAGAAATAAAACTTACTTACCAATTAATAAACTATTTTCTCACAAACATAATGCAAAACTGTGTTATATTACCAATATAAAATACACAGAAGACATCAACTGTTTATCCTTTATGGCTTTATTTCACACTCTACCTTGAACAAAATGCCACAAAATAAATTATGAAGTATAAATCAGGCCTAAGAAACTATGAAGCAAAGTTGGAAATTATTTTAACAAACACAGAACAATGTGCAACAAAATATTTTATTAAATAAAATATTAAATAAGTATATAAAATAAGTATGTTGTATACCGCAGATTAATCTGGCCATGCCAAGGCGGTTGCCGACCGAACCTGTCAATTTATGAGCGACAATTTATATCATGAGCTTTAGGAATTCACGGCAACAAAACAATGATCATGGCTGTCAAATAGACAATCATCCTTCAGCTGAGCTGAACTCTCTCTCTCTCTCTCAGGCACCTAAGGGCAAAAAACTAATGGCCCTTTTCCACTACCCTTTTTCAGCTCACTTCAGCTCGCTTCAGCTCACTTCAGCCCGACACGGCTCGCGTTTCGACTACCAAAAACCAGCACGACTCAGCTCGTTTCAGCCCTGCTTAGCCCCTAAAACTCGCACCGTTTTGGAGTGGGGCTGAAGCGAGCCAAACCGTGCCGACTGAGGCTGGGGGTGTGAGCAGACACTCCCCTGTGCACTGATTGGTGAGGAGGAGTGTCCTCACATGCCCACACACGCCCTGCGAGCGCGCTGGGATCTGTAAACACCGCAAACCCGGAAGGAGAATAATTATGAATTACGAGAATTTCTGAAGCCTTATGCGCCTCGCCTCATCTATACGCTCTTGCCAGTATCTGTCCGCGTTGTCGGTGACAACAAGCCACAGCACCAAGACCAGCAACACTAACGACTCCATGTCCTCCATGTTTATTGTTTACTATTCGGGTCGTGAGACTACCGCTTAAAAGCTCACTGAATCAGTGACATACAGAGCATCGTGGACGAGTTCGCAGAGCGCAAGGCTCGTCGTATGCCCTTCAAATAATGCGCGCAGTAGGCTATTGATGTTTTATTATGAGCCATGTACAGTATGTCGCCTAATGTTTTTTTTGTTTCTGAGTTACATGTTCGTTTGAAGGACTTAATGTACAAAATAACATAGTTGCACCCCGGAGTGTTGAAATTGGTAAACACAGTGCATTCAGTGAGGTTTGCACCGCCCTCCTTTTATTTCTGACTCTTCCTGTCACCGTTGCAACCTCTGAGCGCTCATTCGTATGCCCTTCAAATAATGTGCGCAGTATAGGCTATTGATGTTTTATTATGAGCCATGTACAGTATCCTAATGTTTTTTGTTTCTGAGTTACATGTTCGTTTGAAGGACTTGATGTACTAAATAACATAGTTGCACCCGGTAGTGTTGAAATTGGTAAACACCGCAGTTGCGGACATTTTGTAGCCTAAAATGATGTTATGATAAGCTTTAATAAAGGGCCCGGTCATTTGCCCCGCCCCCGGCCCGGCTCTGACTTGTTCCGCCACTGTCACTGATGTCACTGTTTGCGCTGCTTAACGACATCACGTGACGTCCACCCACTTTCGCTAACTCCACCCAATGTGTCCACCCACTTCCAGCCAGCACGGTTCAGCGCGGTTGTAGTCGAAATGCAACTCCAACAGCCCCGCTCAGCCCGACTCAGCTCGACTCGGCACGGCTCAGCCGCGTTTGTAGTGGAAAAGCGGCATAATTCGGCTCCCCAACTCGGCTCCCACGGAAGAGCCGGCTCCCGTCGTTCACTTCAAAGAGCCGGCTCTTTGAACCGGATCGTTCGCGACCGACACATCACTATTATTTGCAGAATGCAATTCACAACAGGTTTTAACAACATGCATGTCAGTGCGATGTATATTTACTAATCTTAATAACTTTGGGATGTACGTGTAACAGAGTAGAAAGAGTACTTGGTTAAATTATTTTAATCGCCGATACCGATACTTTTTACTTGAAATGTTATGATCATTGAATAATTTTGTGATTTTGCCTTTTTTAGACAAAGTGATTGAGTATGATAAAACACAGGACAAAGATTTTAGGCAAATAAAAATGTTTTTTATTAACTAACTACAACAATATAAAACAATGTAACAGTATATATTAATAATAAAATAATTCCCTTATCACCTTCTGCTACACAAAATTAAGAAAAAAGTCACTAGTGCAAAACAACAAAAAAAGCAACAATGTAACAAAAATATAAATATAACAATGTCAACAACACAAAAAATACCTTCCATTGCACGCAAATATTTGTGAAAAATAAAGTCAGTAATAAAGTAACAAAGTCAGTAGTGCAAAATAAGTAAACAAAAGCAACAATGTAATAAATATAAATATAGCAATATAAACAACACAACAAAAAATACCTTCCATTGCACGCATATATGTGTGAAATATAAAGTCAGTACTGCAAATCAAAACTACAAGTGGCTCGTAACCTCTGGCTCTTTACGCACAAAGCCCTTCAAGGAAGTATCCCTTGAGGTGCCCTTTTGGCTCCGTTCCCATGTTGATAACAGGTTTTTGTTCAGGAACCGTAACGTGCTTACATTCTTCCCTTTTATTGCACTTCTTCTCTGAGTTATTAACTGTCCCGCCTTAGAGAAAATCCTTCCTTTCTCAGTCAGTAGTGTTGTTCTTTTGAACAGCTCCTAGGCATGAACGATGAGAACCGAGTCTCGAGCTGGGGGAGCCGTTCTTTCTGTCGTTCTTTTTCTGTACTGTGTTTCAGATGAAAAAGCTCCTCCTTTACTCCTCCTCCCTTCACTGAGTTAGGGAAAGGTTACGGTGAGGGCACAGTGGTGCCTATTTGTCTGATATGCAAATATAGCTATCAGACAAATAGGCACCGATGTGACATCGGGGAGTGGGAGGTGGTCGTCAGAGCGCAGCCCGTTGTCGTCATGCTGCTTGCACGTGTGCTCTCCAGAAAGAAAAAAAAAAACCTGCGTGGCTCTGTTTCAGAGTAGTATTCAAGTTTTATCTGTTTGCCTAATAGTTCAAATTGTTTTGTATATAGTTTATAATGTTGTTGTGTGATATTAATGATAATATTGCGGGAAAACTACTTTGCAATTGCACGGACGTTCATTTAATTTATTCTATCGTCATTTTGTTTGTTCTATTTTTGTGTATTTTATTTATCTGTTTGTCTAGTTGTATCTATTTTTCTAATAATATTTTTTTTGCATTAATAGTTTGTTTTTTCCTATTAAAATAATCTTGTGTTCTTATAACTTTATCTATTTATCTGACTGTTTAGTTGTATCTATTTTTGTTACAATTTCAATATTTTTAATATAGAAAGTTTGTTTTTTTTCTATTAAAATGTTCTTGTATGATAACTAGTTCTTGTGTTATATTTATTGTAGTTGTATCTATTTTGTATCTCAGACTTAAATATTTTTGTAAAACAAGTGTTTTTCTATAAAATATTCTTGCGTTCTTGATAACTATGTTCTTGAGTGGGTTCTTTTTTTTTTTTTTTACAGAAAAGCCGTTCTGCATGGACATTCATTGAAGCCCTCATTGTTTTTTAATGGTTATTTATGAGCGTTTAGGGGTTACAATAATGTAAGTCTAGGTTGCTTTATATAAAAGGTATGTCCAGAAATATTGATGTCACTGTCTAAGCAGAGGGATCTGGCTTCTTTAGACGCTGTCTTCTTAAAACTGAATAAATATTTAAAAAGAGCCAAATGAGCCAGTCTTTTGAACGGCTCTTTTCAAAGAACGGATCACAAAGATGCGGATCCCATCAAAGAGCCATAAATCCCATCTCTATCAGTCAGTGCTCTGACTTTCTGCTCTCCGACAAAGCAGGGAGGGGGAGGGGCAAGGTGTGAGCGGCAGAGAGAGAGAGAGGTGCGCTGTTTACACAGACAGATTTAGAGAGAAACTACGCTCATATGAACTCTGAGTAAATTCGAGTAATTTATTGGACGTATTGAAGAGAAACTGCGACGAAAGTATCGATCTCATCACGCTAGTATCGATTCGATTCCGATACTCACCTTGGTATCGATACTATCGATACTCAGATCGATACGCCCACCCCTACTGAATGGGTAGGTCATGTTTTTGAGAGGTCTGGGATAAACTATGTTCTACTAGATTATAAGTATACATAAGTCATGATTTATCATGCAGTTTGGTTAAGATGATTCCATGATGTGTATATCAGTAGTTTTAGGTTTATTTACTTGTTTGACTAGTATGCTAATTGCCTTCTACCCACATTCTCTAGAGAGTCGTCCAGACCGATCTGTAGGCTAACTCCCACGACTCCACTGTACCTTAAATGTATTTCAGGTAATATTTTTAGGATTTCCTTGTCTTTTAATGTTATATGGTTCTACCAGAAGTTTTGGTTATGTTATAATTATGATCTATTCATAAGTAAGCTTGTTAGGTGGTGATCAACTAGTACACCATCCAGTAAATGTATTTGTGAGTCTCATGTCTCACTGTTCATGTGTGTTTTCATTTTGTATTCTAAAAAAGGATCACTTTACTTATCCCTGTGCAACAGATAAGGTATTAAGAGATATTAAGAGCTTTAAGTACATCAGCTATAAGTGTCCAGTACTTTTTGTATCACTATATGATCACAAATGTAAGAGGCCTTTTCTTTCAGTTTGCTTTTGTTTATTTGTTACTTTTATTACATTTACACACACACACACACACACACACACACACACACACACACACACAAAAAAAAAAAAAAAAAAAAGCAATTCAGGACCATAGTTCGAATTACGGGGGGTACTGGGGGGTACTATACCCCCCAATGAAGACCCAGTACCCCCCAAAGAGACAAAAATATAAGTTTTGGGGGGGGGTCCGATATTTTTTCTGATATTGTGAAAAGGAATATATAATTCAAACCAACTCCCATTCGGCATTCTTATTGTAGGAACATTTTAATGTAAATTGATTTCAGATTCAGACAGACACCCCTATTGTGGACCGTACCATTTTTAGTCACCGCAGCGCTAGAACCATAGACTAGAACGCGCTAGAGCAGGGGTTTTCAAAGTGTGGGAGAGTCAGCCCCCCTGCAGAAAGCAAATAAACAACAGCACCCCCCCCCCTACAATTTTTGTTGTTGCTATACTTAATGTTCCATTCATATTTAAAAAAAATGGGTGTTGTACACATTTTTATTTTTTTATTTTACACATTTTAAACATCTGTGCTTTTTGAAAGCATCTTTTTTACACATTTAAAACATATGAGCTTTATTAAAACATAATTTTTAACACATTTAAAACATCTGTGCTTTTTGAAAACCTATTTTTTTTTTTTACATATTTTAAACATCTGTGCTTTTTTTTAAACATCTTGTTTTACACATTTTAAACATCTCATAGCATCATTAGCTAGCACCTCTTGGCAGACAACACACTGTGGCAGTGGAGCATCTTCAGATCCAGTCCATGAAAATCCAAACTTTAAATAATCGTGGTCATACTTCCTTCTTTTTTCGCTTGGCCCAGACTCTGTCTCCTCACTCACTGTAGCTTTAGGTACTAAAAATTGATCCATTTTGTAGCTGAAGTTCGCTAAGTGTCCGCAATAGTAACTTATTCTGGTTTATTTTTCCTCACGTTGTGCCCCCCCCCGAAGAACTCTGGCGCCCCCTAGGGGAGATGCGCCCCACACTTTGAAAAGCCCTGCGCTAGAAGCACTTCTAGTCCACACTGTATTCAGTTGATTCATCAGATACAGTCCATGGGTTTGCAGCAATTTATACAGTCTGTGGTTTGCAGCAGAAGACGTGCATTGGTAATGTTAGTTGCTAACCAACTTTTAGCCTGTTGAAAACGTGTTATTTTACAACTTTCATTTATTAAAGTGATTTGTTCTTTCAGCTCATGTCACATCTTTATACGTTGAATTGCTTACCCACTGAGGCCAGAAGGCTACAGTGGACGGACATTAACGTTAGTTACCAACGTTAGTTAGCAAGATAAGCTAAGTCTCTATTTAAATCAAGCTTATTACAGTGTGGTATAGAAACGATTCTCATTTCAAAGGAGAAGAACTCCATATGTTTCCATTCTCATTTTATCATGAATAAATTGTGCCCTTCTGAAATTCATTTGGCACATAGGCCCATCCTGTGTGTGTGATTAGGCACAAGAAGTTCTGATGTAGGCCTAGCTAAGCCTATGTAAAATTACAATCAGAACCTCTGGGGACTGGGGGCAACATAAAAAGAGCCAGGTAGTAGGCTAGCCTAGGCAAAATAGCCTAGTACATGGATGTTTTCTATTGTTTTTACTTACATTCCTTTTGTATTATTTTTAGGATAGTCATAGTTTCATCTGAGTACCCTGTTTGAGTTTATTCACAGAGACAGTAGGCCAAACATGAGGAAAAGAAAAGGGCCAGACATCAGGCATTTTTTTTGGTGCTAAAAGAGTAAGTAGTAAATATTAGCACTAAGATCTACAGACAATTACAGTACAAGTGTAGGTGCAGTTAGGTTTTATACACTGTTCATGTGAATAAAGAAAATGGGTTCCCAGCAGACAGGAGAGGCACAGCAGGACGAAAGAGAGCAAGACATTCAGCAGGACTGTTCTGCATGTGTGTATATACTGTATGTGACTCAGTTGTAGTGTTGATACCCAGTTTGTTCTGACAAAGAAGGTTATCAGGTTGTACTGCTGTTTTTCTTCTGTGGTAGTACTGTATGGTTTGTCATGCTTCTTAATGACATTAAAAATTATTGTTCAGAGTTATTGTGTTGAGTTACTGACACTGACTTCCATAGACGAGATGGGACAGGACCGGGGGGGGCGATTGATATGATAGTGGATCATGATGGTACCCCCCAATTATGGTGGGGTAATTCGCACTCTGTTCAGGACACTGAATGGAGAGTTATCCAGACCGATCTGTAGGCTAACTCCCACTCCACTGTAGTACCTTAAATGTATTTCAGCAAATAAAAGGGAGCTTGTGATCCACCCGGCTGTCCAAGTGTCTGATGGTGTGTGGAACCAGTAGAGTGGTGCTGCGGAGGTGAACCCGTCACATAAGCGATGCTTTACTGTTTCCACATATGATTTCATACAGGGCATAAAAACAGGAAGGCTTCAGTTTAGCAAACTTCCTGGAGTCTGTCTGGAACTTTGCTATAATTAAAATAAGATTAATGACAGACATGGTTGGCAGAAAACTCCATTTAAAAAGCAAACAATTAAACTTTTAAACCAAGTTATGTTGAATCTGCTGTGACCCATCTCCAGTCTGGTAGACTTTCTTCATTTCTGTTTTCTTCTCTTTTTTTACCCGACCCAACATTTCTTCATGGAAAACAAGTGTCTTCTCTTTTCTTCACTCTTCCAATTCATCTGCCTTCTTTTAATTCTTCAGTTCCAGATATAATATGTTGTTTCTGTGCTGGGAAGTAACATGAATTTCCCCACCCTCTTTTTCTTGTACTTCCTACATTCCTTTGCACATTTCGTTTAACTTATGGTGTGTGTGCGTGCGTGTGTGATTGTGAAAAATGACGCTGCTATGCATGCTTTATGAGGCTATCCACTTCTATTTTACTGGTCTAAATCACTACAAATTGCTCTAATGACAGATTTGGTGACATTTCCTGTACATTTTATTTATCTTTTTTATTACATCCACCTGCCAAGGGACTACAGGTGGAAATTAGCATGTACTGCTATAACCTGGTACTGACATCTGTCCTTACCACAAGGATAATGTTTAATTTGTACACTGTCCCTTTTAAAAATAAAATAAACTCTAAGCTTAATCTTGATATTTAAACGTACTTTACAGCAGGGTTCCCGCGGGTCCTTAAAAAGTCTTAAAAAGCCTTAAATACAACTTTCGGTTTTCAAGGCCTAACAATGTCTTAAATTGTTTGGAATGACTGGAATTTTTGAAAGGGAGGTATTAAATTTAATATTGGACCGAACGAGTGAAATGTCTCCATCCGGTTTGGGGTTTTGTTTTTTTTTTAACCCATAATTTTAAAAGTGGCCAGCGTACCTTTTGGGGGCAGCATTGGTTCTGTGCGTTCTGTAGATCAGTGTTTCTCAACCACTGGGCCGTGGCCCATTATGCCGCTTTTCCACTACCAACGCGGCTGAGTTGGGCTGAGCCGTGCCGTGCTGAGTTGGGCTGAGTCGAGCTGAGCGGGGCTGTTGGAGTTGCATTTCGACTACAACCGCGCTGAACCGTGCTGGCTGGAAGTGGGTAGACACATTGGGTGGAGTTAGCGAAAGTGGGTGGACGTCAGGTGATGTCGTTAGGCGGCGCAAACAGTGACATCAGTGATCTTTTAAGCGGTAGTCTCACGACCCGGAGAGTAAACAATAAACATGGAGGACATGGAGTCGTTAGTGTTGCTGGTCTTGGTGCTGTGGCTTGTTGTCACCGACAACGCCAACAGATACTGGCAAGAGCGTATAGATGAGGCGAGGCACATAAGGCTTCAGAAATTCTCGTAATTCGTAATTCTCCTTCTTCCGGGTTTACGGTGTTTACAGATCCCAGCGTGCTCGCGGGGTGTGTGAGGACACTCCTCCTCACCAATCAGTGCACAGGGGAGTGTCTCCTCACGCCCCTAGCCTCACTCAGCTCGGTTTGGCTCGCTTCAGCCCCACTCCAAAACCGTGCGAGTTTTGGGGGCTGAGCAGGGCTGAAGTGAGCTGAGTCGTGCTGTTCTTAGATAGTCGAAACGCGAGCCGTGTCGGGCTGAAGTGAGCTGAAAAAGGGTAGTGGAAAAGGGCCATTAGTGAGCCGTGACATGCCATCTAGTGGGCCGTGAATTTTTTTTTTTTTCAAGTTGAAGTTACTCGTAGTCGGGTGCAATTGCTGGTTTACATCCGACATCATATCCGCCTCATTAAGCTACAGTCACACTACAGCTCGCGATGCTTTGTGATGGGTTATCGATGAAAATGAAGCATTTTGGCAGCGATGCATGGCGATATACATGTGGACTAAAAGTTGTGGTCACACAGCAGGTGAACACTTGACTGTCACACCTTTGCACACTTGATTCTCGCACAGCTAGAGAGCGGAGCGCATTGTGTGTGCTCTTGGGACCCGGTCGTTATGGGAAACACCTGATACTGATTTGAGCGCAATCAGCACGTGCGGATACGGAAGCTGTTTTCATAGAAGCTTTGCGAAGTATTGTCATTATCACTGTCATGTTTGTTTCTAGCCATGTTTGTAACACTGTTTAAATACTCTGCTTTATGATTCTGCTTTGCTTTTGTTTGTTTTGTTTTTATAAAACATCACACCTGCTAATAAACACTCATCCTGCACTTAGATCCGTCTACCGCCGTCTATCTTGGAGTGTCCTGATCCCCAGATCTTTAACCCAGCCACATATAAAAAGTTATATGCCTCCATGCTGTTCCAGGTTTTCATCTGTGTGTCCGTGTAGAACGATGTCTGCAGCACCAGGTAGTTTGAGATGTCAGGGAACTCAACAGATGGATAATTTTCCAACTCAGAGGAAAAATCCTTCTTTGTTAGTGTGTAAGGATCTAATCCCACTGAGTGGTTTCTATATCCACTTCTTTTGAGTGTACTTCTTGGTTTTAATAACTTGCTTGTTTGCTGTATACAAACATGGTAATAAGTTCGTGTTAATGGACCAGACTCCACTTTTGGATCTCATCTCATCTCATTATCTGTAGCCGCTTTATCCTGTTCTACAGGGTCGCAGGCAAGCTGGAGCCTATCCCAGCTGACTACGGGCGAAAGGCGGGGTACACCCTGGACAAGTCGCCAGGTCATCACAGGGCTGACACATAGACACAGACAACCATTCACACTCACATTCACACCTACGGTCAATTTAGAGTCACCAGTTAACCTAACCTGCATGTCTTTGGACTGTGGGGGAAACCGGAGCACCCGGAGGAAACCCACGCGGACACGGGGAGAACATGCAAACTCCGCACAGAAAGGCCCTCGCCGGCCACGGGGCTCGAACCTGGACCTTCTTGCTGTGAGGCGACAGCGCTAACCACTGTGCCGCCCCACTTTTGGATCATTAATCCTTTTTGACCGAGAATGTCCTGCATGCATGGTTTGGCTTCTGGTTCATCCGTACAGTTTTAAATACAATACCTACAATTAAAAACAGTTGGTTTTCATTGCCTTTATTTAATTCCTGGGCTCCTATCTGGAACAGGGAGTGATGTCGCATCCCATTAATACGCTTTACAATAGATTATTAGATTCTAATAGAATAGATGAGCCAAAATAATTGGGGATCTTTGTTAATGGGCCCCAACTTGTTAGAAGTATGAATAGGTGGGCCTCAAAGCAGAAAAGTTTGAGAACCCCTGCTGTAGATCAAGAGCTAACGTTAGGAGGCTACTGGAGGAAGTGTGGTCTGGTGGTTGTGAAGAGTGAGAGATGCACGGGTAGCTTACACGGGCGCTAAAAAGCGTTGATAATTATGGGAAGATGTCTGTTTAACGACAAGTGGTTGGGGGATGACAAATACCCCCAAAATAAGGAGAAGAATCGTTTGCGATGAAAAGCGCTGGATCGCACAAATGTGTTTAAAGACGGTACCACAGCGCTGGGGACACGCCCACTGGGAAACTGGCTTTTCACGGACTCGAGGCGTGCGTGCGTGTTAGAGGTCAAGCGCTCCAGAGTGAAACGCAGGGGGGTTCGCACATGTGCACAAGAGTCAGGTGGAAAATGGGACTTATAGGACATAATACTACTACTAATAATGATTAGCATCATTTTTTACATAATTAACATTGTTTATTGCACTAAGTTTAATATAAATATATAAACAACCTTTATTTCAAAACTCAATTAAAAAGAACTCCAGAAAATACAATAATTCTAAATATAGTACAGTATAAATAATTTGTACAAAGTTTTTGTTTTATTACTTATCGTCTACAACAGTGTTTTTAATATAATAAGAATAATAACCACTAATAATTAGTAGTAATAGTTATTATTGATTATTAATCATTACCACTTATGAATTAGTGATTAATAAGTACTAGGGATTATTAAATGTTATAAAATTAAGTTATTAAAAATTATTGCAAATAATTATTAAAAAGTAGTAATTGGTAGAATGCAAACAAATACTCATGGATTATAGATAATTTTTTTAAATAGTGAACATTGATATAAAATAACTACTACTAATAATAATAAACAATAATACTACGAGTAATACTTGTTGTTAATGTTATCAGTTCAATTGTTATATCAATGTTCACTATTAAAAACAAATTATCTATAATCCATGAATAATTGTATCACTACTACTAATAATAATAATTACTACTTTTTTAATCATTTTAACTAATCTTGTAACTCAATTTTATAGCATTTTAATAATCACTACTTATTAGTATAATTTAGTAGTTGATAATAATAATTACTACTTATTATTAAATTACATTTTGATAATCACTGCTTATTAATTAAGTAGTAATTAATAATACTGAATTATAATAATTGCTACTCTATTAATTAATATAGCTAATAAGTAGTGATTAAAATTTTATAAAAGAGTTAATTTTTTAAAATTATTATTAAAAAAGTAGTTATTATTATTAGTAGTAGTAGTAGTAGCAGTAGTAGTAGTAGTAATACAAACAATTATTCATGGATTATAGATAATGATTATTTTTGAATAATGAACATTGATATAACATTTGCACTGATGATAATTAGTTTACAGTTATTACAACACATTGATTAATATTGATAATGGTTATGAAAGGTGACAGTTGTTTTTCTGTTTAATGTAACGCTCTGATGATTGTATGACTGCATAAACAGGTTTATGCTGTTACCTGCTATAATGCAGAAGATACTCGAGAACTTCCTCAGCCAGCTGTATACTGTACAACACTCAGACTGATTTTGCTGTCAGACACAAAATCACACATCATCAAAGATGATCTTTGGGGATTGAAATAATGCCGGCTAAGCTTGTTCAGCTGGTTCTACTTGCCGTTTATTGTTTTCGTTTTTGAAATGATTCATGGTGTTTTCTCCAGTAAACACCAGTCTTCTCCTTGCTGCTACAGTAGTTCTGCAGGCCCAAAACACACGACTTTGCTTCAGCTGTTTGCATGTCTAACAGTTGCCATTGATGCACCCTGTTGTTCACCAGTTGTGTGCATTCTTCTTAAAGTGCTGATGACACGAACATGACTCTATGCAATTTCTTAAATAAACTATACAACATGGCAAACATGTTAGATTTCTGTTATAATTACGTGAAAAGAAGCTGTTGTTACGCGAATATCCAACTTTTAATTGCACAGCGCAAGAAAACTGGGTCTGTGGCTCGCGGCCATGCTGTGACGTCAGCGGAAGAACACGCTGCGGTTCACTGGCTGTTCTACTCAATGGAAATGGCGCAGGAAAACGCCGGTGAACTTTCTAGTGCTAGCTCTTCAACAACCAAATACTGGTACTTTAAGCAGTGATCATGATGGCATGATTTTGTCGGATTTTAAATAAATGAGATTGATAATAATGTGAATGTTCACAACTAGTACATACAAACTCTGCAGCTTCTGATTCAGCAGCTGCGTCATACTCCGCAAAAACATCAGCAAGAACCTACAATATGAATGGAAATGCAATACACTAAGCTCAAATGACTTTTGGAAAGTATAATTTCTAAATTTTTTCTACATATTCTTGAAGTCGGTCATCGGGGTACTTGCTACCGTTCCCTAACAACGCATGGCAAAGGGTAAAGTGTAGTGTTGCTACGAGTACTTGCTAAAGCCTCCGGTGGAAGATCCTCGATGTGCTGATAAGACATACAGTTCTATATAACACACAAGTGTGACGATAATCACAAAACAGATGCAAATTGTTAAAATACCTAATTTTTAAGCAATCATGTATTGATCTCTTCCGAATAGAATCTATGATAGCCTACCCTCTTTACCCTTTGCATCTCGTTGCTAGGCGGCAGTTACATGAAAGCCGCAAGCTTTCACAAGCAAAGACATGACTGATATCATGCCGACTTTATGATTACATTTATGATTATCATGAATGTGTACTCTATGAGCGCTCTGGAGCGAGTGGCTTCCAAGATGGCCGCGCAGACCGCAGTGTTACTATTTTTAGCATCATGTCAGAGCACTCTATAGCTCTACATACCTTTATCTTATGTCGTTTCTCAACACATGTTCTGACAGGAGGACTGTCTTTGGAGGAGTCGGCTTGTCCCAGGCGACTGCCGGATCCGGCATAGCTACTAGTAGACCCCCTCCGGAATACTGTAGGCACTGCTGATGGTAGTAACACACGTTTGTGCTGAACTGAACACCCAAGAGATTCTTTTTAGCTGGGAAGGGTGTCAAAACAATCCAAATCGAAGTGTTCAGAGCACAGGACAGATGTTGGTGAGGGCTCCCACTTGTCACGAGTGCGCCTGACTTGCTTCACCCACTTCGCATGCAGCTCGGGATCTCTGGGAAACTTGAATAAACTTACCCCATCCTTGTGGGTTTTGGAGCAAAAGCCGGCAACACAACGCGAAGGCATAATAACTAATATATATATATATATATATATATATATATATATATATATATATATATATATAAAATAATGTATAATAAAAATACTAATAATGATAAACTGAACACCTGCCGCATCAACAACAAACTGGTAAGTTAGGAGGAAGGTTCTTTCGCTGACGTCATATAGCTCCTCCTCCTCCTTCGTCTCCTGGGTGCTGCAGCCCCGTCAAATTTGCCCAAATAGGTGCGTTTTTTATCATAACTTGTAAAATAGGCACCTTCGTGAATTAATATATGGATCATCGGGAATTACTTTTTATGTTATAAAACATCGCCAAAGATGTCAAAAATGTGTCATCAGCACTTTAAAGTTAGTAAAAAAAAAAAAACTATTGCAGAAAACAGTTTTAAGTTGTCATATTTATCATTTTCTTTGCCATGGTACAGTCTTAATTTTTCCATTTAGAGGTCTTGAAAAGATCTTAAATTTGTACTTGAAAAATGTGCAGATACCCTGTTTACAGTAATTGTTGCTTGAGAGATAAAATCACTTGAAAATCAGGGATAATTTGTCCTTGTGCATATTAAAGCACGAAAGTATAATCAGATTTCAAATGCACATATTGTGCTATTTTTCTTTTTTCCCCCCAGGTGTACTTTAGCACACAGATGATGTTTTCCTCCTTGGACTACGAGTAATGAAACTCCTACATCTGCCATGCATCTGTGTAATACTTATGTCATATATTCAGTAATACTGAAGCTCATTAGCCTAATATGCTGCAAAGCATGCAACCCTGCTGAGTATGAAATTGATGGAGAATGCTGTCCAATGTGCGATCCTGGTATGTTAACTTATATTTACTACTTTGTTGTTAAATCTTATTTTACATGAACACAATGGCTCTGACTGAGGTGCTATTGCAAATGCAGTCAATGTACTTTCTTCAAGCAACATTAAAATAGTGAAACATTTATAGTTTCATTCACTTGCATTCAGACACATTTGTCTTTGTTATACTTCCAGTGCATATATCCACTTCACATACAGTAGATATAAAAAAGTGTACACACCCCATGAAAATGGTAGGTTTTTCTCAACTCATCTCATTATCTCTAGCCGCTTTATCTTGTTCTACAGGGTCACAGGCAAGCTGGAGCCTATCCCAGCTGACTACAGGCGAAAGGCAGGGTACACCCTGGACAAGTCGCCAGGTCATCACAGGGCTGACACATAGACACAGGCAATCATTCACACTCACATTCACACCTACGGTCAATTTAGAGTCACCAGTCAACCTAACCTGCATGTCTTTGGACTGTGGGGGAAACCGGAGCACCCGGAGGAAACCCACGCGGACACGGGGAGAACATGCAAACTCTGCACAGAAAGGCCCTCGTCGGCCACGGGGCTCAAACCCAGACCTTCTTGCTGTGAGGCGACAGCGCGAACCACTACACCACCGTGCCGCCGGTAGATTTTTCTGATGTTAAAAAAAAAAAGAGACCATGATAAATAATTTCAAAACTTTTCCCACCTTGAATGTGACCTACAGTTGTGGGCAGAAGTTTACATACAGTGACATGAATGTCATGGCAATATTTGGGCTTTCAGTAATTTCTTTGAACTGTTCTTTTTCTTTTTTTTAAAGATATATTTTTTGGGCTTTTTTCACCTTTATTGGATAGGACAGTGTAGAGACAGGAAATGAGTGGGGGAGAGAGAGACGGGGAGGGATCGGGAAATGACCTCGGGTCGGAATCAAACCTGGGTCCCCGGATTTATGGTACGGCGCCCCCTCCACCTGAGCCACGACGCCCCAACTGTTCTTTTCTATGGCAGAATGTACAGCATACATCTTTAATTAAAAAAAAAAACTAGAATTTGGTGTACAAGTTTCAATTTTCTTTGGGTTTTCTGAAATCAACACAGGGTCAAAATTATACATACAGGGTCAAAAATATACATCCAGCACACCTAATATTTGGGTAAAATGTCTCTTTGCAAGATTCACCTTGACCAAACATTTTTGTTTACCATGAACAAGCTTCTGGCAGAATTCTGGTTGGATGTTTCACGACTCTTCATGGTAGAATTGGTAGAGTTCAATTAAATTTGTTTTTATCCTTGGCATGGACTCGACTTCTAAGCACGGTCTATATATCTTCAATAGGGTTGAAGTCAGGACTTGTTTTAAGCTTAATGTTAGTCTGCTTTATCCTCTACAACCAGCTCTGATGCATGTTTGGGTTCATTGTCCTGTTGTAACTCCCAAGTCATGTTCAAGATTCTGATGGTTTATGCTGAAAAATTCTGAGGTAGTCCTCCTTCTTCATTATTCCATCCACTTTGTGCAATGAACCAGTTCCACTGGCAGCAAAACAGCCCCAGAACATGATGATCCTACCACCACCAGCTGGTACAGTGTCCCTCTGTACATGGTGGTCATTGTGGCCAAACAACTCAATCTTTGTTTCATCTGACCATACAGCTATCCTCCAGAAGGCTTTTTCTTTGTCCATGTGGTCAGTTTCAAACTTTAGTTAAGCTTGAAGGTGTCAATTTTGGAGCAGGGGGTTATTTCTTGGATAGCAGACTCAGTTCATGGTGATCTGAACTGTAGACAGTGATCCATCAGCTTCCAGTTCATGGCAAGGCTGTGACATGGTGGTTTCCAGGTTGTTCCTGACCATCCAAACCAATTTCCTTTCAGCTGAGGGTGACAGTTTGGGTTTTCTTGAAGCAAAGTGGCTTGGCAAAGTGACTACACCTCACAATAACTTGGATACAATTGTTTGAACTGGTCTTGGAATTTGCAGTTGTTTAGAAATGGCTCCAAGAGACATTCCGGACTTGTGTACATCTGCGATCCTCTTTCTCAGATCTGCACTGAGCTCCTTGAACTTTCCCATTTTACTGTGTGTTGGTCAATCCAATATGTGCTGTAAAGAAACCCTTTTTATGAAGGCACAGAGAAGCTATCAGCTGTAGTCAATCATAATCACTAACAGGAAGTTAAGAGACCTCAACCTTGGCAAGATAAGAGACATTTTGGAAGTTTCAGCACCTCTGAGTTAATAATCTAAGTGAGTGCATGTACATTTTTGACCTTGTATGTATAATTTTGACCCTGTGTTGATTTCAGAAAACCCAAAGAAAATTAAAACTTGTGCACCAAATTCTAGTGTTTTTTTTAAAGATGTATGCTGTACAATCATTCTGCCACAGAAAAATAACAGTTCAAAGAAATTACTGAAAGCCCAAATATTGCCATGACATTCATATCGAAGAAGATGACATTCATGTCACTGTATGTAAACTTCTGACCACCACTGTATAACCTGTACAATTCAACTGAAAAACAAACAAATCTGTTGGGGGGGGGGGATAAAAACGTACAATAAAGTGGTTGCACAAGTGTGCACACCCTTAAACTAATGCTTTGTTGAAGCACCTTTTGATTTAATTATGGCATTCAGTGTTTTGGGGTAGGAGTCTATCAGCCTGCCACATCTAGACTTGGCAATATTTGCCTACCCTTCCTTGCAAAAGTGCTCCAAATCTGTCAGATTGCGAGGGCATCTCTTGTGCACAGCTCTCTTCAGGTCACCCCACAGATTTTCAATTGGATTTAGGTCTGTGCTCTAGCTGGGCCATTCCAAAACTTTTTTGGGGCCATTGTTGTGCTGAAAGATGAAATTCATCTTCAGCTTTTTAGCAGACACCTAAAGGTTTTTGGCCAAAATCGACTGGTATTTAGAACTGCTCATAATTCCCTCCACCTTGACTAAAGCCCCTGTCCCAGCTGAAGAAAAACAACCCCAAAACATGATGCTGCCACCCCCATGCTTCTCCATGGGTATGGTGTTCTTTTGGTGATGCACAGTGTTTTTTGCACTAAAGATACCTTTTGGAATTGTGGCCAAAATGTTCGACCTTGGTTTCATCAGACTATAACACATTTTCCCACATGCTTTTGGGAAAATTGAGGGTTTTTTTGGAAAAATTTAGCCGGGCCTGGATGTTTTTCTTTGACCCTACCTCATAGTCCAGACATATGGAGAATACGGGAGATTGTTGTCACATGTACAGTGGTGCTTGAAAGTTTGTGAGCCTTTTAGAATTTTCTATTTTTCTACATAAATATGACCTAAAACATCAGATTTTCACACAAGTCCTAAAAGTAGATAAAGAGAACCCAGTTAAACAAATGAGACAAAAATATTATACTTGGTCATTTATTTATTGAGGAAAATGATCCAATATTACATATCTTTGAGTGGCAAAAGTATGTGAACCTCTAGGATTAGCAGTTAATTTGAAACTGAAGAGTCAGCTGTTTTCAATCAATGGGATGACAATCAGGTTTGAGTGGGCACCGTTTTATTTAAAGAACAGGGATCTATCAAGGTCTGATCTTCACAAAATGTTGGTGGATCATGGCACGAACAAAGGAGATTTATGAGGACCTTAGAAAGTGTGTTGTTGATGCTCGTTAGGCTGGAAAAGGTTACAAAACCATCTCTAAAGAGTTTGGACTCCACCAATCCACAGTCAGACAGATTGTGTACAAATGGAGGAAATTCGAGACCATCGTTACCCTGCCTAGGAGTGGTCGACCAACGAAGATCACTCCAAGAGCAAGGCATGTAATAGTTGGCGAGGTCACAAAGGACCCCAGGGTAACTTCTAAGCAACTGAAGGCCTCTCTCACATTGGCTAATGTTAATGTTCATGAGTCCACCAGCAGGAGATCACTGAACAACAATGGTGTGCATGGCAGGGTTGCAAGGAGAAAGCCACTGCTCTCCAAAAAGAACATTGCTGCTCATCTGCAGTTTACTAAAGATCACATGGACAAGCCAGAAGGCTATTGGAAAAACGTTTTGTGGATGGATGAGACCAAAATAGAACTTTTTGGTTTAAATGAGAAGCATTATGTTTGGAGAAAGGAAAACCCTGCATTCCAGCATCAGAACCTTATCCCATCTGTGAAACATGGTGGTGGTAGTATCATGGTTTGGGCCTGTTTTGATGCATCTGGGCCAGGACGGCTTGCCATCATTGATGGAACAATGAATTCTGAATTATACCAGCGAATTCTAAAGGAAAATGTCAGGACATCTATCCACGAACTGAATCTAAAGAGAAGGGTGGGTCATGCAGCAAGACAACGACCCTAAGCACACAAGTCGTTCTACCAAAGAATAGTTAAAGAAGAATAAAGTTAATGTTTTGGAATGGCCAAGTCAAAGTCCTGACCTTAATCCAATCGAATTGTTGTGGAAGGACCTGAAGTAGAGCTGGGGCAATGCGTCGACGTCATCAATGACGTCGACGCAAAATTTGCGTGCCAATGCGTCGGACACAAAACAAAGATGGCGGCACCGGAGAGTAGTAGTGATGCGAGTGGCTCTTCAGAGTTTCAAAAGTGCAAGGCACGCACTCGTTCATCAAAGGTATGGGAATACTTCAATTTGAAAGGAGGAAGTGATTCAGTAATTTGTCGTCTCTGCAAGACAGAATCACATCAACGCCATCTGAGAGGCTTTTTTCAGTTGCTGGAAACATTACTACTAAAAAAGGGGGCAAGCCTGACTCCTAAGCATGTTGAAATGCTCACATTCCTCCACTCCAATGCATGACTGCATCTTGTCTTGATTGACACACACACACACACACACACACACACATACATACATATATATATATATATATATATATATATATATATATATATATATATATATATATTGTATTCTTAAGGTGAAAGGAAAGTGGCAGTGTAAGTTGTTATTTGCATGTGAATGAAGAGGCACTTTTTTCAGTAAGCCTACCGGTATGTGTTAAACATAAATGTTAAACTCTGTTGGTTGAGGAAATGGTGGGCTGCCAGCTGCAACTGCAAGCTGGAAAAACACTTTCTGTATTAGCCTAAAGCCCCCAAATTTACATTAGTTACTGTAGGCTCGTCTCATCTCGTCTTCTTCCGCTTATCCGGGACCGGGTCGCGGAGGCAGCAGTCTAAGCATGGAAGCCCAAACTTCCCTTTCCCCAGACACCTTGGCCAGCTCCTCGGGAAGAACACCGAGGCGTTCCCAGGCCAGCCGAGAGACATAGTCCCTCCAGCGTGTCCTGGGTCTTCCTCGGGGCCTCTTCCCGGGGGGACATGCCTGGAACACCTCCCCAGGGAGGCGTCCAGGAGGCATCCGAAAATACTGTATGCATACTGTAGGCTATTCTTTCAATTTCTCTAAGAAAGTATTCTGGGTGACCTTTTTATTTTTTATTGAATGCTCGACATCAGAATGCATTATTTTGCACTTCTAGACTCTTACTTGAATTGCATTTTGGAATTTTGAGTTTAAGAAAAAAAGGTGAGTGGCAGAGTGTATTACTAGAAGTTGTTATTTTCATCTGAATAAATTATTAAGATGTACTATTTTCTGTAAGCTAGACCTATGTTTTCAACATAAATGTTAAATTCTGTTGGTTCAGAAAGGACACCATGACGAGCTGCTGGCTCCCACTGCCACTATTTTTTTGTTTTTATTTTTTTGTTGTTGTTGTTGGAAAAACACTTACTGTATTAGCTTAAAGCCCTCAAGTTTACATTAGTTACTGTATTCTTTCAATTGCTCTAAGAAAGTATTCTGGGTGACTTCTTTATTTTATATTGAATGCTACCTCAGACACAGAATACATAATTTTGCACTTGCATATTCTTTCTTGAATTTTATTTTGGAATTTTGAGTTTAAGAGCAATAAACATGCATTGCAATGTTAAGGAATTTGTGTTTTTTCATTCAGACATGTAAATCAACATGCATAAATGGCTATATAAGTGAAGTAATGGGGAAATAATCGTTAATTGAATTGAATTGAAAAATTAATCGTTAGATTAATCGATGCATCGATAAAATAATCGCTAGATTAATCGTTTAAAAAAAATATTAGTTTTGCCCAGCCCTAACCTGAAGCGAGCAGTTCATGTGAGGAAACCCACCAACATTCCCGAGTTGAAGCTGTTCTGTACGGAGGAATGGGCTAAAATTCCTCCAAGCCGGTGTGCAGGACTGATCAGCAGTTACCGGAAACATTTAGTTGCAGTTATTGCTGCACAAGGGGGTCACACCAGGTACTGAAAGCAAAGGTTCACATACTTTTGCCACTCACAGTTATAGAATATTGGATCATTTTCCTCAATAAATAAATGACCAAGTATAATATTTTTGTCTCATTTGTTTAATTGGGTTCTCTTTATCTACTTTTAGGACTTGTGTGAAAATCTGATGATGTTTTAGGTCATATTTATGCAGAAATATAGAAAATTCTACAGGGTTCACAAACTTTCAAGCACCACTGTAGTACACAACCAGTACTTGCCAGAAATTCCTGCAGCTCCTTCAGTGTTGCTGTAGGCCTCTTGGCAGCCTCCCTGACCAGTTTTCGTCTTGCCTTTTCATCAATTTTGGAGGGACGTCCAGTCCTCGCTAATGTCACTGTTGTCCCAAATTTTCTCCACTTCTTGATGACTGTCTTCACTGTACTCCATGGAATATCTAATGCCGTGGAAATGTTTTTGTCCCCTTCTCCTGACTGATACCTTTCAACAATGAGATCCCTTTGATGCTTTGTAAGCTCTCTGTGAACGCTGGCTTTTGCTGGAGGAGCAACGGAGTAAATGTCTGAACTTTATTTGGGGTTAATCAGAGTCATTCTAATTGATGTCAGGTGTGAACCCAAAAAGACTGAATGCTGTAATTAAATCAAAAGGTGCTTCAACAAAGTATTAGTTTAAGGGTGTGCACACTTATGCAACCAGCTTATTGCACGTTTTTTTTGTGTGTGTTTTCTCCCCCTAACAGATTTGTTTGTTTTTTAATTGAATTGTACAGGTTATAGGTCACATTAAAGGTTGGAAAAGTTTTGAAATTATTTATCATGGTCTCATATATAATTTTTACCTCAGACAAACCTATCATTTTAACAGGGTGTGTACACACTTGACTTATGAACTAAAAAGTGTAGATTCATGAGTATAAACTATGGTCAGGGTTACATGGCACCCTGAAATGCAAACCCAACTTTGGCATGAGGGGAAAAACAATCGCCGTGATGTATTGCTTTACAGTGAGCAGCACACAGAAACATGGAATGCGTATCAGTCATTGTTTTTTGAACAGAATATAAATCGGTGAAAAGGAAAACCATCATTTAATTGTTTGAAAGATAAAAAAAATTTGACTAAATAGTTGTATCATCAGTTTCAATTAGAAAGTTTAAGAGGAACTGGAAGCACATACTGATGATATATACCAGTGAAATATTAAAAGAAATATTGTTTTGGGAAGATGCTATTCCTTCTTGAAGACACCATGTTCATTGTTCTCCAGCACCTGCAGAAAACCATTTACATGGATATAGTGACTACAGTACATGAGGCTAATGTATATGAGACAAGCTTGAAATTAAAATGTCATTGTCCAGGTCAACGTGTGTCAAAACACTGCGACAATAATTCAGGCACACAGTGTAAAGTGTGTGTTGGATCAACCTACACTGATTTCCCGAACGGACTGATGGCATGCCTGACCTGCACTGTGTGTGATGAAGGTGAAGACACGCTCATTCCTGCAGCTCAACAGGATACCTCTTCAACAGTGTAATACCTATAGAATATCTGTATGTAATGTGTATTGTTTTCTTTCCACAGGTAATGGATTAAGGGTAAAGCGTAAGTGTATATACAATTCAAATGCACTCTGTGAGCCTTTGCCAGGATATTATTGTACAGAAACTCATGGTGAGAGCTGCAGAAAAGCCCATGAACACTCCACCTGCCTTCCTGGACAATACATTTACCAGAAAGGTTAGCATTTTAACGTGATCTGTAATATAGCTGGTGATGTTTAATTTGAATTCCTCTGTATTCAGTCAAGTATTTTTACTCAACAAATGAGGACTCTTAAGCATCTATCTTTACAGGAACAGCATTAACAGATACAGTATGTAAGGACTGTGCTGAGGAGACGTATTCAAATGGTTCTTTTATGCATTGTGAACCACATACAAAGTGAGTATAACATGATTTTCACCTCTTCTGTATTGTGAACTCGATTTCTAAATGCAGTGTAAATTATTTCTCTCCTATACAGTTGTGAGTCTTTGGGGCAGATAACAATCACACCGGGAACACAGTCAACTGATGCAGTGTGCAGCCATAAACCGTCTCATTTGGGCCTCATCATTTGGATTTTGTTGTCCTTGTTGTTGTTGATTGTCATCTTAAGTGTTCTATTATGGAAGAAAAAAGAAAAACTCAACATGCTGTAGAAATCCTTTTCACTGAGAAGAAACATTTTATATCTAGTGTATTTGTGAATCTGTATATACGGGTGATTCTCATGAAGCTGCAGTGAACATGTCCAGGACGCGTTTTCCAAAATCAATACTTAATTCACATAAACTCTGATATTTTGTGTAAAGAAAATAGGGAGCACTGTATGGACAAATGGTTTTCATCATCATATAAACTAATTTTTATATCAATTAAACAAAAAATCTATGGAAATTCTCACCGTTATGTGTCCACATCCCTTTTTTTAATGTTTACTTTAAATCATATAAAAATTCCTAATTATATAAAAAATACAGTGTAAAGTTATTTTAAAACATCTATATTTATGCATAATATTATTTTTTGTGTTGAACAAAAAAAGGTACTTGATTTTAAACAAAATAACTGTGTCCGCACCAAACGTTTCTCATTACCGTTTCATGATTTCACCCCCCTATAAAAAGTACACTGTGCCTTTAAATTGATCAGCTATCCCATGATGCATCACTTCAGATACAAGATTCAAAATGGAGACAAGGTCAGTTGCTCACTCTTCTCTGACTTTGTGATATTTATGTTAATGTTGCTAAATCTGTCCTCAGTTACACTGTCTATTATCATTACCGTTATGGTTTAATACTCATTACTTTTAAAAATAAAAAAATATATTATTTTATGATTATCACAATATAAGGCTTTAACATGTGGCAAAGTTATAGGTTGCTAGCATGCTAGCATTTCAGGTTATTTGTGAAATTAGCCAAGAGTATATCATTACCGTTACTCAATATTCTCATTACCATGCACTGTGAGGGCAATAAATAAATGTAAAAAATATAAAGTAAGTGTCATGGACTGTGCTGTTCATTTAATGGGATATTTTGTGGAAATATGAAATAAATTGTCAAAAAATGTTTTTAACTCATGATCTAGCTTCATCATTTACTGTAACGGTGATGAGAATTATTCTGGATCATGTAAGCCTCAAATAAGAATAAAATTCCATTAAAATATTTTCCATTAAAAAAAGATCAACATAGTAAAGTTCACACTCTATTTTAGGCTCTCAACTTGAAAAAATACTGAAATGAGGTGAAAAACTTTTTTACGTTAATGTGAAGGTCTTCATGATAATCACCCATACGTGTGTATGCTTTTGTAATTTTTTTTAACAAAAAAAAGCCTCTTTTCAGTAAGTGTTTGGATAAACAAGGTGTGTGTGAACCACACAACGACATAAGTTATTTCCAGGGGTTAAATTGGGATTGGTTATGTGGGGGGGCTCTGCCTTGTACCCGCCCCTGCTGCCCTGCCCCAATATACTTTTTGGAAAATAACCCTCTAATTTGATAACCATATCATATTGCACAGAGATATACACCTTATCTGTGTGTTGTAGGCCTATGTGTGTCTTGTAGTGCCCCCCTACACATTATGGCAGTTTGAATGTAGATTGGTTGGCCAATGTAACAGATTGTACAGGTTGTTGTACATTGGTTTGAAGGAAATGATTAGTGGGGGGTCTGGGGGTCCTCCCCCAGAAGTTTTTTATTATCATACATGTTATTTGCTGAATTCTGGTGCATTTTAATAAGTTGTTAGCTGACTTTACAGAGGTAGGTTGAGCAATATCATGTTATATCTTGTCACATGCCTACAGGTGAAAAATGTGAAGGAGAAATGTTCAGTGAGAAAATCTGAAGGCTTGCACAATCTTAAACCAAAACAGTTGATTTATTTTGGAGGATAAATGTTAAATATGCCAAAACACTGTCAGTCAAATTGTCAATCAAATATATTCATGCAGTGAATGCAACCAAATACAAACAACACTATAACATTGGAAGCATTTATTATTATTGTTATTATTATGTATTCAGTTATTTATTTGGCATGTGGTGCTTTTTGTATTGTCTAGAACATACATAAGATGAGCATATTATAGCAGCAAAATAGAAGCACAATCATTTGAATGCAGCAAAAGTTTTGCTGCATTCAAATGATTGTGCTTCTATTTTGCTGCTATAATATGCTCATCTTATGTATGTTCTAGACAATACAAAAAGCACCACATGCCAAATAAATAATTGAATACATAATAACAATAATAATTACACTAATAATACACTAAGGCTCAACTTTTGGTCAATCTCAGTAGCTAACTTTAACTGACATCTCCCCCTTCCCCCTGGCTAATTTCTGTCGATAACTGGGGACTATGGAAATTGAACTCGCCAAATGCACAGAAAGTTCGTTCAAGCACCTCTGATGGATTAGGATCGTATGCAGGTAAAAGGGGAGACGGTGTACGGAGAAAATTATAAACAAGTCACAATGCTGAAACACAAGCCCAAAAACCCGCAAACCACGACTTCTGATTTTTTTTTTAAAGCGAGCTCACAAAAAAAGAAACCCCAAAGTCGCTTATAAAAAGCGGAATTGGCAACCCACGCAGTGTTCCAGAATCTCTGATCGCAAGTTCTGTTCTAAATAGCTTTGACAGGTCGTCTTGTTATCAGGAAAACTATGATCTATCTCATAAAAGTCATGGGTTTATTGATTAATAAAACGATATTTAATTATTCAGAACTGAAAATCGTGAAAAGGGTTTGTTGCTTTTGATGTGTGCGTGATCATATGCCATCCGCTCCGAGCTTATGTGCCGGGGCTCAGCCCCGGCCCAATTTAACCCCTGGTTATTTCTAAATAACAGTTCACTAGTAACAAAAGAGACACATGATATTGGACTTTGCCCACAAGTAGAACTAGAATACCAGGAAATACATAGTGCATTGTTTGTATAGATGATATTGTATTGTATTAATTTTATATATATATATATATATATATATATATATATATATATATATATATATTTCCCCCACAGTCCAAAGACATGCAGGTTAGGCTAATTGGTGGCTCTAAATTGACCGTAGGTGTGAATGTGAGTGTAAATGGTTGTCTGTGTCTATGGTGGGGTTTACATTAGACCGTATCAGCGGATCATCAGATTAACGTTTTTAAAACGATTAGCGTGCACACAGCAACACCAATACACGATTCGCGTGCACACAGCAACACCAATACACGGATACGCTCGGCTCCGCAGGCATCCTGCGCTCCAAATCACTCCGCCCTGAACAGCGAGTGCCCTCTGGAGGGTGCGCACTCCGGCCCTGCGCAGCTCACAGAGCGCGCGAGTGGAGTGCACAAGCAGTGATTCGGGACTGAGCCGCTGTGTGTGTGATCTCAGCGCATATCACTTACCACTTGCAAGTGGAAGGATGGCAAGCCTAAAGACAATCATAACTACACAATGGGCAGTATTTGCATCAGTATTTGCAGTATTTTCATACTTTTATACTCTTTAATGAAAGGTGATACAAGGCGGAAGTCCGCGCTGTTTTTCAGCAGTCGCGTCACATGACCAACGCCAGCGAATCGGGAAGGTGGATGTCACAGTGACGTTGTCCAATGACTACGCCAGCTAGAGCTCAGCACAGCGTATCCGCGTATTCTCAATGTTTACACAGCACCGGACCAGACACGATCTAGATTGAATACGTGGACGCTGGCAGATTCCCGTTTCCCGGCGTTTCCAGGCGTTTTAATGTAAACGGACAGTGCATCCGCGAAGAAAACGAGACAGATACGGTCTAATGTAAACTTGGCCTAAGTGTCAGCCCTGTGATGACCTGGTGACTTGTCCAGGGTGTACCCCGCCTTTCGCCCGTAGTCAGCTGGGATAGGCTCCAGCTTGCCTGCGACCCTGTAGAACAGGATAAAGTGGCTACAGATAATGAGATGCACCAAGTCATCTAGGCATGGAACGAACAAGTTGGTGACATTTTGCAACATCAATCTTTTTCCATTCTTCAACAATGACCTCTTTTAGTGACTGGATGCTGGATGGAGAGTGATGCTCAACTTGTCTCTTCAGAATTCCCCATAGGTGTTCGATTGGGTTCAGATCAGGAGACATACTTGGCCACTGAATCACTTTCACTCTGTTGTTCTTCAGAAATCCAGCAGTGGCCTTAGATGTGTGTTTAGGATGATTGTCATGTTGGAAAAGTGCACGACGACCAAGGGCACGGAGTGATGGTAGCATCTTCTCTTTCAGTATAGAGCAATACATCTGTGAATTCATGATGCCATCAATGAAATGCAGCTCCCCGACACCAGCAGCACTCATGCAGCCCCACATAAGGACACTGCCACCACCATGTTTCACTGTAGGCACCATGCATTTTTCTTTGTATTCCTTACCTTTGCGACGCCATACAGTTTTGAAGCCATCAGTTCCAAAAACATTTATCTTGGTCTCATCACTCCAGAGTATAGAGTCCCAGTAGTCTTCATCTTTGCCAGCATGGGCCCTGGCAAACTCTAGGCGGGCTTTTTTGTGCCTGGGCTTTAGGAGAGGCTTCTTTTGTGGACGGCATGCCGTTCTTCTGCAGTGTATGCCGTATTGTGTCACAGGAAATAGTCACCCCAGTTTGGCTTTCTACTTCTTTAGTTAACTGCAGTGAACTTGCATGCCGATTTTCTTCAACCCTTCTCATCAGAAGACGCTCCTGTCGAGATGTTAACTTCCGTGGACGACCTGGACATCTCTGTGAGATGGTTGGAGTTCCATCTTTCTTAAATTTTTGTACCACTTTTGCTACAGTATTCTGACTGATAAGTAAAGCTTTGCTGATCTTCTTGTAGCCTTCACCTTTGTGGTGTAAAGAAATTATTTTCTTTGGGGAATTCTGAAGAGACAAGTTGAGCATCACTCTCCATCCAGCATCCAGTCACTAAAAGAGGTCATTGTTGAAGAATGGAAAAAGATTGATGTTGCAAAATGTCGCCAACTTGTTCATTCCATGCCTAGAAGACTTGGTGCTGTCATTAAAAATCATGGAGGCCATACAAAGTACTAGATGTAGTAGTTTTTGTTGTGGGGTGTACTCATTTTTGCACCACCCTAATTTGAGTAAAACTGAAAAAAATGTGTAATCTAAGTTATATTATTAACCTTACTTTCACGTTATAAGTTAAACAGATGTTATATTAAACTTTGTCTTGTCAGCATTTTGGAAATTGTGTTTTCATTGAGATATTGTTTAAAATGTGACTTTTCAAAGGGGGTGTACTCATTTACACTGAGCACTGTATGTCTACTTTTTTTTAACAAAAAGCTTTTTTTCAGCATGATTGAATAAAAAATGTACAGTGCTCAGCGTAAATGAGTACACGCCCTTTGAAAAGTAACATTTTGAACAATATCTCAATGAACACAAACAATTTCCAAAATTGTGCAGAAGCACTATGGACATGATTTTCTCAGTGAGACAGCTACAGGAGCAATGCATTAAACAGCAAATTCGACTATACCAGGCCTTTGTAGACCTGACCAAAGCATTTGACACCATAAATCACGATGCGTTGTGGAGAATTCTGGGCAAGATTGGCTGTCCTTCTACCTTTGCAGAGCCTAATCTAGGGCGCGTAATACGCGATAATACGCGTTTTTTATCTGTTTGTCGCACATCCAATTTTTGGGCACGAGAGTGATATTGCGTATCTGTTAATTTTGTCGCGCATTTATAAGTAGAGAGCGTGTAGTCGCGTTTTACTGAATCTTGTGCGTATCAATTTGTCAGCACCAGCTAGCAAGCACTGCGGTAAATATAGCGTTGTTTACACACCAATCGGAAAATATCAGAAAGGACCGAAGTATTCCGAATGGTTTATTTAGCGAGTAAAACAGTTTTGTGCACTATTATATATCATTGGTCACTGAACCGGAAGACAGTGTATCTCAACCAATCGTGTGAAGTGTTTTAAAAATACCCAAAAGCACATGGCATATCGTTCTGTCTCATCCAAACATAACAATGTCAAAACGCGTGGTCACATTGAAAGACCTTTAGACAAAAAAAGAAAAAAGGAAACAAAATGAAGACACAGAAGTGAGTATTATGTTATTAATTATATTCAAGTAGTAAAGGTGCTTAGTTGATATATAAGACATATAAGTTTGTGTACAAATATGATCTTAGAGTAATTACAGGGATGGGAATTTTCCGCGGATCTGCGGAATTCCGAGTTTTTCCCGCTGAAAGTGTCATTTTTGTGAAACGCGTAAATCCGTTGAGAAAATTTCGGGGGGGGGGTCGGCGCGAGGCTTGTGGTGGGACAAGCAGGCAGGACTGACCGACGACCGCCCGCCATTAATATTTATGCTAACGACAACTCACGATGATTTCCGGCAACGTTTTGGCGCTAGTTTCATCTCACTTCTACAATTCACGGAGAAACAAGCTACACGTACACGGTTTTGATCACTTCTTAAGTTCTAGTTATTTTGGTTAGTTTTCAAAGTTACTTCAATATGGTAAAAGTTTTGGACCGCAAAAATGAGGATCGTGCCAGGGAAATCGATGAATCGAACGGGATAAAGAACTGTTTCCGATGGGCATGGCTCGATAGTAGCGTTACCGTGCAGATAGGGACACAGACTGTGACGACGTGTCTGACGGAACATATCCGAAAAGTGGACGTGCCGGGAAAGGTTCTGTGTATTCTGTGCTCAGATATGATCAATTATGGAAACAGAGGAGCTAGAAACATCCAGGAGCACATCAAAACAAAAAAGCACAAAGGTACGTTTTACTTAAATTGTCAAAGATAGAGTCAGGAGGAATCTAATATATCGTTATGGTTACCTCCATTATCGCTCACAATATATATGTGTGTGTGTGTGTGTGTGTGTGTGTGTGTGTGTGTGTGTGTGTGTGTGTGTCACGGAGTGAGCCGTGACGCGCGCGCACACACCTCTCACGCAAGCGCACAGGCAGCAATCTGCCGGCAACGTTCAAACATCTTGGCTGACCTGTCACTGAGTTGCACTTCATTTCCAGTACTGCTTTCTGTATGGATATTACTGGTTTTCAAGCATTTCATACTCCACCGTTTGCCATAGTTTCTAACGAGAGCAGCATTTGTTGCGAGTGCAGGGAAAGGCCTACCGGTATTCTAGTAACATTTGTTTGGCTCCACTCATATGTAAAACGCATCACACATTTCTAAGCATTTTCATCTCCCATCTGTTAAGCGTTGTCTATGGTCTAGGAAACACACGTACAAACCGGTTATTTCTAACGTCAAGTTTATTTAGTTCTAGCATTTTTATAACACAAAACAGTTTTCAGTAACTCATCACGCAAACTCCACATACTTCCTGTCTGTTGTGGGAAACCGAGGGACTGTACCATTGGCTTGTTATGGAGGGGTTTCGCGGGTATTCGTCTTCTTCTTCTTCTAAGTGAAATGGCGGATTAGACACTACTCGGTGTATTACCGCCACCTACAGGATAATTATGTCCACTACTAGACCATCAATCTCATATTCTGGCAAAAAGGCCAGAGGATTTTAAAAATCTAATTAGGCATGAAGTTACTTTTGGATCCTTCACTTGCAGCAGAACAGGGAGGGTAATAGCAGTAACACCCAAGCTGGATAGGTCAGTTATCAGTGTATGCCTGTACTCACTATACATCTTGCATTCTAATAAACTGTGGAAAACTGTCTCAGGAACTTTGCAAACATCGCATAATCCATCCCTATGTTTATGAATCAGATGTAAATTTGAATTTAAGGCACAGTGCCCCAATCTGAGACGGGACAATACGACTTGCTCAGACCTATTCCTAGATATAATGCTTTGTGAGCAGACTGACGGCTGGATTGCATACAAATGCCTACCCTTTACATCCCTATCCCATTGGTATTGCCACGTTCGAATAACCCCCTCCATCAACGTACTCCTTAATTCTGTTCTCCCTGGTCTAATGGGGCAGAAATTGAGTCTTTTTTTTAAGGATTCTTTTGCAAGTTTGTCTGCCACCTCATTCCCTTCAATGCCTATATGGGCAGGAACCCATAGAAAAGATACTTCACAACCCAATTTATGTAACTCATTCACACTTATCAGAATGTCCATAATTAGATCAGGCCTAGCGTTTGAAGAATGGACTCTTAAGCACTGCAGGACTGAAGAAGAGTCAGAGCATATCACTACACTGTTAGGTCTCACTTCCATTACCCACTGCAGGGCTTTTATAATCAGGCATGCAAACTGGTCAGGGGTGAAAAAGGTGAGAAGGATGCACGGGGACACGGCACGCGCGCAAAAGTACATTTCGTAGTCTACGTTACAAAAAAAATTGCAACCAGTGACATCTTGAATTTAATACAGTACAAAATAACTTTCCATAAACATGTCTTAATAAGTTACTGTTGAGTGGCCGGTAAATTGTACCATTTATTTGTCAGTGGCCGGTAAAGTTTGATATTTTGTGAAGTTAATTTTCACCCCTGTGTACAACACAGTGGGCTATTTACAAAAAGGTATATATATTACTGCCTGTGCTATCTAACAGACCTACCCCAGAGGACACACCTGGCCAATCCCTGTCTGTCAATTTTCTTAAAGACATCACCTATGTGAAATCAGGGGCGGATCTAGAAAAATATTTATGGGGTGGCAAGAGGGGGGCAGGAATTTTTGAGGGGTGGCAACGTATTACAGACATGTATATATACTGAATTTAATCACAGTTTGACGACAAATAGTATGTACACACTACAAAAGGGCACAGACTGCCATTTACAAACTCATACAGATAAACTTAATCTCATGCCTTTATTGTTCACGAAGAACACATTCTCAGATGAGGTCTATACCGTTTCTGGACAGTTTTATACTGTATATGCAAAAGAACAGACACTAAAAAACAACAATAACAACACTGCTTCAAGTTCAGCATGATTTAAACCATTTACACCAGTGTCACATTTTATAGTTTTTTTTCCTCACGCTTTGTAAAGGCTCACCAGTGAGCAGAACATGAACTTGTCATGCCTACAACAGCTGAATGCGGCGATTTCCATGTTGCTCAGCAAAACGCTTCACAAATTTATCAAGATCTAATGCTTTTGTGCGCTTTGATTCAATGCTGAGTACAGCCAAACTTGATAGTCTCGTTTCTGTCATAGTCAACCGCAAATAAGTCTTTATGAGCCTGAGAGATGAAAAACTTCGTTCACAGGATGCACTGCTCACAGGCAAGACAACCGCTATTTTACACAACCTGAACAACTCAAAAAAAACCAACAACATCATCTTGGTATGGGTCCAAAAACTGAGTGAACTCCATGAGAGTGGTAGGACTCTCCTGTTCCCCCTTTTTTCTGTCTAGTACTCTCCTCGTCTGATGTAACTCATGTTTAAGATCCTCAATATTTGAATCATAAGCTTCAGCCAATAGCAATGTTTTCCTTGACAGACGGTGAATCAATATTAACTTTTGTGGCCGACTTTACACAAAACTAATGTCAGACCTAGCTAACATTAGGCCAAAAAAAAAAAAAAAAGTGTTTCAGGTAACATGAAATACTAAAATAAGGTCGGTAGGTAGGAAATTTTTTTTCTTAATTTGTTTTATTTTGTTCGAAAAAATTAACACAAGTAAACATCTTACAAAATAGTATTTTGGCACAGAATCCACACATCATAATAAAATAAATGTTTTAAATCTTTAAACGAATAAAAAAAATATCGCAAGAGTTCGAGTTATGATCTGCGGAAGCGTATTGCTGCCACACTCAAAAAAAAAAATGGCTTAGACTCAAGTAATTACGTGAAAAGATATTGTTAACAGAGTTATCACGTTTTTACAATATATTTATCATGTAATAACATAACACGTAATTTCATGATATTTTCATGTGATAATGTGAAAACACCTTATCAAGAAATAACGTGAAAATATGGTTTAACGTCCTAGGCTCGGCTACTTCCATTAAAAGCAGCCGGCCTCGCCCAGCCTACTGTAGAACTTTGGTCGAGCAAAAACACGGAGCAAAAACATGGCTGAATCCTGAATGACTCCTATTTGTATAAATAGGGGACTACATAGGCGGCAAAATGTAGTGTTTTTCCCTGCCATGGAAGTGCACTTGTATACTGAAGAGGAAGCAATTTGCATTACAGCCAGGAGGGCTGATAGAAGTGGCAAAACATTTTACTTTTTATCGTTTCTTTCACAACTTGAATGCGTTGAAACAAAAAAAAATATGACAAACTAACGCCGCTTACACTAAAATATCGAGGGAAATTTGTAATAAAAACTTTACGGTCGGCAATTTCGACGCGGAAAGTCTCGATCGGTCGGGTTACCGGAAACACTTTTTTTTTTGCCTTACATGTATAGTTAGCTAAATAACCTTCTCCAACCTGATTTTTATCCTCTCAAAATCAGCATCGCAACTATACTAGCACTGTTCATTCATTATAATTTCATTTTTTGATAGATAGTTAATCAGCTTTTACCCCTTTCCTCCCGTGTCTCCTTTCCTCGCGACTCCTGGCTCCCTCGCTTCGCGCCTCTCAAAACAACCAGTCTCTGGCGTTATCTCGTGCTGCATTCGCCGCAGTCGGACATTGGAAATTCGCGCACGTAAATGTCAAATTGGCCGTAATTTTTCTTTGAATTCGTCGCTGCCAACTAGGGGTAGCAGCAGGGGTGGCAAGGCTTTCTTTTTAGAGTGGCATATGCCACCCCGGTAGATCCGCCCATGGTTATTCACCCCCGAGCGCGCTGGAAACTGTTCCATTGGTATTCAGATTCAGTCGCGAGATGAGGTTGCCAGATCTCTCTATAAAAAGGTGACTTTGCGGTCTGAATCTGTGGAATATTCGTAAGCGAGGACTGGCAACCAGCAGTGGGTTGTGCACCAGCTGATCAGAACTCCAATGGAAAAGAAGCGTGTTAGTAACTGTTTATCTTGATTGGCTGTAACCTTGTAAGTGAAATGTTTGGCAACAATAGCGTTGTAGCCTGCCTACCCCCCCAAAAAAAAAAAAAAAACTCTTCGGATCTACACGATTCACACAAGTGACCTATTTTGGGACCAAAACGGCGAATTTCGCCGAAAGGTGAGGAGTTTGCATGTGTGATAATGGCCACAGATTCTGCCGTGAAGACAGCAATGTTGTCACTGAGCCTGTACCCATTTCGGACATTTAGCTGTGGGATGTAAAAAGCACAGCTTACCTTCCCTGAATCTGGGTCTTTGGATCCGTCTGTGTATATTTGCAGACATGAGTTCCAGTTAAGCCGAATATACTCTGCTGTGGACTCACTACAAAATTCCACCTCATCATTGTGTTTATATTCATGCAACCTAAAATCAACTAGAAATGAGGGAAGCAGCCAAACCGGGATTGAGCCCCAATAAGAGCTCTTCACTGGGACCATTTCAAGTAGATTACAGTCTTTGGCCCATTGCATACACTGCTTGATAAAAGGCTGGCTCCTTACCTGCTCAGTAGCAAATTCATAACAATCCGTAGAAATCGAGCTTGCAGGGCAGATGCTAGATTTCTCCCTGAGTCTATTCCAGTAATGAACTGAAAGCTGGATTCTTCTTATTTTTAATGGCTTCTCTCCTGTTTCAATAAGAAGAGCAGAAGTGGATGTGGAGGCAAATGCACCGCAACATATTCTAAGGGCCTTTGACTGAATGACATCTAACTTTCTCAAAGCAGATTTTGCAGCTGCTCCATAAGCCTGACACCCATAATCAAAAATTGACCTAATCATAGCCTGATAAATAGTCAAAAGGGTGCTCTTTTCTGCACCCCAAGAGAATCCTGTCAAACACCGCATAACATTTAAAACCTTGCTGGTTTTAGCTACTACTTCTGAGATATGAGTGTTCCAGTTGAGTCTGCTATCAAACCACATTCCCAGATATTTAAAACAGTCTACCCTTTCTATAGGAGTGTCATAAAGTGTTAAGGTACCATCCCATTTTTTCCTTGCACGACTAAAAACAGCATATTTTGACTTGGATACAGAAATTTTGAAACCCCATTTCCCAGCCCATTTCTCTACAGATTTTAGTTCTCCTTGCATTCTATTAGTAATAAAAGATAGATTTCTTCCTCTGACCCACAGAGCGCCATCATCTGCATATAATGTTCTTCCATTTCGCGGGTGTTTGGTAGAACAGACTATTTTAACGGGGGTGTTTTACTGGTGTTGGGGAAACATGTATTTTACTATGCACTGTAGGGTTTTTGGTTAATGAAAATTATTTTGGATGTTTGTATATTTTGTGTTTGTTTCTTTAAATTGTTATTTTGTATTTAGGATGTCATTATTTAGTTGATTGATTATGAAGGTAGGATAGTGCCATATATCCGAAGAAGAGCAGACTATGATTTGCACTTGTAAAACCCGTAATTCGCAACTTGTGAATGCGCATCTCAGAGTTTGTAAGTGTAACTTCAGATCCACACATCTGCAAAAAGCAAACTGCAAGCATATTTCACAACTTGTGAAAGCGCATCTTCGAATTTGCACTTGTAACTTCAGATCTGCAAAGCTGCACAACAGGATTTGCATGTGCAGGTTCCTATTTGCTCGCTCAGTTGCGTCATCCTTCTCACGTGATTTTTGGCACAATTCACTCGGATGGAAATTTGAAGGAAACGATTTGCGCGCAGAGACCAGGAATGCCTGTTCTACCACTTTTGTCCAGGAGGTGGCAGTGTGGTTATTGGCCATGCAAAGTCGTATATAGGGAATAATATCTCAATAAACGGCTCTGTGGCCATGAATCTTGGTCTGCGACACGGCGCCACGAAAGCATGGAGGATACCTTCGTGAATTTATTGAGAATGGTAGGTGACCAGTTATTTGTAACGTCTAAAGAATATTTTCTATATTTTACTTTGTCATGTAAACATGCTGTGTCAGTTAATGTCTGACTGTTCTCGGTTTACGTCCATGTCCACTCATAATCAGTATTAAGTGTCTTAGTATTAGTATCTTATACCATCCATATACATGCTGCAGCTAATACTGATTATGACTGGACATGGATGTAAACAGAGACCACCCAACTTCAATTTGTTCAAGAATCCATCATTTTGTAAAGTATGGTCAACAGACATCTGGTCTTTCACCTGCAGCATCCAGCAATGACCGGAAAGAACTGCTGCGTTTTTGGACTGGATGGGAGGTCTTGCCCCGTGAACTCATTGTCGCGATGACTTCATCAAAGTATCCAAGAGCAGCAACTTGTTTTGAAACACTCCGTCTTCCCACTCATTACACTGATTTCAGGCAGTTTCAAAAGGACCTAGAGGCGTGCATCAAAACAAGCAACACTGGATTTGGGCTCATATAACAAGTGACACAGGCATAAAGTTATTTTGATTGACTTTCTACAGTATATGCAACCTTTCATGTAATTTCATTCAATTTTTTTAAGGTTTAGGTTCTCTGGAATGACTGTTTTTGTCTTTGTAGAAGCACTGCCTGTTAAGTGTGTCAACATCTAAAAAGTGAAGAAGGGAAAAAAAACATTAAAAGCACTGTAAAACATCAGCATGTTTATTTATTTAAGTAACAAAAGTGGACATTAACATTGTGGTAACTACAATATTTTAACTTGCAATCATATTCTGCACCACTTGCAGAGTTGCCAGGTACTGGTCTGTGCCAAAGGACAAAGATGGAGCCGTTGGATTGACCCTTTGTTTCAACTCCTCCATTTGTGCACTGCTCAAAGGGCAAGCAATTGAAGGCACAGTAACCCCAGGGTTTGGATCTGTTCTCAGTCCACTGCTTTCCCAGTCAAGCAGGGGAATGTTTAGCACCTGAAAGTGATATTAAAACAAAGTCATGATCCCATGTGAAACACTTGTTCACTATCTTGGGATAAAATGTATATTTTAAAAAGGTGCAGTCTTCTTCTCCAATCTAAAAAATCTTTATGTTGGAAAACTGGTTTAGAACAGTACATTATTTCAGTCTCAAGAGCACAGAAAGGAGTGTCATAATTTGACTGTGGAACAATACAAAAATCCATTTGCCAGAATGGCAAATTGCACCTTATAGCTGTCTGTGTAGATTCTCATTCATCCAGGTCATGGTAGTCAAAGGAGTTAAGTTGTAAGCAACTGGACTTCTTGTTGGAGCTTGAAGACATTTCACCTTTTATCCAAAAGGATTCTTCAGTTCTGGCCTGATGTTGGAAACCAGGAGTTATATCTCACTCCAATTCACACCTTGACGGGTGACTTATGTGACCCTTTGTCATGGAATGAGGGGTGTGGTTTACACCTCCAGTGATCCAGAGATATAATTCCTGGTTTTCAAACATCAGGCCAGAACTGAAAAAGCCTTTGGGATAAAAGGTGAACGGTCTTCAAGCTCCAACAAGAAGTCCAGTTGCTTACAACTTAACTCCTTTGACTATCTTCCACACAGTTACGTAAACTCCTTTAGTTCGGTGGTTGTGAATATCACCACTTTTAATTAAACATCAGGCATGATTAAACAAAAAAAACTAACCTGATCAGTTTGTGATTGGTGTCAATGTGCATGAGAAACCTTGGGCTCGGAACAAAGTAGCTCCGTCTCACCACACACCCAAGGTTTATCATGCGGGAATACACACCAAGGGTGTCCACCCTATGCAGTGATGCTCGGATACGATCCCACTGCACTTTGTGTCCTTCTGCCTCCAATGCCCCTTTCATCATGCGGTATCCTGCATGTGGCATCCTGGTTTTAATCTCAGACACAATCCCATCAAGCTGCTCATTTGAGAGGTTGCTGTAGGCAGGGCCGTAACTACCATTGAGGACACTGAGGTCATGTCCTCGGCATTTTTTTCCCACGGTATTTTTTTTTTTCACTCAGAAATGTGAAATTAATATATGATGAAAATCGTTGTGACTTTGATCGGTGGAAAATTCTAAATTCAGCTTGCATCCCCCTGTTCTCATTTGTTTGTCTAAAAATAAAGTCCACATAATCATTTTTAAACGAAGCTGAAATATCCGACATTGGAAACATTTCATATTCGGCAGCCTCGCGATAGTCAGCTAAGCACCACGGGATATACAAGAGCTGAGAAGTGTTCTCATCAAGGTCCGACTCCGCAGCCAGTCAGTTTGTCAATTAGTCGTGGAATCTGAAAATTGACATAAGATGAAGAATTCTACTACACTAAAACAAACCAAACTCAGCTCTGGAAAGTCAACAAGTGAGAGAAAAAGAAAGAGGGAAGAAGGTAAGTTAATTTTGCCAGTGACTGACAGTTATGTGCCGGAATGCTTATGATCATTAACAGTGCAATTTTAATTAGCATTTCAAGCAACAACAGTCGAAGCCACTTAGCTAGATAGGATTTTCGTTTTCCAGGCGGCACAAACTATTTTATTCTCTCTCTCGATTTGATTTGGTGCGTTTCAGATCAGAAAAGGCTGGACAGTCGTGACCTGTTGTTTATGAAGTTATTGGGTCCTGACGAGACTTGAGCTATTTTGCTAACTTACCAGACTATAGGCTAACGTGAACACAAGACACTATTGTTTTGATCATTGGTTGTATTTTCGAACGGAAATGAAAACGGGTAGCAAACTTGTTATGTTCACATTTTATTTACAACATGATGTACCACCTCTGACTGCTTTCTGTCAATCATGAAGAGCCCAGCCGCGTTCACAGCTCCTCCTCCGATCACCAGCTGGAGATGAGCCTCCTCTCGGGAAGTCTTGTCCCGCCCCTCTTACTGACTCCCATCTCCAGTGAGGCTCAGTCTCCGAATGTAGCGTTTTAGTCGGTTTTGTCCAATAACCGTCTAGTATTTTGCTATTGAAAAGGCATATATTTTTTAAAAAGCAGCTGAAGTCCATTCAGGCTCGGCTAGATTGCGTTGTCACTCTCAATCACTCATTCACTCACACTCTCTCACTCACTCACTCACTCATTCTCTCTCACTCACTCACACTCTCTCTCACTCACTCACTCACTCACTCACTCACTCACTCACTCACTCACTCACGCACACTCTCTCACTCACTCATTCTCACTCACACTAACTCACTCACTCACACTCTCACTCACTCATTCACACTCTCACTCACTCTCAATCACACTCCATCACTCACTCAAACTCTCACTCACACCCACACTCACACTAACTCACTCACTCACTCTCTCATTCTCACTCACTCTCACACTCCATCACTCACTCAAACTCACACTCACTCACGCACACACACACACACACACACACAATACTTTTGTGATCGTGCAGTTTTGAAATTGTTAAAATAAACATGTTCACCTACATGTTCATCTTGTTGGGCTTGTGATTTTGACTCGTTTCCAAAATGTATGAAAAGTCACCATATTAGGACTTTTTTTTTTTTGGCAAATAAGATGTATCGCAATGTTTGACCTCGGGATTTGAAAAATCCTGGTTATGGCCCTGGCTGTAGGAGGCCCTAACACTAAGGTTGAACTCCTCCATCCGCCGACGCACTGTTCTGATGGACACCCCAAGTAAATCAGCAATTGTCGGTACAGGGAACGACAACTCCAACAGGCTGCTTATTTGCTCGTCAGAAATGAGTGTCTTTGGGCGCCCTCTTGCACCTTGCTCCATACTCAATGCTGTTACTTTTTCTTGATCAATCTCAGTGTTGATCGCACGGTCCAGTTCATCTATTCCTGCAATTACCTCTGCTGGAATAGTGACTTGACCTGCTATGGCACTGAGAAAAACTCTCTCCTGACAACATACAAACTGCATGAAGTCCATGTCCAGGTGTGGCTGTTGCAGGACATGTTCCAGGCGTGTAAACAGTCTTTGAAGGACATGACGCAACAGTGCCTGTAAATAAAAGACAATTTTCCATTGTTATTGTACTATACATGAAAGGCACTTAGCAAACATACATAGGTTCTGTATCAGTTACTGCACTTTTATCTCCCTTAACAATGGGATCCTCTTCCTTGATTGGCTGATGGGGTGGCCATTAACGTCATATAAATGGCCTACCTTTGAAGTAGTCCCCAAAAAAGTAATCACCATTCCATATCAATGCGCTTATGAATGGTAACAATAACAGTAGTAAAGTACCGGTAGCCAAATAACTATTGACTGACAAATCATGGACAGCGGAGAAAATATCGAAAAACCATAGTCGTATAAACATGTTTATATGTCTAGGGGAAAATGATGTACAAAATAGATTTAAAAATGGTCTCTCCTTATGTCAATTAAGTTCTCTGTTTGAATATCGTTTTTTTCCTGAAAAACAGGAGGGAAAGCCGCCAATAGTCACTGCAGCACTCAGGAAAAAATAATACTGCTACTCTCCTCTCTCAGTGGAGGCGGATACTCTGTGCAGCCCAAAGACAGGCAGCGCGTTTTAATATACCACAATCCAATGTTGCCCATTGTCATAGGTGTGTTTAATTGCTTACTATATTATTGCTGGTGAAGTTGACTGTTTAAATCAGGCTAACTGTCAGGCCACCAGGAGTGGTCCCGATGGTCAGCTCGCCACTGCTGTGAAACGTTAGCCTACTATATACAGTTAGCAACGTAGCTTCTCAAGATAACTACCTATACTCTTCAAGCTGTATCGCTCGCAAATTTCCTCTATTAGGATAATTTCGCTAAGTGTAAATGTTACTACATGTGTATTACAATATAGTTAGCCAACTTAGCCTGTCAAGATAGCCTAATTACCTCATTCTTCAAGGCTGCTTTTACGTGCACATTACCTCAAATAGGATAATTTCACTAACCGTGTATATTACAGAGTTAGTTAACTATAAGACATTTAAACCATAATGTTATTTACACGTTGTTGAACACCTCTTCCCTCCATGCTTTCGTGGCGCCGTGTCGCAGACCAAGATTCATGGCCACACAGAGCCGTTTATTGAGATATTATCCCTATATACGACTTTGCACGGCCAATAACCACACTGCCACCTCCTGGACAAAAGTGGTAGAACAGGCATTCCTGGTCTCTGCGCGCAAATCGTTTCCTTCAAATCCATCCGAGTGAATCGTGCCAAAAATCACGTGAGAAGGATGACGCAACTGAGCGAGCAAATAGGAACCTGCACATGCAAATCCTGTTGTGCAGCTTTGCAGATCTGAAGTTACAAGTGCAAATTCGAAGATGCGCTTTCACAAGTTGTGAAATATGCTTGCAGTTTGCTTTTTGCAGATGTGTGGATCTGAAGTTACACTTACAAACTCTGAGATGCGCATTCACAAGTTGCGAATTATGGGTTTTACAAGTGCAAATCATAGTCTGCTCTTCTTCGGATATATGGCACCATCCTACCTTCATAAAATAATGGATGCTCTCAAAGCAGGAGAAGGCTACAAGAACATTTCAAAGTGTTTTCAGGTAGCTGTTTCCTCAGATTGTAATGTTATTAAGAAATAGCAGTTAACAGAAACAGTGGAGATCAAGGTGAGGTCTGGAAGATGAAGAAAACTTTCTGAAAGAACTGCTCGTTGGATTGCTAGAAAGGCAAATGAAAACCCCTGTTTGATTGCAAAAGACCTTCAGAAAGATTTAGCAGACCCTGGAGTGGTGGTGCACTGTTCTACTATGCAGCGACACCTGAACAAATATGACCTTCATGGAAGAGTCATCAGAAGAAAACCTTTCCTGCGTCCTAGCTACAAAATTCAGCGTTTGAAGTTTGCAAATGAACATCTAAACAAGCTTGATGCATTTTGGAAACAAGTCCTGTGGACTGATGAAATCAAAATAGAACTTTTTGGCCACAATGTGCAAAGGTATGTTTGGAGAAAAAAGGGTGCCAAATTCCAGGAAAAGAACACCTCTCCAACTCTGAAGCATGGGTGTGGATCGATCCAGCTTTGGGGTTGTGTTGCAGCCAGTGGCACAGGGCACATTTCATTGGTCGAGGGAAGCATGGATTTGAATAAATACCAGCAAATTCTGGAAGCAAACATCACACCATCTGTAAAAAAGTTGAAGTTAAAAAAAGGATGGGTCCTACAGTAAGACAATGATCCAAAACACACCTCAAAATCTACAATGGAATACCTCAAGAGGCACAAGCTGAAGGTTTTGCCCTGGCCCTCACAGTCCCCTGACCTAAACATCATTGAAAATCTGTGGATAGAGCTCAGAAGAGCAGTGCATGCAAGACAGCCCAAAAAACTTGTAGAACTGGAAGCCTTTTGCAAGGACGAATGTGTGAAAATCCCCCAGGTATGAACTGAAAGATTATTAGCTGGCTACAAAAAGTGTTTACAAGCTGTGATACTTGCCAAAGGGGGTGTTACTAGGTACTAACCATGCAGGGTGCCCAAACTTTTGCTTCGGGCCCTTTTCCTTTTTTGTCATTTTGAAAATGTAAAAGATCTCATCTCATTATCTCTAGCCGCTTTATCCCATTCTACAGGGTCGCAGGCAAGCTGGAGCCTATCCCAGCTGACTACAGGCGAAAGGCGGGGCACACCCTGGACAATTTGCCAGGTCATCACAGGGCTGACACATAGACACAGAAAACCATTCACACTCATGGTCAATTTAGAGTCACCAGTTAACCTAACCTGCATGTCTTTGGACTGTGGGGGAAACCGGAGCACCCAGAGGAAACCCATGCGGACACGGGGAGAACATGCAAACTCCACACAGAAAGGCCCTCGCCGGCCACGGGGCTCAAACCCGGACCTTCTTGCTGTGAGGCGACAGCGCCAACCACTACACCACCGTGCCGCCCCAAAATGTAAAAGATGAAAATAAAAAAATTTTTTTGCTTAAAATATAAAGGGAATGAGTCATCTTTAACTTTATGCCTTTTGGAGATCATTTCATCTTCAACTTGCTTAACTGCTCACAGTCACAGCAATTTTGACCAGGGGTGCCCAAACTTTTGCATATCACTGTAGAACCATTCATGTAGAAAGGCGTTACTGTAGTTGTAAGTTACCAGAAGATTCAGATTTGTATTTTATGTGCAACGAATGTAAAATGTGGTTTCACACTGATTGTGAAAACATGGGTCATAAAACAGTAGCACAGATCAAAAAAGATAAGAACTTGAAACATATACAATGTCAGCTGAAGAAACAAAAAGGTAGAGGCAAGAAATTGTAAAATAGATGAATAGATAGTGGTTAAGTTATATGTTTTGACAATAAAACAACTAAACAATATATTTTGTTTTTCTTCTCATTTTATTTATCATACATGATGGGATGGGTTCATCTACAAAGGCGGGATGACTAATGTAAGTACCGATTAATAAAATGGTGGACGTGACGGATGTCTCTGAAACTGGAACAAAAAAGGTAAGATTATACATTACGTAAATAAATGTCACAAAAATAGTATTGCAGGACGGAACACTTGTTATACATGGGATGGAACAGCATATAAAATCCTGAAACGCAATATAAGAAAATACGTGACACCACATTAAAATACGTGACGGTACTGTTCCGTCCCGGTGTTCTGTAAAGTTATCCTACCTCTTGGATTTGTCCTACCAAGCCTACTGCGCATGCGCGAAGCCTACTGCGCATGCGCAGAACGTGACGTCATTACAATTAGCAAGTTCTCATACAGACCGTTTTATTATTCAAAACAAGTCATTACAAATTATTTGACTCGGCCAAAGACTCGACCACTACGCACAAAACATAATCAGCAAATGCGTGAAATACTCACCGATTTTCTATCAGCCCAGCTGATCGGTAGGACAAAACTACTGTTGAATTTTCCTACCCTCCTGGATTTTGCGCATGCACAGTAGGCTTGGTAGGAGTCCCATTTTTTTAACTTCCTCACTACTAGGTGTCAAACATACAGCCAGGACAGGTTCAGTAAGGTTTTAATCAGGTCCACCAAATGAATTTATATCTCGTGTTTTAAATTTAAATCCTCTGGACTGTAATTAAATTGAAAGACTGGGAAAAGGGCTAGTTTCTGTTACACTAAGAGCCAAAATAAACCCAAGGCCATAGCAGTTATTGTAAAACAATGCTAGTAACCTTCAGCATTATGAACTGACCCGTGCTTAATGCTGTGGGGAAAAATATTTTCAGGACGCTGCAGTTGCTGGGATCCAAAGTTATGTAATTTGATCTCAGCTGCACAAATGCAAACATATCAGAGATGAAAATTAATATCCTCAGTAAAGGACCTTTCACTTCTTTCAGAATCTTTTGAGATGAGACTTTGTTTTAGCGTCTGGCTTCAAATTTTAGGGGATTTTTTTCACTTTCTCTTTTGATTTTTAGTTTTTGTTTGGACTGCATTCTTCATTTCTGATATTTACACAGCTACGTACTGGAATTAATGGTATGGCCTGTATTTGACCCACAAGAGATGTTAAGTGCCTGACTTTATTAAGTTTTCAAATAGTAGACGTTTAATATCTCAAGGTCAGTAAGCTATTCCAAGGATGGCTCACATTAATGGGACTGTTACTGGCTCAAAATGTCATGTATATCCATCCATCCATCCATCCATCCATCCATCCATTGTCTGTAGCCACTTATCCTGTTCTACAGGGCTGCAGGCAAGCTGGAGCCTATCCCAGCTGACTATGGGCGAGACGCGGGGTACACCCTGGACAAGTCGCCAGGTTATCACAGGGCTGACAATGTGCATAATCATGTTTAAATTAAGAAGAATGTACATCGTCCCCAGTGTGTCTTGAGTTCTCCATGCTATTTTGTATGGGTAGAGAAGAAAAACCTTTATTCATCACATGTACACTTAAGCACAGCAAAATCCTCAGTAAAGGACCTTTCACTTCTTTCAGAATCTTTTGAGATGAGACTTTGTTTTAGCGTCTGGCTTCGAATTTTAGGGGATTTTTTTTTCACTTTCTCTTTTGATTTTTAGTTTTTGTTTGGACTGCATTCTTCATCTCTGATATTAACACAGCTACGTACTGGAACTAATGGTATGGCCTGTATTTGACCCACAAGAGATGTTAAGTGCCTGACTTTATTAAGTTTTCAAATAGTAGACGTTTAATATCTCAAGGTCAGTAAGCTATTCCAAGGATGGCTCACATTAAAGGTGGGGTACGAGATTTTGGAATAACGGTTCCTGCAAGCCATAATTTGAAAAGAAACACGCCCGCCCTCGCCATGCTCCCACCCCCCACCGTCTCCACCCCTCCTCCCCCTTATAAAGCCTGAGAAAATCAGCCTTATAATGGGTGTCTATTGCATTACACACCAGTGGAGAGAGCTTGGAAAAATAGCTCAAACTTTCTCATTTAAACTGTGTTTTCAGCCCCAATTTTCACTCCACACACATAATTTTCTCAAAAGTAGTAGCCACACTTGTCCTGATTCACACAATGTGTCTACCTACACGATAGGACTTGCAGTTTTTGAATGAGAAGCCTGAAAGTGAAGAGAGCACAGCTGCGCAGCCTCATAGACTGCCATTATAAACTTAGCAGAAAAGTCACTCGTTTTTAACTCGCTCTATTGACCTCATTTTTTACACTACAGGCAAAAAAATTACATCAGTTTGTTCAGGAAAGCCTTGTGGCACTCACTGTGAAAGAATTTTGTGAATATCTCCTTCTGTTTTCGTGTAAATCCCCGTTGTTTGGAGGAACCTTTTTCTAGGCATTTCTGTCTCTCCCTGCTGGCTCTCTCTCTCACATACACACAGAAGGGCTGGGCTGCTCGGGCTTCAGTCTGATTGACGTGTCAGTATTCAATCATTTTGAGGTGGTACCTCGATATGATTGGATGGTGTTTTTCCTTTATTTTACACTGTAGACTGGATTAAAATATTTCGGTTTTGGGTCAAACCTTCTATTGTACTGCTTGCAACATCGGTGTGAGGAGCTTTTCAAGCAATATGGAAAAAATTACTCCTGAAAAACATCTCGTACCCCACCTTTAATGGGATTGTTACTGGCTTTATTGTAAATGTCATGTATATCCATTCATCCATCCATCCATTGTCTGTAGCCACTTATCCTGTTCTACAGGGTTGCAGGCAAGCTGGAGCCTATCCCAGCTGACTATGGGCGAGACGCAGGGTTATCACAGGGCTGACAATGTGCATAATCATGTTTAAATTAAGAAGAATGCAGATCGTCTCCAGTGTGTCTTGAGTTCTCCATGCTATTTTGTATGAGTAGAGAAGAAAAACCTTTATTCATCACATGTACACTTAAGCACAGCAAAATTCCTCCTCTGCATTTAACCTATCTGAATCAATGAACACACACATGCGCGCACACACACACACGTGAGCAATGAGCACACCCACACACATACCCAGAGCAGTGGGCCGCTATGCTACAGCACCTGGGGAGCAATTGGAGGTTAGGTGCCTTGCTCAAGGGCACTTCAGCTATGATACAGAGGGAGGGGAAAGTGCTGTTCATTCACTCAACTCCCCTCACAATTTTCCTGCCAATCCCAGGAATCGAACCGGTGACCCTTTGGGCCCAAGGCTGCATCTCTAATCTTCAGGCAATGACTGCCCCCAAAACAGATATTGATCAGAGTTACAGCAGGAAAAAAATAACAGGAACAAAGCAGAATCTCAAACAAGCAGGGCAAATGTCAGAATGTGATTCTTCCATCTCCAGAATATTGCCAAATAGACTGTTGCCCATGTCCTGTATGATGCAGATCAATTAGGTCCTATAATTATAATCTGCATGCCTAGACTTGTTCTTTAACAAGCTCCAAAGTACAGTGGGAGAGGCTTTTACAAGAATTATACAAATTAAGCAATGCAGTCCTATTTTATGTCATTTATACTGACCTCTTTTTATATCCCATTAAAGAAAGCTGAAAGGCAGCTCATGACCCATTCAACAGCAATGCTCTTGACTACAAACCTGCTACAGGGCACCTACAATAACTGTAGGAGAGGGTCTCCCAAACTAGGGGTTGCTTGTTTTCCAAAGAGATTCATGAGAGAAACTTCATTGTCCTCCTGTTTTATTCATTTACTTTGCAAGTTTAAGCAATGCATATTTGAATGAAGAAACATGATTAAAGATGGGGAAAACTCCTTAGTTGTTTGCTTTTCTGACTTTCAGGTTTCCGAAGCAGGAGCAGGGACTATTTGAAGGAGAGGGCAGGTTTTGAGGGACATCATCATATAATATAATCTCATCTCATCATCTCTAGCCGCTTTATCATGCCCGGATCACTGCACAGGCTTCATATGGCTTCAGCCTAGGGGCCCCCTGCCTCGCAGGGGGGCCCCCAATTGGTCAAAAGAAAAGAAAAAAACCTTCATATTCATTGGCTCAAAATGAATATTTAAATAAACGGACGCTGAATGGGTGAGGCAAATCCGCCTTCCATATATAAACGTGAGACGTCACGCACGACGTCACTCCACAGTTGAACAGTGAACATGTGTGACAGAAAATACGAGAGCGATGCTCAAAAGCACAAGGCGCAACAGCAAAAAGCCCAACGTGACAAAGCTCTATTGAGCAATATACCAAAACTAACAGGGTTTTTTAAACCTAATGAAACCCAACTGGCAAGTGCAAGTCATCATGACACTAGCGTAGCAAACGTTATGTTAGCTGCAGCTGCACCCAGTAGTACTACTAGCTCTGGTGAGGGTGAAGGACCATCTCTTTCAGACCCCGTCCCATTTGTGGATGAATGTGCCACTGCCACTAGTTTCACAAACAACTTATCACAACTTGTGCAATTGACAGTTGCATAAGTTGTGATAAGTTGTTGTCAATCTAAACCTTATAGTTTTTGGTGTTCTGTTTTTGCTGGCCCAGCTGTACAAAGTTTAATAATGAAAAAAAAAACTTTAAAATGTAGAAAATAGACCGTTCTTTACAGGTAGATGGGATAAGATGGTGGTGGCTGGGGGGGGGCTACAGCAACTTGTAGCCTAGGGGCCCCTGGCCATGTTAATCCGGCCCTGCGCTTTATCCTTCTACAGGGTCGCAGGCAAGCTGGAGCCTATCCCAGCTGACTACGGGCGAAAGGCGGGGTACACCCTGGACAAGTCGCCGGATCATCACAGGGCTGACACATAGACACAGACAACCATTCACACTCACATTCACACCTACGGTCAATTTAGAGTCACCAGTTAACCTAACCTGCATGTCTCTGGACTGTGGGGGAAACCGGAGCACCCGGAGGAAACCCACGCAGACACGGGGAGAACATGCAAACTCCACACAGAAAGGCCCTCGCCGGCCACGGGGCTCGAACCCGGACCTTCTTGCTGTGAGGCGACAGCGCTAACCACTACACCACAGTGCTGCCCCATATAATGTGAAATGAATAAACAGGCTACTGCTCTCAAACTGAAAGACAACACTCTTGAGTAAAGATGGGGGAAACTCCTTAGTTGTTTGTTTTTCTGACTTTTACTGCACGTGTCTCTGGGCTATATTCAATACAGTGTTTAATAATGATGTGTAGTCTGTTATTTAAACTGGCTGGCTTCTGTTTTTCAGGCCTGTTGACTCTGCTTTGAAATGCTCGGCTTCAAGTAATCAGAGTTTTATGGTGATATATCAGTAACGTGGAAAGAACCTGAAAACCAGTCAATCAATCAATCAGTGTGTAGGGGGTGGGGTTCTGTGTTGTTAATCACACGTGCACAAACATTTCTGTCTCATCGCACTACTAATATAACAACAAAAATGTGTCATTTTTAACACTCGGGATAAAATATGTTGTTGTTTACTGTTGTAAACTCGTGATTTGTCATGTTTTCTTTCACATGACTGCTTGTTCTTGCTCGAGTGAATGCCCCGCCTACAGACAGACTGACAAATCGCATGAAGAGGGAGGAGGAGTCAACAGAGAGGTGCTGTTCTACAGAAATAGAAACTACACAAAAATATCTGAATTTCAGTCTGCTGGATTGGGACACCTTTACTGCTCAACTCACTGCATTAACCCACACTGGAAGTAGCAGATCTACACCGACAACACAACTGAGTAAGAACCTGTGTGTGTGTGTGTGTGTGTGTGTGTGTGTGTGTGTGTGTGTGTGTTCTCAGTTAAAGTCATATTTTTGTCCAGTGTATGAATTATGTAAGAGTGACGTGGCGGAATCAGCTGTTTTCTGAAAATAATCAACATCAGCGTGGAAAATGTCATTACACTATCCTGTAGTTGATTTTAGGCTAGAAAACCTCGTGTTTTAAAGATTATAGCAGATCAGCAGAACAACGGTTAATATGGAATAAAGGTGTACAATATATACATCAAAACAGTAATAGTAGTTAGTAAATAAGTTAATAATAATAATTACTAAGTGCAGCAAAGACACTTTTTAAAATTAAGCTCATTAAGAAGAAAGATTGCACTGCCCACTGTGAACATTAGTTTGTAGAGCTAACTTTGGTATTGCCTTCTTTAGACATTTAATTTTCAGCGTTAGTTTTACTTTCTATTTCGTCCGGTATTCCCGGTAGATAATAGCCATGAATTATCCAAAATCAACTTCCTCTAAGGTCTGACACACGGGAAATGATACGCAGTGGGAAAACCCCGTATACAGGTTAGTACAGTGAATTCAGATAAACTGGGACAATTAAACCAGTAGTCGTGGCTCATCCACCATTTACATCAGCTGCAGAATGAATGTTAATGTTCATAAAGCCCAACTCCATACTTTTCAAATTCTGTTGACATGCTACTGACCTCTTTTGAGTGACAAATATTAGCTAAAAATATTATTTGACAGATATAAACCAGTATTCCATTCATTTGGTTGTCTTTTTGGTGTTGCTACCATGTTAATATCTGTTTATACACGATTAGAATATGTTGATGAAATTGAAAAAGAGCCCTGTCATTGAAATGTGATTTCCTGATGTCATCCATGTTCTTTCAGGGCTTAAGCCCTGAATGTTTTGATGCCTGCCCCAAATGTTTTTTCCACCTCAGGAAAAATGCCTCTATTGTCACTTATGAGCCATTCCACCGAATCGGTGCCATTTCCGTCCCTAGAAAATTATATGTATAAATGCACATAAAAATGTACTTTAAAATACATTTCCTTATTACGCAGAATGTCCTGCACATTGATCTGATTTAAAATTTAAGATATATAATTGTAAGGATTAATAAAAACTACCTAAAACACTGAAAAATAACATGCGCAACCTGTCCCTGCACTCTAACTTTATACTTAACTATGAAATATTATGATTAAAATCCTTCAGAAACAGTATTTTTTCTTTTGCACTGTTGTGTGACTCCATATCCTATCCATGGTTTAAATATATTTTTTTCATAAGAAATCCACAATATCTTAGTTAAAGTACATATTTTAGTCGTGTCCCTGGGTTTTCACTCAGTCCTGTTACCCAAACATATTACCCCATCTGACAAATTTGGAACATTCCATAAATCACAGGCTCAACAGGAAGTTACATCAGTTGTGTCTTCTGAAGGCCATGGGAAGACCAAAAGTTAGTTCTCTCATTTACTTTTCTGTATATTTGATGATTTTTTTAACTTTGACTGATAAGGTCAATGTCAACATACTATCCTGTTACTTAAATTATTTCTTAGATGATATTTGTTTATTTTAAAAATACAGATTTTTGGTAAATCACTAGAATGTGCTAAGTGTGGTCATGCTATTAGTGAAGACGCCATGTGGCTTAATTCCATGTATTAGCTAATCCTAGGCTAAAAACTCAGTCCTGTTACTTTGAGTTTTGGTAACAGGACTGAAAAAATGCAGCCACCTTTGACTTCCAAACCTTGTAAAAAAAATAAATAAATAGCGTAGCCTTTTAACATTTTGAATAGTTAAATATGCGTGTAATTATAATCAGTGTTGAAAAGATATAACAAATTAAGTTTAATTTGGGAGTGGTACAACAAGCAAATGGTACCCATTCGGTGGAATGTCCCTTATACGTTTACACCAGTAAGCAAAATATTGAAAAAATGTGGTCAGCTGGAGTCATGTGTCTTGGAGGAAACATATGATGACCATCTCCTCTCTGGTTGGTAGCTGTCATGTGATAGTGGAAACCTGTCTGCACTATGAAGTACAGTGGTGCTTGAAAGTTTGTGAACTCTTTAGAATTTTCTACATTTCTGCAAAAAGATGATATAAAACATGATCAGATTTTCAAACAAGTTCTAAAAGTAGATAAAGAGAACCCAGTTAAACAAATGAGACAAAAATATTATACTTCATTTATCTCATCTCATTATCTCTAGCTGCTTTATCCTTCTACAGGGTCGCAGGCAAGCTGGAGCCTATCCCAGCTGACTATGGGCGAAAGGCGGGGTACACCCTGGACAAGTCGCCAGGTCATCACAGGGCTGACACATAGACACAGACAACCATTCACACTCACATTCACACCTACGGTCAATTTAGAGTACCAGTTAACCTAACCTGCATGTCTTTGGGGGAAACTGGAGCACCCGGAGGAAACACACATGGACACGGGGAGAACATGCAAACTCCGCACAGAAAGGCCCTCGCCGGCCACGGGGCTCGAACCCAGGACCTTCTTGCTGTGAGGTGACAGCGCTAACCACTACACCACCGTGGCGCCCCATACTTCAGTTATTTATTGAGGAAAATGATCCAATATTACATATGTGAGTGGCAAAAGTATGTGAACCTCTAGGATTAGCAGTTAATTTGAAGGTGAAATTAGAGACAGGTGTTTTCAATCAATGGGATAACAATCAGGTGTGAGTGGGCACCCTGTTTTATTTAAAGAACAGGAATCTATCAAAGTCTGATCTACACAACACATGTTTGTGGAAGTGTATCATGGCACAAACAAAAGGAGATGTCTGAGGACCTCAGAAAAAGCGTTGTTGATGCTCATCAGGCTGGAAAAGGTTGCAAAACCATCTCTAAAGAGTTTGGATTCCACCAATCCACAGTCAGACAGATTGTGTACAAATGGAGGAAATTCAAGACCATTGTTACCTTCCCCAGGAGTGGTCAACCAGCAAAGATCACTCCAAGAGCAAGGCGTGTAATATTTGGCAAGGTCAGAAAGGACCCCAGGGTAACTTCTAAGCAACTGAAGGCCTCTCTCATATTGGCTAATGTTCATGAGTCCACCATCAGGAGAACACTGAACAACAATGGTGTGCATGGCAGGGTTGCAAAGAGAAAGCCACTGCTCTCCAAAAAGAACATTGCTGCTCATCTGCAGTTTGGTAAAGATCATGTGGACAAGCCAGAAGGCTACTGGGAAAATGTTCTGTGGACAGATGAGACCAAAATAGAACTTTTTGGTTTAAATGAGAAGCATTTTGTTTGGAGAAAGGAAAACACTGCATTCCAGCATAAGAACCTTATCCCATCTGTGAAACATGGTGGCGGTACTATCATGGTTTGGGCCTGTTTTTCTGCATCTGGGCCAGGATGGCTTGCCATCATTGATGGAACAATGAATTCTGAATTATACCAGCGAATCCTAAAGGAAAATGTCAGGACATCTGTCCATGAACTGCATCTCAAGAGAAGGTAGGTCATGCAGCAAGACAATGACCCTAAGTACACAAGTCGTTCTACCAAAGAATGGTTAAAAAAGAATAAAGTTAATGCTTTGGAATGGCCAAGTCAACGTCCTGACCTTAATCCAATCGAAATGTTGTGGAAGGACCTGAAGCTAGCAGTTCATGTGAGGAAACCCACCAACATCCCAGAGTTGAAGCCATTCTGTACGGAGGAATGGGCTAAAATTCCTCCAAGCCGGTGTGCAGGACTGATCAACAGTTACCGGAAACATTTAGTTGCAGTTATTGCTGCACAAGGGGGTCACACCAGAGACTGAAAGCAAAGGTTCACATACTTTTGCCACTCACAGATATGTAATATTGGATCATTTTCCTCAATAAATAAATGAGCAAGCATAATATTTTTGTCTTATTTGTTTAACTGAGTTCTCTTTATCTACTTTTAGGACTTGTGTGAAAATCTGATGATGTTTTAGGTCATCTTTATGCAGAAATATAGAAAATTCTAAAGGGTTCACAAACTTTCAAGCACCACTGTATGTCAATGTAATGAATTTCCTGGCTACACAGTTATACTTTGTGACTATATAGGGCACTGTTATAGAAGCAAGTTATTTATAAACATGTTGTCTGTGGACCTAAATGAGCATGCATTGCCTTTTGAGTCTGGTTCCTCTTAAAGGAACAGTCCACCATACTTCCATAATGAAATATGCTCTTATCTGAATTGAGACGAGCTGCTCCGTACCTCTCCGAGCTTTGCGCGACCTCCCAGTCAGTCAGACGCAGTCAGACGCGCTGTCACTCCTGTTAGCAATGTAGCTAGGCTCAGCATGGCTAATGGTATTTTTTGGGGCTGTAGTTAGATGCGACCAAACTCTTCCGCGTTTTTCCTGTTTACATAGGTTTATATGACCAGTGACATGAAACAAGTTCAGTTACACAAATTGAAACGTGGCGATTTTCTATGCTATGGAAAGTCCGCACTATAATGACAGGCGTACTAACACTTTCTGCGCGCTTCGGCAGCGCATTGATATCTGAGCTCCGTATCAATGCGCTGCCGAAGCGCGCAGAAGATGTTAGCACGCCTGTCATTATAGTGCGGACTTTCCATAGCATAGAAAATCGCTACATTTCAATTTGTGTAACTGAACTTGTTTCATGTCACTGGTCATATAAACCTATGTAAACAGGAAAAACGCGGAAAAGTTTGGTCGCATCTAACTACAGCCCCAAAAAATACCGTTGGCCATACTGAGCCTAGCTACATTGCTAACAGGAGTGACAGCGTGTCTGACTGACTGGGAGGTCGCGCAAAGCTCGGATAGGTACGGAGCAGCTCGTCTCAATTCAGATAAGAGCATATTTCATTATGGAAATACGGTGGACTGTTCCTTTAAGGTTTCTTCCTCATATCGTTTGAGGGAGTTTTTCCTTGCCATCATCGCCACAGGCTTGTTCATCGGGGATAGATTAGGGATAAAATTAGCTTGTGTTTAAAGTCTTTAATTTTCTGTAAAGCTGCTTTGCGACAGTGTTTATTGTTAAAAGCGCTATAAAATAAACTTGGCTTGACTGTCTGATGGGTGGAAATTGGACATGAGTAAATTATGGAGGAAATTGGGTAAAAATTGCCTTAAAAAAAAAAAAAGAGTTCACACCGCAGCAGTATCCATCATGGTCCTCCTCTGAGACCCCTGCGCATTAAATATGAAGGCAGTGAAGAGAGAGATGGTTGACATGCTTTATTCTGAAAGCAGAGTAAAAAAGAGGCTGAGGATATTGAAGAGTCTGCGATTTGACATGGTTTAGGTTAGTGAAGGGCAGGATAGGTGCAAGCCAGGACCATTACAATTCAGTGAAAAAAGTGTGATGGTTTGAAAATATCTGCTAGGTTACCCAGCTAAGTAGGTATTAATTTTGTGGTTAAAAGACTTAAGGAGAGAGAGAGAGAGAGAGTGTGTGCAGTGAAGGTGAAATAGATGGACACAAGAGTGGTCAGAAAGTGAGTTGAAGAGAGAATGAGAAAGCAAATACAGAAAAAGAAGGAATGGCTTAGGATACAGATACAGCAACAAATATAAGACTAGAAGACCCACACAAAGGGAAAGATACTGCAGCAGACAGAAATAGTCAATCAGCATGTAAGCATGCTTTTCACTTACTGAAGACAAAACTGAAGGCAAAAAGACTTGCAACCAAGCAGCAACTGAACCTAAAGGCCTGGCAAAGCATTTCAGGGGAGGGAACTCGGCATTTGATGTGCATGGGTTCCAGCCTTCAGGCAATCATTGGATTTGCATCCAAGTATTAAAATGATGCATATATTTATAATGATGTTACTTTGTCCAATTATTTTTGAGCCTTTGGAGGGATTATGTAAAAATGTCTGTATTTCCTAAACAGTAAATGCAATTATTTTGGTTAAACTCATTGAATTAAAGCTGAAAATTGACACTTCAGTCACATCTTGATGGCTTCATTTCAAATCCATTGTGGTGGTGGACAGAGGCAAAATTACGAAAAATGGGTCACTGTCTAAATATTTATGGACATGACTGTATGTCTTAATCATACGTTCTCCACTGATTTTAAAATCTTGTGCTTTCTTTTCAGCTTCTGCTCACAAATGGAAAAGTATAACATGGATCCCAGTCTTTTAAATCAGCAAATCAAAGTGATGAGCTGCGTAAGAAGATATGTCTAATACTGGACATGACTCGGAATACCCAGAAAAGGACTGGCTTCGATGGAATACAAGTTTGCTGTATGTGCTAACAAATGAATTGAAGGGGGAAAAGCACTGGGACATATGAAGTGTGCAGAGGAAACGTTTCTTTATTCCAAGAAAATGACTGAATTCAACAGAACTTTAAAGATGGAATTCAGTTTGGTGCATACATTGTTTATTGCTGCTACATTACTCTTGAACATTGAACTGTGTTTTTGCACTTGCGCCCGAGCTGAATATGAGATAAATGGAGAATGTTGCCCCATGTGTGCACCTGGTAAGCTAAATGTCTTTTAGATAATATACAGATATGGTACAGTTCAGGCCAACTGTTTACATATACGAGATGAAAGATATTCAAACTCAGTTTTTCATAACTCCACACATTTCATGTTATCATATATATTCCTGTGTTATATCAGTTAGGGTATCTACTTTATTTCCATAAGAGGTCATTATGTTATTTATACCACTTGTCCATCAGGGTTGCAGGAGAGCCAATCCCAGCTGAATTTGGGCAAGAGGCTGGGCACACACTGAGCCGGTCGCCAGTCTATCGCAGGGCTAGAGAGACAGACACACATTCAATGGGTACTTATGGGCAATTTAGCCAGTTGACCTAATCCGCATGTGTTTGGACTGTGGGAGGAAACCAATGCAGGCACGGGGAGAACGTGGAAACTCTGCACGAAAAGGCCCTGGATCAAACCCGGAACCTTCTTTCTCCAGGGCAACAGTGCTAAGCACTGCACCACCATGCTGTTCCATACGTGGTTATTTCAACATAAATAGCAAAGAGACAGATTTATTTCAGCTTTTATTTACTATATCGGATTTTCACTGGGTTGAATATGCACTTTCTTTGTGGTTGGTGGCATTCCATTTTAATTGCTTGAACTTAAATCAAACACTTGGGATAGCCTTCCACAAGCTTCTCACTAGAGGACAGATGGACAACTGGAAAACAGATGCTCACTGGATAACAGGATTATGTGTCAGTACATCTACAGGTATGGTGGGGTTTCTACACAAGCATTTTATCCATTTGATAAACTTTGTTCCGACACCAAACCTGGATTGAGCTTAAAAAAATATGGCCATTGCACCCTATTGAAAGCTTTTTCAACATCCAGGGATAAAATGGCTATGTCCAGGCAATCTTGTTTTACACACAATATATTGAGTACTTGTCTGATATAATGAAAGACCTGTCTTTCTCTTATAAATCCATTTTGATCTTCATGCACAAGTTCAAGCATGTGCTGTTAAAGTCTTATGGCGCCTTTTGTTTAATAATTTTTATGAAGCTGTTGTTTCTCATCTGGCTTTTCTGAAACATACAACTGTGTGTCATCAGCATAACAGTGAAAGCTAATACCATGTTTATGAATAATATTACCCAGAAGTAGCATATATATAAATAAAAAAAGCAGTGGACTTAAAACAGAACCTTGTGGAACATCAAACATTACCTTAGTACAGGGGTGTCAAACTCAATTGCACCAGGGGCCAAAATTCAAAGCACACTTTAGGTTGCGGGCCGAACAGGATAAACATTTATTGAACACACTAAAAATAAGTATGTTCTGAGCAGACAGGAATATTATTTCACAATAAACTTAAACTTTATTCAACTTAAATACTTTGCTCTCGAGATATATCTCGTCAAAATTATAAAAGTTACAACTATGAAAATGCTGCAAAAACATGGAAAAATGAAATCAAAATCGTGCATTTCCACTATTAAAAAATTAAATCAGAATTTCCATTTCCCTCAAAATCACCATTTTAGAAAAATAAACTTCAAATATCTTTAAATATTTCTGCTCTCCATAAAAATGTTAAACAATACAAAATCAAAACATGAGCATGGTCCAAAAGCCCTGAAAAATAAATAAAATGTGTGCTTTACATTCACTTTTCAGTTTTAACATTCAGTTGTCAACATTCAGTTGTCTTTGCTCTTATGCTGTTTTGTCAGAGCCGGATACTTGGCATCTCTTCTTGCTAACAATTTCGTTCAGGTTTGGTGTAAGGCTCTGTATTGTGGAGATTCTCAACATGGACTGTAGGTGTTCATCAGTGAGACGACTTCGGTGTGCCGATTTGTTAATTTTCATCACTGAGAACAACTTCTCACAGAGATATGTGCTGCCAAACATGCACAGGGTTCATCCACATGTAGACGGAGCTGAGGCATTGTTTCAGGAATGGAGCGAATAAACTGTACAGGCCCTGCAGTCTCGTATTTAGCCTTTAGTGTCCCATTACACTGCAGCTCTATCAGCTCCATCTGAATCTGTGCACGTGCAGTTGCCACGTCGACGGCAAATGGGTTGCGAAGTACAACCCCGATTCCAAAAAAGTTGGGACAAAGTACAAATTGTAAATAAAAACGGAATGCAATAATTTACAAATCTCAAAAACTGATATTGTATTCACAATAGAACATAGACAACATATCAAATGTCGAAAGTGAGACATTTTGAAATTTCATGCCAAATATTGGCTCATTTGAAATTTCATGACAGCAACACATCTCAAAAAAGTTGGGACAGGGGCAATAAGAGGCTGGAAAAGTTAAAGGTACAAAAAAGGAACAGCTGGAGGACCAAATTGCAACTCATTAGGTCAATTGGCAATAGGTCATTAACATGACTGGGTATAAAAAGAGCATCTTGGAGTGGCAGCGGCTCTCAGAAGTAAAGATGGGAAGAGGATCACCAATCCCCCTAATTCTGCGCCGACAAATAGTGGAGCAATATCAGAAAGGAGTTCGACAGTGTAAAATTGCAAAGAGTTTGAACATATCATCATCTACAGTGCATAATATCATCAAAAGATTCAGAGAATCTGGAAGAATCTCTGTGCGTAAGGGTCAAGGCCGGAAAACCATACCGGGTGCCCGTGATCTTCGGGCCCTTAGACGGCACTGCATCACATACAGGCATGCTTCTGTATTGGAAATCACAAAATGGGCTCAGGAATATTTCCAGAGAACATTATCTGTGAACACAATTCACCGTGCCATCCGCCATTGCCAGCTAAAACTCTATAGTTCAAAGAAGAAGCCGTATCTAAACATGATCCAGAAGCGCAGACGTCTTCTCTGGGCCAAGGCTCATTTAAAATGGACTGTGGCAAAGTGGAAAACTGTTCTGTGGTCAGACGAATCAAAATTTGAAGTTCTTTATGGAAATCAGGGACGCCGTGTCATTCGGACTAAAGAGGAGAAGGACGACCCGAGTTGTTATCAGCGCTCAGTTCAGAAGCCTGCATCTCTGATGGTATGGGGTTGCATTAGTGCGTGTGGCATGAGCAGCTTACACATCTGGAAAGACACCATCAGTGCTGAAAGGTATATCCAGGTTCTAGAGCAACATATGCTCCCATCCAGACAACGTCTCTTTCAGGGAAGACCTTGCATTTTCCAACATGACAATGCCAAACCACATACTGCATCAATTACAGCATCATGGCTGCGTAGAAGAAGGGTCCGGGTACTGAACTGGCCAGCCTGCAGTCCAGATCTTTCACCCATAGAAAACATTTGGCGCATCATAAAACGGAAGATACGACAAAAAAGACCTAAGACAGTTGAGCAACTAGAATCCTACGTTAGACAAGAATGGGTTAACATTCCTATCCCTAAACTTGAGCAACTTGTCTCCTCAGTCCCCAGACGTTTACAGACTGTTGTAAAGAGAAAAGGGGATGTCTCACAGTGGTAAACATGGCCTTGTCCCAACTTTTTTGAGATGTGTTGTTGTCATGAAATTTAAAATCACCTAATTTTTCTCTTTAAATGATACATTTTCTCAGTTTAAACATTTGATATGTCATCTATGTTCTATTCTGAATAAAATATGGAATTTTGAAACTTCCACATCATTGCATTCCGTTTTTATTTACAATTTGTACTTTGTCCCAACTTTTTTGGAATCGGGGTTGTAGCTCGAAGTTGCTTTTTTGTGCTTCGAAGTCTCGAAAGCACCGCGAGAACTCAGTGCACTCAGCTTATCAGCAAAGTGCGCATTAGGGAATATCGACGCACCAACTTGGTTCGACAACAGCACTTGACAACAGGGAAAATGAGGCAAGTTGCACTGCTGCATCTGTGTCTCCCATAAGAGCAGCTTCACTTGAAATGCCTTCACAGCATCATACATGTCAATGATAATGGGATCACGTCCCTGGAGCATTAGGTTCAAGTCGTTGAGATGGCCCGTTATGTCAGCTAGAAACGCCAACTCGCATTTCCATTTCTCGTCCCGCAACACTGTGCAGTCTTTCCCCTTACTGTCCATGAACTGACAAATGTCCTTGTGTAGATCGAAAACTCTTTGGAGAATCTTTCCTCGACTCAGCCAGCGCACCTCTGTATGATAAGGAATGTCAGTAAACGCTGAATCAATTTCTCGCAGGAAAGACTCAAACTGCCGGTGGTTCAAACCTTTAGCTCGAATGAAGTTCACGGTTTGTGTTACAGTGTTCATCACTTCTTCCATTTTTAACACTTTACAACACAGCGTTTCTTGGTGTATGAGGCAGTGATATGCTGTCAACTCACCGGTGCAGTTCTCCTGCATCTTTACTCGCATCCTTCCCACGAGCCCACTTTTTTCACCGCACATTGCCAGTGCTCCATCGGTTGTAAGTCCAACAAGTTTGTCCCAGGGAAGTTTCACGTCGGTTACACTTTCACATACATTTTCAAAAATGTCTTTTCCTGTCGTTGTCCCATGCATTGATTTAATGTCCAATAATTCCTCTGTAACAGTCAAGTCGGAGTCCACGCCACGGATGAAAATGGCTAGCTGGGCTGTGTCAGTAATGTCAGTACTCTCATCAACAGCAAGAGAATATGCAACGAAGTATTTGCTCCTTTCAGTCAACTGTGTTCTTAAATCCGTGGCCATCTCACAAATCTGATCAGCAACTGTATTTCTACTCAGGCTTACATTTGCCAACACCTGCTTTTTGTCTGGACACAAAACGTCACACACCTTCAGCATACAGTTCTTCAGGAACTCTCCCTCAGTAAATGGCTGGCCAGCTTTGGCCATCTCTTCTGCCACGATATAGCTTGCTTTCACAGCAACTTCATTTTGTGTTTTTAGCTCTGGTGAAAAACGTCTGCTGAGATGACAGATTCTTTTTTAGCTCCTCTACTTTCTGTAGCTTCTGGTCAGCATTTAGGTTTTTCAGCTTGTCCTGATGTCTCGAAGTGCCTTCTTAGATTAAATTCCTTCAGTACAGCCACATTGGCTCCACAAATAAGACACATGGGTTTGCCAGCAATGTCAGTAAACATATACTCAGCCTCCCATCTGTTTTGAAAGGCTCTATTTTCTGAATCAACTTTTCTTTTCGCCATTGTCAAAGGCTAGCTTTACAGACAGTAACCATAGAGACAGTAGCAGATGCTTGACTTGAATAACGCGGGAATGTTGGTGCGCTGCATTATGGGACATGCAGTTTGTGTGTTATCAGCGCATCATATCACCGGGCCATTAATAACGATAATGTAAAATGGTCTCGCGGGCCGGATATAATTGTTTGGCGGGCCTTGAGTTTGACACATGTGCCTTAGTATGTTACCCTTATCCTAACCTTACAGTTTGCATCAACAAGCTAACAAAAAAAGACCTGAGTCAGGAAAGAGCCATTCCCTTCACTCCAACAAAATTTTCTAGGTTGTAAGGGCACACATTTTAACAGTCCATCATTGGTGTGTCAAGGGCATTTTAAACCTGGTGGAGCCCATCCCTGTCAAAGCTTGATCAATGGACAATTTAGAGTAGCCAGTTCACCTAACTGCACGTCTTCGGACTGTGGGGGAAACCAAAGCACCCAGAGGAAATCCATACAGACAGAACATGCAAACTCCACACAAAAAGGCCCCCATCAGCCATGAGGTTTGAACCTGAAACTTTCTTGCTGTGAGGCAACAGTGCTAACCACTGCACCACCATGCTGCCAATTTTCTAGTCTATAAAGGGTAATAGTATGATCAATGGTGTCAAAATCTGCACTAAGGTCAAGTAATAAGACACAACCCTGATCAGAGCCCAGTAGTAGGTCATTTACTACTTTAACCAGCGTGGTCATGGTGCTATCTTCTTCTTTAGTATTCCGCCTGATGGCAGGTCTGGCTTACAGCAGACCTGTAATCAGGAGAACACTAAAAAATGTAGTGTACATACTATAGTAACATATTTTTAAAAATAAATAATTATTTTTATGTTTTTAAATAAAAAGTGCTGTTGTCATGCTTAGAACCAGCAGGTCAGTGAGCCCCCCCCCCCCAAAAGGAAAGTTAGCAGCCTTTCTCTTTTTGAGATAGAACTGTATATAAACTCCAGATTACTGAGGACTTATAATTACAAAATACTTAGTGAATTACAAATGCTTCAAGCTACTTGTAAATTTACTAACAATGTTATGTACTATGTTAGTTTCAAAGGGTTTCAGAAAATGCTCATTTAATTTTATGTAATTTTTGTTTGTGGGAATACAAGAGAATTGTTTTTTTTTTCTTTGGGTTTAAAGCCCTCCACAGATGATGGAGCCCTAAATCAATGATATACAGTGGTGCTTGAAAGTTTGTGAACCCTTTAGAATTTTCTATATTTCTGCATAAATATGACCGAAAACATCATCAGATTTTCACACAAGTCCTAAAAGTAGATAAAGAGAACCCAGTTAAACAACTGAGACAAAAATATTATACTTGCTCATTTATTTATTGAGGAAAATGATCCAATATTACATATCTGTGAGCGGCAAAAGTATGTGAACCTTTGCTTTCAGTATCTGGTGTGACCCCCTTGTGCAGCAATAACTGCAACTAAACGTTTCCAGTAACTGTTGATCAGTCCTGCACACCGGCTTGGAGGAATTTTAGCCCATTCCTCCGTACAGAACAGCTTCAACTCTGGGATGTTGGTGGGTTTCCTCGCATGAACTGCTCGCTTCAGGTCCTTCCACAACATTTCAATTGGATAAAGGTCAGGACTTTGACTTGGCCATTCCAGAACATTAACTTTATTCTTCTTTAACCATCCTTTGGTAGAACGACTTGTGTGCTTAGGGTTGTTGTCTTGCTGCATGACCCATCTTCTCTTGAGATTCAGTTTGTGGACAGATGTCCTGACATTTTCCTTTAGGATTCGCTGGTATAATTCAGAATTCATTGTTCCATCAATGATGGCAAGCCGTCCTGGCCCAGATGCAGAAAAACAGGCCCAACCCATGATACTATCACCACCATGTTTCACAGATGGGATAAGGTTCTTATGCTGGAATGCAGTGTTTTCCTTTCTCCAAACATAACGCTTCTAATTTAAACCAAAAAGTTCTATTTTGGTTTCATCCGTCCACAAAACATTTTTCCAATAGTCTTCTGGCTTGTCCACATGATCTTTAGCAAACTGCAGACAAGCAGCAATGTTCTTTTTGGAGAGCAGTGGCTTTCTCCTTGCAACCCTGCCATGCACACCATTGTTGTTCAGTGTTCTCCTGATGGTGGACTCATGAACATTAGCCAATGTGAGAAAGGCCTTCAGTTGCTTAGAAGTTACCCTGGGGTCCTTTGTGACCTCGCCGACTATTACACACCTTGCTCTTGGAGTGATCTTTGTTGGCCGACCACTCCTGGGGAGGGTATCGATGGTCTTGAATTTCCTCCATTTGTAAACAATCTGTCTGACTGTGGATTGGTGGAGTCCAAACCCTTTAGAGATGGTTTTGTAACCTGTTCCAGCCTGATGAGCATCAACAACGCTTTTTCTGAGGTCCTCCGACATCTTTTGTTTGTGTTATACTTCCACAAACATGTGTTGTGAAGATCAGACTTTTGTGATCCCATTGATTGAAAACAACTGTCTCTAATTTCACCTTCAAATTAACTGCTAATCCTAGAGGTTCACATACTTTTGCCACCCACAGATATGTAATTTTGGATCATTTTCCTCAATAAATAAATGACCAAGTATAATATTTTTGTCTCATTTGTTTAACTGGGTTCTCTTTATCTACTTTTAGGACTTGTGTGAAAATCTGATGATGTTTTCGGTCATATTTATGCAGAAATATAGAAAATTCTAAAGGGTTCACAAACTTTCAAGCACCACTGAAATTGCCAACTATTTTCCTGGATTGGTTACATGTACAGTTCTGACAAGGCATTCAGTCAATATTTGGGTCCATATTACAGTTAAAGTCTCCTCCTAGAATAATTTCCTAGGCCAGGATAATAAAAAAAAAAAAAGTTATATAAAAAGGTTCTTTCTTGTTTGGGCCATAGATTGGAATAACAGGCTATTCCGCATTACAACTTGGAGAATATTCAAATAAATTAAAACATTTATTCAAATCTAAGGCAACATTAGCATTTGGTTAATATAACACACACACACAAAGTACAAGAATGTGTGTGTCTATCTTTGTGGGAACAGTCACTGACATAATGCATTCTTTAGCCCCTTGCCCTAACCTTAACCATCACAATTAAATGCCTTACCCTAACTGAAACCTAATTCTAATCTGAACCCTCAAACTAAGTCTTAACTCTCAAACAGCCCTTTGAAGAAGTGAGGACCAGTCAAAATGTCCCCACTTCCCCAAAATGTCCTGACTCTGTTGGTTAAAAAATAAAAATAATAAAAAAGGTGTTCCTTTCCTCAATATGTAGCAAGTACACTCTCTCTCTCTCTCTCTCTCTCTGCAAGCTTAATGTCATAGGTGAAACACTGTTAGTGATTCAATAAAATTTGGAGAAATAATACTTTTTTAGGCAATTGTACAAGCTCTGGCAGTTTTCTTTTCCATGTCTTGTGATAAAATAGGAAGTCACTGCTACAGCATATCTAAATATAATGTTTTCCACTCTGGGTGTGTTTTAAATGATCAGTGCCTGTTAAACCATTCAAAATATGCAAAAACCCTTATTTGCATAATAGTCAGCAACTTACCTTAAGCATTTAGGTAATTTTTATTTTAATATGATGAATAGATGTTTTAAAATAAATACAGGATTGTGCTTATGTTAACATATTTTGCATCAAACGAAAGAAACTCTATGTTGCCATGTAGGTATGCAACAAGGACATTAAAAAGAGAGCAGGGGGGGGGAAAAAAACAGTGTTACCAGGGTGTGCAGTCAGCTTCTGGTTCCACTGAGGCATTGGTCCAGCTGATTTAGATTTATTGACTGTAGGCTGTGTGCCTCTGATATTTGTTTTGCATGCAGTACTGACCATGATACTGAACAAAAACGCTTATCTATGGTTTCCCTCTGTACTATGGCTACCTGCAGAGTGTGTGTGTGTGTGTGTGTGTGTGTGTGTGTGTGTGTGTGTGTGTGTGTGTGTGTGTGTGTTTTCCACTAGTAGCCAACTTTATGCACAATGTGTGAATATAATAATAGAAATCTAAACTTCCACTGAGTAGGTGCACCCTCATTTCACATAAGGTTGTAATATGTGTATTGTGAAATCAATTATACTGAAATATTTCTAGTGGTGTTACAAAATTTAGCGTAAGAGGTTATTACACCGGGCGGCACGGTGGTGTAGTGGTTAGCACTGTCGCCTCACAGCAAGAAGGTCTTGGGTTTGAGCCCAGCGGCCTTTGAGGGCCTTTCTGTGTGGAGTTTGCATGTTCTCCCCATGTCTGCGTGGGTTTCTTCCGGGTGCTCCAGTTTCCCCCACAGTCCAAAGACATGCAAGTCAGGTTCATTGGTGGCTTTAAATTGACCGTTGGTGTGATTGTGAGTGTGAATGGTTGTTTGTCTCTGTGTCAGGCCTGTGATAACTTGGCAACTTGTCCGGGGTGTACCCCGCCTCTCGCCCATAGTCAGCTGGGATAGGCTGCAGCTTGCCTGCGACCCTGTAGAAGAGGATAAGCGGCTACAGATAATGGATGGATGGAAGGGTTATTACACCCTGTCAGTTCTTGTTGATAGAGAGAGAATGAAACTGAATGATTCTCCAGCCCAATGACAAATGTATACTGTCACTAGAACAAGGTTAGGGGTTATTAAACAAATGAGCCATTATAATTCCCCACTTACAACAATAAAAGGTGTCACAGATGGGTTTCCATAATTCAGTGTATTTAGCCACACTGCAAAAAAACTGAAAACTGAATTTGAGGAGAAAATTACTTAATACTAGTGAAATTATCTTGCTGCATGGATTTTTACTTGATAAGACATCTTAGAATAAGTTGGTTGCGCTCTAGAACTAGGTTTAATAATCTCAGAATCTGTGTCTTGTATTCTTCTAATAGGAAATGCTAGATCGTTTCAACTATTTTCAAGATTTTTCACTTGCTAAGATATCATTTTTTGCAGTGCAGGATTCATTAACGATTTATAGTTGGACTGGGTTAGCGATTAATTAAAACATTATTTTGACAGTTCACCTTTAATGTATTTTTCAGGAAGCCGTGTTTATAGACATTGCACTGAATTTATCAGCACGACTTGTGTGCCATGTGTTGACTTGACTTTCACCTCTGAGCCCAATGGTCTTCTAAATTGCCTTAGCTGTACAGTGTGTGATCCTGGTAAGTCTGTTCTTTGTAAGAAATCTACATTTTATATACAATTCAGTGTGCATTGGATATATCAGGTATTGTAAATGTATTCTATTCATTAACATTGCTGTTTCTCACAGGACAGGGCTTAAGAGTAAAGGCAGCCTGCACACAGACTTCAGATACAGTTTGTGAGCCGCAGGAGGGATTTTACTGTACTAATGATGAAAAGGGCAGCTGTACACAAGCTGTGGAACACACAAAATGCAGCCCTGGACAATACATAAGGCAGAAAGGTTGATGTAATATATGTGCTATGTACTGTAAACATTCCCAGTTGCATGTTGGAACAAATTATTCAGCTGCAAATGCTGTGATTATTTACTGTGACTGAGCAGAAGTCATCTGTGTGCAGGAACAGCAAGTAAAGATGCTGAATGTGCCGGATGTAAAAATGGCACCTACTCTGATGGCTCACTTGAAATGTGCAAACAACATACAAAGTCAGTGTTCACTTCATTAAATCACTGAATAAATAGTGAATGAAGGTTGTGATTAGTTGTCAGTTAAGTGTTCATGACCAGATTATTAGTTCAGCATAATATATAAATAAAAACACTGTTTACAGATCTTAAATATATGCAACAGCATGTGCACCATAGAATATACTCTAAACTTTCTTGGGCATTGATGAATAGATGATATCTTGATTCTTTTCACAGGTGTGAAGATTTGGGACTTATAGAAATAAAACCAGGAACAACAACATCTGATGTCAAGTGTGGACAAAAAGTTCAAGTGGCTCTTATAGTCATAATCATAGTTTGCATTGTTGTGGTTCTTACACTAGTAGGATTATATCTCAGAATGAAATGCAAGTGTAACCGAAATATAGGTAAGTGTTTCATCCTAATCTACAAAATATATTACATTCCAAGAAAATACTGATTAAAAATTGTTTTTCAAACTGTGCTTTTTAACCAGTTAGGAATCCTGAGACAGAAACAGATCCAGATGAAAATGTATGTGAACTTATAAGTATTTAGTATTTATGCAAATATAGTGAACTAGGTAGCAGTAATCAGTAAAATAAATTGTAGAATAAACATTTAACAAAAGATTCTATCATTATTAAATGTTTTCTCCCACGAAATTGATTTAAGATTTGTTTTTTCCTTCCAAGGAAACACCCGTCCAAACACCCACCTCAGAAACATGTTTTCTACCACAAAGCAGGTAAGGATCATGTGAGAAACATCTTTTTTATTAGAAATGTAAAAATATAGTCTCTGTAGGTCTGAATCCAAGATTAAATAAAAAGAAATATTTACATTTTGATTATTTATTTGGTTCTTTTATTATTGCATTACATTAAGTTGTCTGTGTAAAATGTGTTTTTAAAGAAACTGTATAATTAACAGTTATTCCATGAAATCGAGTCATACATGAACTGATAGCCGACAAGACGCATAGCACCGAGTTGGCTATAAGCCATGTACGATGAGATTGAGTGGAATAACTGTTTTGTTCTGTCCATATTCACTGGATTTTAAGAAACAGAGCGTTTTTATTTTTTGCAAATTCAATAAATAAAACCTTTATACAAAATGTCCAACAAAATCATTTCCACTTAGAATGTAAACAAACCGTCAAAATGACAGTAACAATTTGTGAAAAATGCTATAATAATAATTCTTGGAAAAAAAAAGATATGTTCTTACCATCAAATACTTTTATTCCATATTTTGTTGCTTTTTTGTGGTTTTGTTTTCGAGTAGAGTTTTTATTTCATCCTCGGTTGGTTCAGCAACACGCTCCTCCATTTTGTTTTTCTTCTTCTTCAGGTTTTTTTTTGGGTGGTTGGCAAACCAACTTAAAAGTGCATTACTGCCACCAACTGGGCTGGAGTGTGGTCCAGGAGATATCTATCTATCTATCTATCTATCTATCTATCTATCTATTGGGGGGGACTATTCTTTTAGCTATTTCTGTTCCTTCTAAACACTTGATAAAGTGATATATCTGACTTGATGTTCTCCGCCATTTTGTGTTTCCCTACTCACGATATATGAGCTGATAGCCTAATAGTAGAGTAGCCAATCAGAGTGCACAATTGCTCATATCCAGTGAATGTGGATAGGATAACAAGAATTATACAACAGCAATCAGCATCTCTCTTTTCCTATATTATTTATTTTGCTGTAATCAAGCAGCAGAATTGTAATGGATTTTCCAATCATTCCTTCAGCAGTAAAATGATTAAAAGTACACAACCCATATGGACTATATGAATGGAGTCTCTTCATGTCCTGTTTTATCACCCAGACCAGAAGATCAGGACACAATCACATCTGTGTCAGAATTTAATTCCCTGTCCTCACTGGGGATCAAGAAAAGACAGTTATAATAAAGAAGAAAGATTAAATGCAAAGGCCTGCCTGTGGGGACTATGGTGGATTTGTGAACGTTACATCCCTGCTGGATGTCACTACATTCACCTGAAACACAGAGCTGGGATCCCAGACAGAGGCTTCATCACCCCGGAGTGCTGCATAGTAATTTCTTCATTGAGTTATCACAAAGAAGATAGCATTTTCATTAAAGCCATGAGTATGACTCAACCTGCATCCCTCAAGAAACAAGGAAGACAGACATGGACTAAGACTCCATCCATCCATCCATCCATCCATCCATTATCCGTAACCGCTTATCCTGTGCAGGGTTGCAGGCAAGCTGGAGCCTATCCCAGCTGACCCTGGACAAGTCGCCAGGTCATCACAGGACTGACATATAGAGACAAACAACCATTCACACCTACCGGTATGGTCAATTTAGAGCCACCAGTTAACCTAACCTGCATTTCTTTGGACTGTGGGGGAAATCAGAGCACCCCGAGGAAACCCATGCAGACACTGGGAGAACATGCAAACTCCACACAGAAAGACCCCTGTTGGCCACTGGGCTCGAACCCAAAACCTTCTTGCTGTGAGGCGATAGTGCTAACCACTACACCACCGTGCCGCCCGGATTAAGACTCTTCAGAATATAATAAATTGGCTTGACTTAAAAAAAAAAGTATGCAAACTCATTGCATCAGAAAATCTAAGTAAAGTAAACTTAAGATGGGGAGTTAAAATAACTTACATATTATACAGTAAGTGTGCAATACTTAAAATAACTTGTTTACTGTGAATGTGCAATAATTAAGTTGTAAAACTTAAAGTTTATAAATAAATTTTAAGTTCATGAAGCATAACAGACATGATTTATGATAACTCAATTTTGATACAGTTGTCCTATAAAACCTGAGTTAGGTTCACTCATTATTTCTTATTAAGTCCATTGTTAATATTTACAGTGTGTATTGCCACCAAAGTGGTAGAATAATCTCTTGTTGTCTGATCAGAATAGTCACTTCCTGTCTGACTCACTTTTTCACTAATCACTGTCTCAAGAACTAAATCTTCACTATGACTTAAAAATGCTTACAAATAATGATTGTATAACACCACTACTAATTTCTCTCTATCAGGGTTTGTCTTTCTATCAGGGTTTATCATGGTGTTGATCCCCAAATCTTTAACCCAGCCACATATAAAATGTTGTACACCTCCATGCTCTTCCAGGTTTTTATCTGTTTGTTCATGTAGAACGATGTCTGCAGCATCAGGTAGTTTATGATGTCAAGGAACTCAATGGACAGATAATTTTCCAACTCATAGGAAAAATCCTTCTTTGTTAATGTGTAAAGATTTATCCCATTGCAAAGAGCAAATTTCTGAAGGTATCTTGACCGTGTTTTGGCCTCTAAACTGCAAAAGTAGTCGGAGAAGGTTTCACTAGCTCTTTGCATAACGACAGTTTACCTCACCAGCACTTCATTCACCAGAAGTAATCTCGCAAGCAAAAGTCACGTGACTGACTACAAACTATACTTGCTGAACTCTGGACTTATTTCTGGTGTGAGGAAACCCTCAAGAACAAAATGTTCTAGTGCAGTTAACTCTGGGGCAGAGTTAAACTTATTATTATTTTTAAAATGATATATTTTCTAAAAATATATGATGCCAAAGTTATTAACATTCCTAAGGAATATTCGAAATAAATGTCAGCAAACTGCCATTCTTGGACTTGATATTACTTCCATTTTCCTCCCAGTTTCTGGGAAATCACTGCACTTAACAATGTCCTGATTGACCTGGAGATAAATATGAGGTTGCACACGTGTAAAATCCCTTTGTCATCCCTTACCATGGGAAAAACCAGTGAACTTTCAGCAGAAAAGGGACAGACAGTTGTTGACCTGCACAAATCAGAAATGTAAAAAATAAGTAACTAAAATCCCATTGAGCATGACTACAGCGATGACAAAAAAAGAATTATGCATGTCTAAAACAGTTGGAAAATCACCAGGAACTGGGCCCATGAGCTTTTTGTAGGTGTTCAAGAAAGCCCTTCTTGAGACTAATTTTAGAGTAAAATGCAGAACCTGAACTTCACCCGTCATTATACACCTACAGTCGGCATTGTGGGTTGTGATCATGAAATCAATCTCAATTCCTGTTCATACACAATATCATCATGTTTGGTCACAAAAAGGAACTACATACAAGCAAAAGCACCTGATATTCCACTGTAAAATATGAAGTGATGCTTTGGGGCTATTTTGTGGCTGGTGATTCAGGGTCTCTCCTGAAATATCAAGATATTTCAGCTCAAACTTTCCTTACCTCTGCCAGGAGGTTCAACCTTGGCTATAAACAGAGCTTTCAATAATACGATGAGCCAAACAGACTTTAGACTCAGTTTCTCAATTCAAATCCTCCTCATATCCTGAGTAACGAAGTCCACATCAGAATATAAAAGATCGTAAAATGTTGCCTGCATGGAGGAGTGGACCAAGATTCCTCTTCAGATGGCACTTACTGGACATTACAAGAAAAAACACAGTGGTGGTATTCTCTCCAGGGCAGGTGTAAAAAAAAAAAAATCATTAAAAATAAGTAAATTATTCAGGGATTTGGCTGTTTTCTTCGTAAGATTTTGTAGAAATAATGAACATCTTTGTGCTTGATAAAAAGTTTGCATAAAACTATACCCTAGGGTGCATCAGTTGCCCTCACTTTCATAAAATCCGATGCATTTTTGTTTGGGTGTTCCTTTTCACCAATAAAGACATCCTGTAAAATTTTTTGACCATATTCAAAAGTCTAATGGTGGCACCATGAGGTTCATTTTTTCCAAAAAACGCTTATTTTATGTTTTCCCGTAAGGTTTGAATCACAATGTTGGACTCCATTTATTGATTTCTTGTGACCCAGAGATCGTGTTAAGAACCTTTGCAAGGGATTGAGAAGCATTAATGTGATTCATAATACATTTGTATTGTTTAAAAGTAGTTGAACAATGATTCAGTGAACAGCTAAAACTCAAACTGTGCTTGATAATATATTTAGAATATGTACTAAAAATGTGTATCTAAGATATTTGGTATACTCTATAAGGTGCCATAATGTTTCATGAAAAGTGATCGAAATATAACAGCTTTTTCCATAACTTTGAGCTCCTGGTGCCACCATTAAACTTTTGAATTTTGTCAAAATATTTCACCCAGTGTGTTTTCTTACCAAAAGGAACATAAAAACAAAAATGCATCATGATCGGAGGAACTTTTCATTTTTAGGGGGCAACTGATGCACCCTACTATACCCTTGTAAATGTCACTTGTTTTATAAATTGTAAATGTATTATTGATGTGAAATTAACTAATATAACTAATATAACAAATTTTTTAGTTATTTATTTATGCAAAATATTTGATTGTGTAGGCAAAGTAATATCGACTGTAAACTGTGTGTATGTGTCAGAAAGATAGTGAGTGAATGTATGAATAAATAAATATATGGATATTATACATGCTTATACACACTTGCTCAAATGCATTATCATTTACTGTATGGTGTGTTCACATAGACACGACAAATGCAACTCATCAGTTTGAGAACACTTGGAAACTGAAATAGACCCAGTGTGCGAAACACCCTCAGTCTACTTCCTATTTACACTCATTCCACTTGAAGTAAGACCAAAAACCAGAATGGCCTCTTGTCTTTTCTTAAATGGGCACATGACTGTTTCCACTGGTCTCATAGTGCATGTACCAATGTCTGCTTTTCTTTATTTATATTACTGTCTTTAAGAGCAGACACTCTTATCCAGAGTGACATACAACATACCCAGAGCAGCCTGGGGGTTAAGTGCCTTGCTCAAGGGCACTTCAGCCATTCCTGCTGCTCCGGGGATTCAAACCAGCAACCTTTTAGTTCCAAAGCTGCTTCTCTAACCACTAGACCATGGCTTTCTGTAGTCATGTATTTCCATGTGTATATATTTGTTTTTATAGGTTGAAAGTATATATAATCCCTATTTTAAAAGCTGACAAGACCAACTTCTCCAACCACACAACTTTTCATAATACCATGTTTTACATTTTTGAACACAGCTGTAACATCACATGAGCAATGTAGGGGAAAACCAGGGCTTTATCTCATCTCATTATCTCTAGCTGCTTTATCCTGTTCTACAGGGTCACAGGCAAGCTGGAGCCTATCCCAGCTGACTACAGGCGAAAGGCGGGGTACACCCTGGACAAGTTGTCAGGTCATCACAGGGCTGACACATAGATACAGACAACCATTCACACTCACATTCACACCTACGATCAATTTAGAGTCACCAGTTAACCTAACCTGCATGTCTTTGGACTGTGGGGGAAACCGGAGCACCCGGAGGAAACCCACGCGGACACGGGGAGAACATGCAAACTCCACACAGAAAGGCCCTCGCCGGCCACGGGCCTCGAACCCAGACCTTCTTGCTGTGAGGCGACGGCGCTAACCACTACACCACCGTGCTGCCCCAGGGCTTTATAAAAAGAGGAATTATTTTGAAAAGCATGCTGGACGTATATTGCTTTCATAATGCATCAACAAATGAAACTACAAAGGAGACCTGTGATAAAGTATACCTCTTCCTGAGATCCAAGTTCATTTCTGGCTCAGACTGAGGGTGAAAAGCACAGACTCCACTTATGTTGACTGAAAAGCTTTGTGTAAACTGAAACCCTTATGGAAGAAGTATTAGATGTCAGTGATCTGCAGCAGTCAGGAAGTTTCCATTACAGGATTGTTTTCAGGGCAGATAATGCTTGTTTTGTAACACGACAAGGTTAGGGTGACCAGATTTCCCTAGTCTGAAACCGGGACACTTTTGCGCGCGACCATGCTCGTGCACGCACACCTTTTTTTTTACGTAAACATGACACTCAGAGAGGTGCTCTTATCATTTTGTTGAAGCTCACATTTATCAACATCTCACATGAAATAAAACAAACAGGCATTTTGTTATCTAGTAGCATAGTGGTATACAGATCAGTTAAATTATGGTCAGACAACAGATTTTGTAATGGCTGAGAATAGGCCAGGCTATGTCCATAGGCCAAATTTAAACTGATTTATTTCACCTGTTTGTGAGAACACCAAGAAGAATGCATATGCACATGTAGGCTATATCTCTAAAATTGTATGCACTATAGCATGAACTTAAAAAGTAGATATGTGACCTCAACATAGCCTAGGTCAGAATCAACCTTACTAACCATTCCCCATAACTGCATGAATAAAGCAAGAAGGTGTGTACAAAAGTGAACACTTTAATGGAAGGTGCAACAAGCTGTTCAACACAGCAATATGCCCAAACTGTCAGAATGGTATGTTAAACAGAAACAAAAAACAGACAAGTGATTTGAGAATATACACTCAAACAAAACAGCAGTAAAGGAGGAGAGGGGCGACAGCCCGAGGAAAGCCCCCACAGGAGCGCACATCATTTGCAACATAGGCTACCCAACTCAGTACAGGAACAAAGCTAAGGCGACTGTCAATCCACCCACCCTAAACAAAATGCATTAGCCTACGTATATTTACAAGAAGAGTGAATCTTTTCCAGTTTTAATGTGATCCTGTATATCGGCGTTACCACCGTGGGCTACGGAGAAGGAACACTTACAGTGTGTGCAGTAGGCTTCGTGCGCATTGTTCTGCACCTCTCGGAGGAAGGGGTAGGTGCCCTGTAAATCTTTGGAAAAGGTACATTTTCTTTTCAGCATAATTGCTGCGGCATTACTGCTGCTAGCTGCAAGACAAATTACATTCGCGCCAGTTAATGTTTATTTTATTGTTGCATGGCAACACGTTCTGTTGTCTGGAATAATGTGGCTAAATAAACACCCATGCCACAGGGCCAGGGGGCAGTAACCAGGAAAGTTTGCGATTCCTGTCAATTCATCAAAATAGTAAATGCAGGGCCCTATGAAAGATTACAATTTAGGGCCCCCCGGTAAAATTTTCAAGCTCAAGCAACTGAATTTGAAGTCTGTTTTTGGCTGGCACTTCTACTTTACTATGCATGTGATCAGCTACCTAGCAAGTTTAGGTGATACAATTATTTGGTCTATGAACATTTTAAATGCAGAACTGTCAGAATTAGACTGAATAGACTGTTGCCTTAAAATGAAAATTCCATGATATATATTATGGAAGATATATAGTTCTTTTATGAGCAACTATTATTAGGCTACTCAGTAGCCTATGGAGTTCATTCAATCCAAATGTTTGTGTTGAGAGAAATTGCATGCATCACTGTATGGATAAGGGCGGCACGGTGGTGTAGTGGTTAGCGCTGTCGCCTCACAGCAAGAAGGTCCTGGGTTCGAGCCCTGGGGCCGGTGAGGGCCTTTCTGTGTGGAGTTTGCATGTTGTGTCTGCATGGGTTTCCTCCGGTTTCCCCCACAGTCCAAAGACATGCAGGTTAGGTTAACTGGTGACTCTAAATTGACCGTAGGTGTGAATGTGAATGGTTGTCTGTGTCTATGTGTCAGCCCTGTGATGACCTGGTGACTTGTCCAGGGTGTACCCCGCCTTTCGCCTGTAGTCAGCTGGGATAGGCTCCAGCTTGCCTGCGACCTTGTAGAAGGATAAAGCGGCTAGAGATAATGAGATGAATGAATGAGACTGTATGGATACTCCAGAGCCCTCCAGCAAACATCATCAATAATCAGGATTACAAAATGTATTCCTTTGTTTCCTCCATTTATTGACTTATTGTATGTGATCAAATGTATGCCTTGATGAATAACTACACTAGTTTTTTGATACAATTCCATAGTGCACTGCAAGAAATCCACTAAGTGTTTTTGGTTTCTTTTAGGCGTCACACATTTATTAGAAAACACAGCAAATGTTCAAATATTCAAGTTAAATACTTAGCAACAGTATCAATAAATCCACACATGAACAATAGCAATGATATCTCTGACCACAGCTAATGTGCAAAATATTACAGTTAAATACTTAACAATATCAATAAATCCACACATGAACAATGGCAAAACATCTAGACTTAATTATACAATAAAGATACCTATGAAAAAAGGTGATTTTTTTTTTCACACACAGTGTGATATCCGGACTTCATAATTCGTCACACTGCTCCTGCTTAGCAGCTTCTAAAATGTACAGCTCTGTTGCGCACATAGCGCGCCCAGAATCAGACTGTACCATTAGTAAAAAGGGTGGAGGGGTGAAATGACAATATCATAAATAATTCAAGAAAAATGTTATAGCAAATCATAACCATGTATAATTTGCATATTTTAACAGATGAAATGAAATATTTTATTTCAAAAACTTACACAAGGCAATACTATTAAAATAATATTAATATCCCTCACAGGCCCCCCTGTCAGTGCCAGGCACTAAAATCGTCCTAACTTTCCCCCTCTAGCGGCGCCCCTAACGTCGCGAGTGGCGAAAACCGGGACATATCCGTGTCCCGACAGACTTTTGTCGGGACTCGGGACACACAACCCCAAATCGGGACTGTCACGGTAAAACCGGGACGTCTGGTCACCCTAGACAAGGTGCATTTTGTGTCTTATTAACTAAAACAGAGAGATAAAATACAGGCATGTTTATTGCCTTTATAATGTTCAGTGTTAATGTAAATTATTGGTACCTGAGGATATTCATTCATTCATTCATTCATTCATTATCTCTAGCCGCTTTATCCTTCTACAGGGTCGCAGGCAAGCTGGAGCCTATCCCAGCTGACTACGGGCGAAAGGCGGGGTACACCCTGGACAAGTCGCCAGGTCATCACAGGGCTTACCTGAGGATAAAGTACATATTTTGTTGATTTTTTTTTTCAAATGAAAATAACTAAACACAGTCTCTGCAACTATTTTAAAAAGAATATTTTTCTGCAAACATGAATGCAAATGTTAATGAACAGGTACTACTTGAGCTTAACAATATATTTAAAGAAATAAAATAGTAATTACGGCATGTGATGGCTGACAACCTCATCTCATCTCATTATCTCTAGCCGCTTTATCCTTCTACAGGGTCGCAGGCAAGCTGGAGCCTATCCCAGCTGACTACGGGCGAAAGGCGGGGTACACCCTGGACAAGTCGCCAGGTCATCACAGGGCTGACACATAGACACAGACAACCATTCACACTCACATTCACACCTACGGTCAATTTAGAGCCACCAGTTAACCTAACCTGCATGTCTTTGGACTGTGGGGGAAACCGGAGCACCCGGAGGAAACCCACGCGGACACGGGGAGAACATGCAAACTCCACACAGAAAGGCCCTCGCCGGCCCCGGGGCTCGAACCCAGGACCTTCTTGCTGTGAGGCGACAGCGCTAACCACTACACCACCGTGCCGCCTGGCTGACAACCATTTAATTAAAAGTTTTAATGATTTTTTTAAATATCTGCTTCGAGCATACGCTTTACCGTATAAAGCGATGTAGACGCGCACACCATGTTTAAGATGGCGTGGCCGCACTGGCTGTCTACTATCTATTCCTCTATGCTGTATTTCCATAGGGAGTAGGGAGTAGTGGACGTAGGGAGTAGTGGAGTGCGTTGGTGTTTCAGGTAAATACCGTAAAGGTACGGGACTTTATCCTTTATCGAAACAGAAAGCAAGATGATGTTTTTCAGCTGCGCAACGACCAGACATTATAAAACAAATAAACAAAAAAGACTGCGTCAGTAACAGCTGTTTGTTCCTGGTTTCTACAGGAGACGTCAGAAAAGTAAGAACCTAATTATATATATATATATATATATATATATAAACATGTCTTGCTTATTTATCGGATGGTACAGAAATATATTTATATAGGGTAAAGTCAGGTAAATTAATCAACGTTTTGGTAAATTCTGTAAAGGGTCATTTAAAAATAAACGTAATGACATCCTTATGACCTATCTTGCAAAATAGATAACAGGCATGCAGAATTATTTTTACCCTGTTGATGAAATATAAAAGTATACATATAAAAGGAGGATGATGATGTATGTTTATTGCCTTTATAATGGCTACACGGTCTTCAGAAAGGACCGTGAAATTAAAATTCCAATATGTCTGAACTGTTGGTTTATGCACAAATGGCAAATAAAAAATAAAAAAACTTGACCTTGAAAAGTAACAGTTGTGGATTTTAAAAGTTAATAAAATACTTAATTAGGCTAATCATTGTGGTAAGAAATGAGGAATTTGTGGAGGTGACTGGAAATCTCCTTTCTCACACTTTGTTTACAGTATCAGCTCTGTGTGTGTGTGTCTGTGTGTGTGTGTGTGTCCCCTAAAAGCCCCTTTTTTAATCTTGTGTGCAGAAGTTATTATCTTGTACACATTTTCCATTAGATAACTTGTTCACACAAGATAATAACTTGTGCACACAAGATTTTAAAAAAATCCCACAAGATAAAGAAAGTAAGATCTCGGGACTTGAAGGGCTCTGTACTAGATAACAATTAAGTTGTTATGGTAGAGTCAAATGGTAAATATTTCAAACAAGTAGTTAGAAATGAACAATGACAGTTTACAGGCCTCATGTTAGTAGTAGTAGTAGTAGTAATACTTTATTTGTCCCAATAGGGCAATTATTTTGTAGTGGTAACACCCATATTTACTTACACACACACACACACACACACACACACACACACACACACACACTTCCACAAAACATTTAAAAACACAGAATTTAAAATAAATAGAATAAGAAGTGGTTGGGGGGTATAGAGGTTATCTCGGTTTCCTAGTAGAGTGATCTTTTAATATGCAACTTTAAATAATTCGTTTTGAAGACTTGAAATGTGTTAAAAGAAACATACTAGAAAAGCCTGTAGAATTACTACAGACAGCTGTCATACCCATTGTTACCACTGAGGACACCAAGATCATATCATTTGTATTTTTTTTTCTGTTTTATTTTATTCCCATGGTGAATAGTATTGTGAATAGGACTGATTGTTTGGAGTTACCTTCTCTGGTGACTCTGGTGTGTGTAATTTAGCCTGTTCTTTTATTTCAGGTTCAAGCTTATAAAATAGAAGTGAACATTTCAGTTTTGCTGAACTGGCAAAAAAGCTAAAGTTTTGTGGGGGGGTTTTTTTTAGAAAGAAAAGAAGAAATGAACTTGGAACTGTGAAATTGTCAGTAAACGTCAACCACATTTAGCGCAACTGTGAAGTCTTTAAGGAGAATGAACTTCTTCATAATTCTGCTCAGTACAACCAAATAATCAGCACAGTCAAAACTATAGGGCTTTGTCAGGCAGCAGAGCCTGTGATGATCACAGAGAGAGTTTTTATTGAAAACAACTGGCAATAGCAAACAAATCCAAATCACTAATCAATTGTGAAGAATAAAGGACAGGCAGTGGGTTAGGCAATGTGCAAACATGGTATCCACAACATCGTATCTAAGGTCAAGTAAAAATCCAGAAACAATAAACATGAATATAAAGCTGGGTACATCAGGTGAAAAGTTAGAGCTGAATGAATACTTCAGAAAGTGATAGGGTAGCGAGGGTGCTTTTGTGTGCGTGAAAGTGACTGGGTCAAGGTGTGTGCAATCGGTGACTGTGAATGTGACTATGAATGTGGTGTGTGGAAGTTATAGACCCTTCCCACATGACGTCACGACAAATGCGGCTGCCATTTTGGACATGAACTACCAGTAGTCTACCACAGCCAACAACGAGGAACGATGGCGAAGCATCGAAAGGAATATAGCCATCAAAGAAAGTTTTTACTTTCAGCAAGACTTCCATCATGCCATTATATTGTTGTGCACCTGGATGTAGTAACCATCAACACACAAGGCAAGATTTATCATTTTATCGGATCCCGACAGATGCTGACCGACGGAGAAGATGGAGGGTCTCTAAAATATTGGCAAAATGATGTTTATTGACAGCAATCGTGTGTAACGGGAAGCATTTGCATATCCGAAGTGTTGTGTTTACATCAAAGATAAAATAAACCGATATGATAACGACTGCTGCTGCCAGGTTGGGGACACAAACTAGTAGAAAGGAAGTGTGCCAACAGTGGCAACACACTTCCTTTGTGGTTGATTCTGCTTTAAGGTAAGATGCATTTAATTATTCGTCTGCTGTGGGTTTGGAATCGGTAGCCTGACCGATTCGTTCATGTTTGTGGTGCCATTTGTTTGTTGACGTGTGTTGAAATGGAAGATTGGTTGTTGACATGATTTCCAGTGATGCTTTGGTGCTGCTGTGGATCAGATATGTTGAGTAGCCTGACTGTTTTTTTTTTCTTGCGTGTGGTATCATTGTTGACGCGAGGTTGTTTTTTGAACATGCCAATGCGGACACGACTTCCCCTGATGAGTTGTGACTTCAGACGCGATGCGTGTGTGGAGGTGTGGAGTCCGCGTGATATGTGCGTAAGATAGGCTTCTCATGTGTTTGGAGATCCGCGCTCTGAGACAAGCGCAAGCCCCCCCCCCAAGGGAAAAAAGGGCCCCCCCGAAAATATCGGCATAGTTCGAACACTGGGTTGGAGAAGGTAATGGCAAATAGTGAGTGCACAAACCATAGAAGGTAAACTGTACACAGCGCCAGGGCAGTGTGATGGTATGTCTACTTTTAGATTGTGTTAGTTTATCAATGAACACACTCGTCACTCGACGAGTTTCACGTCTTTACGACGGATACTTAAATGTGTGTTAGGTATTATTGTTGCAGTCTAAGCAGTCATTGTAGCAGCTAGATGAGCGAGAACCGAAAGGGTCTGTGCCATAAACCATTATTTCTTCATGTCCAAAATGGCGGTCGCGTTTACGAAGGTCACGTGAGTGGGAAGGGTCTATAGTCCAAGGTGTCCATGTTTGTAGTTGAAGGTGCATTGGGTGATGTGGAGATGGAGTAAACATGACAGGCCTCACTCTAAAAAGTAATTCAGGGGCCAAATGCCACCACTTAATTAAATGTGTGGTTAAAATATATAAATTCTATTTTATTGATGTACATAAACTTTTTAAGTTGCAAACATTATTTTGATGAGTTATGCTGACATGATGATGTTACTCATCACATTAGCTTAATCCTATGTGTAATTTAAACTAAAATTTGTGTTAATTGATTTAAAATGAAATTAAAGTTGTAGTAACTTAATGAAATTGTCGATCACAATTTTTCTCCACCTTGAGTTCACGATTTCAAGTCCTTTCCCTTACCCATTGAACATACCTGGACAAATTCAGACAGTTAAAACTTTCTTAGAGGAAATTTAGGCTGGACAATACAATTTAGACATTACAAGGTGAGCATTATTTAATTTACAAATAAACTGTACTAAAGCAGTGAATTTCGGCATATTCTCAATTGTGATATGATCAGTAGTGGACTTGTATATGGAGTTTAGGCTACACTTGCTAATGCAGTTGATGGAACATGTACTACTGCAAGTAGCTAACGCTAGTCATATTTATGAATGTAATTTAGCCATTCTACCCTTTAGTTTTAGCATAGCAGTGGATAAGAATGATAAAGTTTCATTTGACAAATTTGCTCAGCTAAAGAGGGCTTTTCGTGTGCATCATGGGGTGGAAAATCATGATTAAATTTGTGCTTATTCATATAACTGTCCACTACATTGTGTAATCTCTCTTTTTTTTTTTTTCTTTACGAAAGTTCTACCACATGTTACTTCATATTGGCATGTTACATCACGATCTCAGGCATGATATTGCTTAAACTTGCTTGGAACTTTGTGACTATAGTTTTATAGAACGTTTACAAATGTTTTACAAAATTAATTTAATACTGGAGTTAACAAACTTTTACAGACTTAACATGTTTGGCACTATGGTTTTAAGTACATGCAGTATCAGTTTTAAAAAATTGGACACGTTTTAATTCAGTGGATTTTCTTTATTCACTGGATATTTCTTTATATATAAACTTTAAGGCATGAAGTGTCTTTTAATGATGGACGTCGTTTCTCTGTACTTAGTTGAACGTTTCTTGATATGGATTCCTACAGTTGTGTAATAGGGCTATTTACTGTATTTTTATTATTTACTATTTGCGGTGTGATCTCAAATGCATTAAGAAAGCAAGAAATTGCACTAATTAACTTTTGACAAGGCACAGCTGTTAACTGAAAAGCATTCCAGGTGACTACCTCATGAAACTGGTTAAGATAATGACAATAGTGTGCAAAGCGTCATCAAGATAAACACTGGCTGCTTTGAAGAATCTAATATATGAAAGGTATTTTGTCTTAACACTTTTTTGTTTACCACATAATTTTAAACACTTTTTTTTGTTTACCACATAATTCCATATGTTCTGTAAGTTATTTCATAATTTTGATGGCTTCAGTATTGTTCTATAATGTAGAAAAGAATCAAAATACAGAAATGTTTTATTTCTTTACCGTTATAGTTACTATACTGTTTCCTTATGTTGTACAAAACGTCGGGCGACAACAGTGACAAGTTACTCACTACAAGTCTCCCGGAAGTTCCGGGTGTCTCCCGCATATTGATAGCGGCTCCCTGATGCCTGCAAATTACATACAATCTCACGGAATCTAGAGCAAGCTTCATCCCGAACCAACCAGATGCAAACTTGTGTACGTCACAATAACAGGCCCACGCAGCCTGTGATGTGGTGGCATATTATTAAGTAGGGTAGAGTGAGGTTTGGGATGTGGCCAATTTCACAACACGTATTTCTGGTTTAACAAAAAACAAAAAAAACAAGTGTACGCGCGTGCCCTCTGGTGATTCATATGTGTGTGCACACACTTGCAATGTGGCGGCGATGGCACGTGAGGCATGTTTTCTCCTGCCTCTGCGTGCGCTGTTTGGCCAAAGCAGTGGGGAGTTGAAGAGATGAACCGGCTGCCATCTTCCACGTGCTTCTCCCTCTAACGATGATTCAATCAGTGCATAGGAGCAGGAGCGTCATGGCAGAGGCAGAGTGCCCCAAGAAACGAAAATATAAGACATATTTTACATCAGACTACACAAAAGTGTACCCTTGTCTGATAAGAGTAAGGAATGCTCTGGGTGTCCAGATTCAATCAGCAAGGATATGGCACATTGTAGTCATCATAGTTTATGGGTTGGGGGTAGCTAATGCCGCTTTTCCACTACCAACGCGGCTGAGTTGGGCTGAGCCGTGCCGTGCTGAGTTGGGCTGAGTCGAGCTGAGCGGGGCTGTTGGAGTTGCATTTCGACTACAACCGCGCTGAACCGTGCTGGCTGGAAGTGGGTGGACACATTGGGTGGAGTTAGCGAAAGTGGGTGGATGTCACGTGATGTCGTTAGGCGGCGCAAACAGTGACATCAGTGACCTTTTAAGCGGTAGTCTCACGACCCAGATAGTAAACAATAAACATAGAGGACATGGAGTCGTTAGTGTTGCTGGTCTTGGTGCTGTGGCTTGTTGTCACCGACAACGCCAGCAGATACTGGCAAGAGCGTATAGATGAGGCAAGGCGCATAAGGCTTCAGAAATTCTCGTAATTCGTAATTATTATTCTTCCGGGTTTACGGTGTTTACAGATCCCAGCGTGCTCGTGGGGCGTGTGAGGACACTCCTCCTCACCAATCAGTGCACAGGGGAGTGTCTCCTCACGCCCCTAGCCCCACTCAGCTCAGTTTGGCTCGCTTCAGCCCTACTCCAAAACCGTGCGAGTTTTGGGAGCTGAGCAGGGCTGAAGCGAGCTGAGTCGCGCCGCTCTAAGGTAGTCGAAACGCGAGCCGTGTCGGGCTGAAGTGAGCTGAAGCGAGCTGAAGTGAGCTGATAAAGGGTAGTGGAAAAAGGCCATAAGTCCCCAAGTCAGGGTGTCAGCTATGAATCTGAGTGAATTCAGATATTATTAATCTCCAAAAGGCCACCCCAAAATCCACCAAAATGCAGGAAATCACATCAACCAAATCCAAAATTTTCTGGGGTAGTACCCCCATACCCTCCAGCAATGTATCCGTCCCAAAAAAAAAAAAATCCTCAAAGGGGGGGACCTCCCTGAAATGAATTTTTTCAGGGTGGGATGGGATGTCTGCCCGACTACTACTCTACTTCACACTTCACTACTCACTTCACTAGTTGTTGGGTTTTCTGTGGTAGCATGCACGCACAGGACTGAAACCATCAGAAAACAACTTGATGGGTTTCTTTATGTATCTGGCCACGAGGCGGTGTGCAGGACTGGTAATTACTAACACTGGCCACTAGGCGGTGTGTATGACTGGTAATTACTAACACTGACCACTAGGCGGTGTGCAGGACTGGTAATTACTAACACTGACCACTAGGCGGTGTGTGACTGGTAATTACTAACACTGGCCACTAGGCGGTGTGTATGACTGGTAATTACTAACACTGGCCACGAGGCGGTGTGTGACTGGTAATTACGAACACTAGGCAGTGTGTATGACTGGTAATTACTAACACTGGCCACTAGGCGGTGTATATGACTGGTAATTACTAACACTGGCCACGAGGCGGTGTGCAGGACTGGTAATTACTAACACTGGCCACTAGGCGGTGTGTATAACTGGTAATTACTAACACTGGCCACTAGGCGGTGTGTATGACTGGTAATTACTAACACTGGCCACGAGGCGGTGTGTGACTGGTAATTACGAACACTAGGCAGTGTGTATGACTGGTAATTACTAACACTGGCCACTAGGCGGTGTATATGACTGGTAATTACTAACACTGGCCACGAGGCGGTGTGTTGGACTGGTAATTACTAACACTGGCCACTAGGCGGTGTGCAGGACTGGTAATTACTAACACTGACCACTAGGCGGTGTGTGACTGGTAATTACTAACACTGGTCAGTAGGCGGTGTGTATGACTGGTAATTACTAACACTGGCCACTAGGCGGTGTGTATGACTGGTAATTACTAATACTGGCCACTAGGCGGTGTGTTGGACTGGTAATTACTAACACTGGCCACTAGGCGGTGTGTTGGACTGGTAATTACGAACACTGGCCACTAGGCGGTGTGTAGGACTGATTTTATGCCATGGCATAATTAACGAAACTTACTCTTTAATTTCCGAAGACAATATGAGCAGTTTGTTTATAATTTGTGGGACAATTTTAAATTGTGATTTGTTGTTTCAAGATTTAAATATTATTTGTTCAAATACACAGCTGCAGTTTAAAATAAAGTTAACTGATTAACAATTTTGTTCTTGAATGAATTAACGTCTTAAAAACTACTCCATGAACAAAAACAGAAAGCTAAAAAGGATTGAAGAAAATCTAATTGTCGCAACTTGTGTGTGTGTGTGTGTGTGTGTGTTTTAAATGGTTGTCAACCTAATGACCATAATTATGAACAGGGCTTGAAGTGGGCCGGAACGCACCGGAACTGCGTTCCTGCACTTCTTTATTTTCACCATGCATTCCTGCACTTGTAGCGTGCGGCGCATTTTGATAACGACGAGGGCAAAGGTATTAACGGTCAATGTAGTTTGGTCCATAGACATAGGATGTCTATGGTTTGGTCCCCTGTTGTATGGCGATTGTGAGGACCGATCATGCTAGCGTGGTTGAATAGATCAAAAAGAAAGCGAGATGACAGCCAGACTCGCAAAAAGACGAGTATGAGAACTCTGCAGCCTGCTCAAGTGCTGGGGGGTAAGTGTTGGGGATGAGTCTCACGCGCTCTACCTCTCGTTTCCCGGAAGCGCAAGCACGCTTTCCAAAGCTGAGCGCGCGCCTTCGTGTCTAGCTGAAAAGGCGGAGCTTTACAAACAACGATTCTGATTGGTCCACGCCTGCATGACGTAATATAAAGGCGCGGTTTTCGTTCTGGTTCACTCCGAACCCGCTGTCTGTTCGATAAGTAGTGCACTAAAGAGGGTGCAGACGGCACTCTTTCCAGCAAAACTTCATGATCTTCCGTTAAGTTAGAGATGAAACATTAATCAGATAGAGAATTTTTCATTTAGTATGTATTAGTATGACTTTATTTGTATAGCGCTTTTAACAATAAACATTGTCGCAAAGCAGCTTTACAGAATCTGAACGACTTAAAACATGAGCTAATTTTATCCCTAATAAAATTATAAAAATTAAGGATAAAAGGATAAAATTAGCTCATGTTTTAAGTCGTTCACATTCTGTAAAGTTTCTTTGCGACAATGTTTATTGTTAAAAGCGCTATACAAATAGTCATACTAATACATACTAAATGAAAAATTCTCCATCTGATGGAGACCGGGATGGCATTGTCAGAAAATCAGGGTTCCTGCACTTCTTTTTTTCCACTTCAAGCACTGATTATGAACACAAGTTTAAGTACATAACACTTAAAAGTCCTTTTAAATAATATGGAAAATCTTTTTGCTCAACTTAATTTTTATGAGTAATCAACTTGTTGTTGCTACCAATTATTAAGTAAGTGGGACTTTAAAATACCTTTAATTGGAGAGAAAAAGCTAATTCCTCTAAATCAGGGGTCACCAAACTTTTTTCTCTGGGGGCCACATTGTTGTTCCTGACTGTGATGGGGGGCCGGGGTCGGGTCAGCTCAGGGGCACAGATAGGATTTTTGAACTGGGGGGGACTGAGCTGTCAGCAAATGATTCCATTTTGTGTTTATGTGTGTGTGTGTGTGTGTATGTATATATATATATACGGGCGGTACGGTGGTGTAGTGGTTAGCGCTGTCGCTCACAGCAAGAAGGTCCTGGCTTCGAGCCCCGGGGCCGGCGAGGGCCTTTCTGAGTGGAGTTTGCATGTTCTCCCCGTGTCCGCGTGGGTTTCCTCCGGGTGCTCCGGTTTCCCCCACAGTCCAAAGACATGCAGGTTAGGTTAACTGGTGACTCTAAATTGACCGTAGGTGTGAGTGTGAATGGTTGTCTGTGTCTATGTGTCAGCCCTGTGATGACCTGGCAACTTGTCCAGGGTGTACCCCGCCTTTCGCCCGTAGTCAGCTGGGATAGGCTCCAGCTTGCCTGCGACCCTGTAGAAGGATAAAGCGGCTAGAGATAATGAGATGATATATATATATATATATACACACACTACCGTTCAAAAGTTTGGGGTCACTTTGAAATGTCCTTATTTTTGAAAGAAAAGCACTGTTCTTTTCAATGAAGATCACTTTAAACTAATCAGAAATCCACTCTATACATTGCTAATGTGGTAAATGACTATTCTAGCTGCAAATGTCTGGTTTTTGGTGCAATATCTCCATAGGTGTATAGAGGCCCATTTCCAGCAACTATCACTCCAGTGTTCTGATGGTACAATGTGTTTGCTCATTGCCTCAGAAGGCTAATGGATGATTAGAAAACCCTTGTACAATCATGTTAGCACAGCTGAAAACAGTTGAGCTCTTTAGAGAAGCTATAAAACTGACCTTCCTTTGAGCAGATTGAGTTTCTGGAGCATCACATTTGTGGGGTCGATTAAATGCTCAAAATGGCCAGAAAAATGTCTTGACTATATTTTCTATTCATTTTACAACTTATGGTGGGAAATAAAAGTGTGACTTTTCATGGAAAACACAAAATTGTCTGGGTGACCCCAAACTTTTGAACGGTAGTGTGTATACATGTTATTTCACCTCCCTCACTGCCATCACCAGGAACTACCTGCAGGCCAGGACAATGATAACATTTTAACATAGCCTATGGAAATCCAAAGTTTACACATTATCATCACGCACAGAACTGCAAAACTAGTTTTAAAACCGCTAAGTTCCAACTGTTAAACATAGCGAGAGGCTGGGCTACGTGTGTGTGTGTAAAGTGTAAACCAGTGCATCCTGACTTTCTAACTATGCCTGTGTGTTGCGTGAGCGGCAGTCAGTCAACAACTCTTCGCAAAGTTTCCTTATGAAACAATATGCTCGCTGAAATTATGGCAGGGAACGCCAGATTAAACATTAAAACTGCCTTCTGAACACTGTATCTACAGGCTACCACCGAAAGGAGGAGGCTACCAGAAAGGCATCCCTACTCCGTACGATTTTACTTTCACTACGACATTACTTTGAACAGACTATCAAAAAATTGCAAGGTGATATGATAAAGTAAGCCACAGTTTACTTAGTCTTTTTTTTTTTTTAAACGATGCAATCGTTTTCTGCCTTTTGGCACCCTTCATCATGCCGTGTTGGGGTCCTGAACTAGGAGGCGCTGTCCCCGATATGCCTGTCAAACTTGTAACCATAGCAACCAAGCTCGAGCTCGCAACCTGTGCAGTCTGCGCAGTTGCAACTATGTCTGTACTGCTGTGCACCTCAATAAACCAAATGGTAATTAGTCTTTTGATTTTTCCGTGAGGTTTGCCTTATGCAAAGAAAGACAGCATAGACGTTTTTTCCTCCCTGTAAGTGGGGGGAACCGAACGAGGTGAATTTAAATCTGGGTGGGACGAATCCCCCCCGTCCCCCCCTCTATCTGCGCCCGTGGGTCAGCTATATAACATAGAATTGTATGACCCAGACAAATATGACCACCAGCAGGCCTCATTGTGTAGTAGAGATTACTAGCCTGGCACAGCCATCCCCACTACTATACCCACACTACTATACCCACACTACTGTATCCCCACTACTATATCCACACTACTATATCAACACTTGATTCCTGGCACATATTTGTTTATCTTTACTAGTGGTTTGCAAAAGTAGTAATTGAGTCTTCACACTGTTTTAATTTGAAATACCACAGATATTCCATTTATTTATTTTCTAATAAAAATAACATCAAAGCTGTCAAGGTAAGAAACATCTGCCTAGTTGAGGTGATTGACACTGGCAAAGGTGAGTGAAAAAATATAAATTGTAGGTAGGCCTGTTGATATTATTAATAATAATAATTGTGTACAGCACTTAAAAAAGGTCAAATAAATAGGCCTATAAAATAAATACATTTAAAAAACAGTGAAATTATAATATGAGCAATAGATCACAGCAGTTGTGCTGTGTCCTGCACGTCATTGCTCTCATCCATGGCCAAAGTAAAAAACTCGAATTCTGACGCGTTCTCATTCAGCTGGTCATACACGTTGTCCCCCAAATCTTTGGTTCGCCTGGTCATAGTAGGTGCGGAGAGACTCACTGCGTTGAGCACATCCTTCTTGTTGGGACACACCTCCTCGACCACAGCAAGCATACATACTTTAACAAAGTCCCCATCAGTAAATGACTTTCCATGGGTAGCTGGTAGGTGAGCTACCTTATAGCTAGCTCGGACAGCAGCCTGGTTGATCTGGGTTTGGCGAAGGAATACATTCTGTTATGCAGCCAGTCCGCATTTCATCCTCCGAATCCTGTCTTCTCTTGTTTGCCCTCGCAAACTAGCATACTCTTTGTGGCGGGTTTCGTAGTGACGACGCAGATTATATTCTTTGAAAAACGACACACTTTTTTTTACACACAAGACAAACTGCACGGCCTTTACACTGAACGAAAAAATAATCGGTGGTTCACTGTTCTTTAAAAACTCTGCTGTCTGTCAACTTTTCACTTACCGCTAGCCATTTTGTCGTCCTGAACACTGACAGTTCTCTGCGTGTGCGCTGCCTGTCACTGCTTGATCGCGAGCATATGTCGAAAATTCAGAAAATATGAATAGTTCATTTTATAACTAAATATCAATTTTAATTGATAAAATCAACAAAATACAAGATGCAGACATGTTATTATTTGCCAAAAAGAAATTTAAAAAAATAGGCCATGACCACTTTTGGGGATTGCCTCATAGGGCCAGTTCAAGTGGTGGGGGGCAGAGGGGCTGGGGGCCGGTCAAAGGGGGGTGGCGGGCTGGAGTCGGCCCGCGGGCCGTAGTTTGATGACCCCTGCTCTAAATCAATATAGTTTGTGGGTACAGTGGTGTAGTGGTTAGCACTGTTGCCTCACAGCAAGAAGGTTCTGGGTTCAAGCCCAGCGGATGACAAGGGCCTTTCTGTGTGGAGTTTGCATGTTCTCCCCATGTCTGTGTGGGTTTCCTCCGGGTGACATGCAGGTTAGCTAACAGATGGCTCTAAATTGACCGTAGGTGTGAGTGTGAATGGTTGTTTGTCTGTGTCAGCCCTGCGATGATCTGGTGATTTGTCCAGGGTGTACCCTGCCTCTCACCCATAGTCAGCTGGGATAGGCTCCAGTTTGCCTGCAACCTACAGTGGTGCTTGAAAGTCTGTGAACCCTTTAGAATTTTCTATATTTCTGCATAAATATGACCTAAAACATCATCAGATTTTCACACAAGTCCTAAAGTAGATAAAGAGAATCCAGTATGAGACAAAAATATTATACTTGGTCATTTATTTATTGAGGAAAATGATCTAATATTACATATCTGTGAGTGGCAAAAGTATGTGAACCTTTGCTTTCAGTGTCAGGTGTGACCCCCTTGTGCAGCAATAACTGCAACTAAACATTTCCGGTAACTGTTGATCAGTCCTGCACACCGGCTTGGAGGAATTTTAGCTCATTCCTCCATACAGAACAGCTGCAACTCTGGGATGTTGGTGGGTTTCCTCACATGAACTGCTCGCTTCAGGTCCTTCCACAACATTTCGATTGGATTAAGGTCAAGACTTTGACTCATTCCAAAACATTAACTTTATTCTTCTTTAACCATTTTTTTGGTAGAACGACTTGTGTGCTTAGGGTCGTTGTCTTGCTGCATGACCCACCTTCCCTTGAGATGCAGTTCATGGACAGATGTCCTGACATTTTCCTTTAGAAATCGCTGGTTTAATTCAGAATTCATTGTTCCATCAATGATGGCAAACCGTCCTGGCCCAGATGCAGCAAAACAGGCCCAAACTATGATACTACCACCACCATGTTTCACAGATGGGATAAGGTTCTTATGCTGGAATGCACTGTTTTCCTTTCTCCAAACATAACGCTTCTCATTTAAACCAAAAAGTTCTATTTTGGTCTCATCCTTCCATAAAACATTTTTCCAATAGCCTTCTGGCTTGTCCACGTGATCTTTAGCAAACTGCAGACGAGCAGCAATGTTCTTTTTGGAGATCAGTGGCTTTCTCCTTGCAACCCTGCCATGCACACCATTGTTGTTCAGTGTTCTCCTGATGGTGGACTCATGAGCATTAGCATTAGCCAATGTGCGAGACATCTTCAGTTGCTTAGAAGTTACCCTGGGGTCCTTTGTGACCTCGCCGACTATTACATGCCTTGCGCTTGGAGTGATCTTTGTTGGTCGACCACTCCTGGGGAGGGTAACAATGGTCTTGAATTTCCTCCATTTGTACACAATCTGGGCGGCACGATGGTGTAGTGGTTAGCGCTGTCGCCTCACAGCAAGAAGATCCGGGTTCGAGCCCCGTGGCCGGCGAGGGCCTTTCTGTGTGGAGTTTGCTTGTTCTCCCTGTGTCCGTGTGGGTTTCCTCCGGGTGCTCTGGTTTCCCCCACGGTCCAAAGACATGCAGGTTAGGTTAACTGGTGACTCTAAATTGACCGTAGGTGTGAATGTGAGTGTGAATGGTTGTCTGTGTCTATTGCCGCTTTTCCACTACAAACGCGGCTGAGTCGGGCTGAGCCGTGCCGTGCTGAGTCGGGCTGAGCGGGGCTGTTGGAGTTGCATTTCGACTACAACCGCGCTGAACCGTGCTGGCTGGAAGTGGGTGGACACATTGGGTGGAGTTAGCGAAAGTGGGTGGACGTCAGGTGATGTCGTTAAGCAGCGCAAACAGTGACATCAGTGACCTTTTTTGCGGGGCCCACACACGCCCCGCAAACCGCGGGGCGTGTGTGGGCATGTGAGGACACTCCTCCTCACCAATCAGTGCACAGGGGAGTGTCTGCTCACGCCCCCAGCCTCACTCGGCTCGCTTTGGCTCGCTTCAGCCCCACTCCAAAACGGTGCGAGTTTTAGAGGCTAAGCAGGGCTGAAGCGAGCTGAGTCGTGCTGGTTTTTGGTAGTCGAAATGCGAGCCGTGTCGGGCTGAAGTGAGCTGAAGCGAGCTGAAGTGAGCTGAAAAAGGGTAGTGGAAAAGGGCCATATGTGTCAGCCCTGTGATGACCTGGCGACTTGTCCAGGGTGTACCCCGCCTTTCGCCTGTAGTCAGCTGGGATAGGCTCCAGCTTGCCTGCGACCCTGTAGAACAGGATAAAGCAGCTAGAGATAATGAGATGAGATGTACACAATCTGTCTGACTGTGGATTGGTGGAGTCCATACTCTTTAGAGATGGTTTTGTAACCTTTTCCAGCCTGATGAGCATCAACAACACTTTTTCTGAGGTCCTCAGAAATCTCCTTTGTTCGTGCCATGATACACTTCCACAAACATGTGTTGTGAAGCTCAGACTTTGATAGATCCCTGTTCTTTAAATAAAACAGGGTGCCCACTCACACCTGATTGTCATCCCATTGATTGAAAACACCTGACTCTAATTTCACCTTCAAATTAACTGCTAATCCTAAAGGTTCACATACTTTTGCCACTCACAGATATGTAATATTGGATCATTTTCCTCAATAAATAAATGACCAAGTATAATATTTTTGTCTCATTTGTTTAACTGGGTTCTCTTTATCTACTTTTAGGACTTGTGTGAAAATCTGATTATGTTTTAGGTCATATTTATGCAGAAATATCAAATTCTAAAGGGTTCACAAACTTTCAAGCACCACTGTACTTATTAGGATAAGTGGCTACAGGTGATAGATGGAATATAGTTTGTTGGTTGAACATTGTTTTATTATTAAGTTTGTCATAACTAAAAAAGTGTTGCATTATTTTTTTTTCTGTTTAGCCTAAATTGTTTTCACACTGCTGGGTTAGTAACATTGACTGATTTCTAAATTTTAGTTCCTGACTTGGGTTTTCTATTGGTTACCACAGTTTGGTACTCAGCCAAAACAGCTTAAAGCCTCAAGCAAAATTAAATACTTTAAAAGTTTTTTTTTTTTAAACCTCATTCACATTTACTTTTACTTCATCACATTGATTACACACTGAGAGGAGCATAAAGTGAAAGGGATAATAAATATTTTTTCTCTTTCTTTCTCCAAACCAGTTGTTTACTTGATTTGTTTACTTGTTTTTTATTTATGACAAATTATTTTACGTATCCTAAAAAGTCTGCTTTTCTTTTTCAGATTAATCTCCAACAAATCAGAATGCTGACAAAAGTTCAGAAAGTCTAATGCAGCTCTAAAATGATTCAGGAACTGTATCAGCAAATCTTTTCAGAAGTGAAATTTCTGAGTTAGTCTCAATCAGAGTCGGACTACCTTCAATGGGGAAATAAACTTGACTGGAAACAGATGAACTGAACACAGATGAACTGAACGCAATGAACTGAACATAGATGAACTGAAAGCAATGTGGAAGGCCATGAAGAGCGGGGATGAAAGGCTTATTTCCTCTTTTTGAAGATGTCTGATCAGCACTTTCATGATGATTTCCATTCTGGAGCATACTTTCATTATTACTTCTATTTTCTTACTGAATATTGAACTGTGTATTTGTGCTTGTGCACGAGCTGAATATGAGATAAATGGAGAATGCTGCCCCATGTGTTCAGCTGGTAATGAGATTTAATATGGAATTATGGTCTAGAAATTAGGGGTCGACCGATAATCGGAGCCGATATTCAGTGATTTTCCTGTTGTTTGATTCAACACTTAAATTTGTTTTCTTGCTGATAAAAGCGTTTTTGTTATGTATGTGCATTATTATACATGGCCTATCTGATGCAACACAGTTAAAAAAAAAAAGAAAGAAAGAACCCCCACCACCACCAAACGTGTTTTTCAATGTTTGTGAAAAACACATTAAAGCAGCACCTGCAGTCGCTTCAGTGAGAGGAAAGGTAAGGACGTGTCAAGGTTGAGCAATGCAGTTGGCAAAAAACACAGTGGACTCTGTCATATAATTTTGCTCACTCACTTTCACATACACTCTCAGAAAATAAAGTACATTATTGTGTCTTTAGGGGTACAACTGCTCGTCACCCTCTAAAGTATGTATTTGTACACCTTATATACTCCTTGGGCACTTATATGTACTTTTTCAGGCTTAAAACGGTACATTGTTGCCTTGAGGTCCAACGATGAGCCTGAGCGGGTACATTAAACTACACCGTGGGGTACAGAAATGGACTCCTACTGTATCCCATTTCTGGCAGTGTACATGCTATGAGATGCCAATTGTTATCAGTAAACTTTTCATACAGCTTTTGTTCAGAGTACTTTGTTCTATAATATTCTAATATTAAACATTGTTTAAAATAAGATGTGAGTAAGAATTGAATTCTTGTATATTTTCAAACTCCAAATATCAAATTTACTGTCAGTGAATATCAGCCTCAAATATCGGTTAATGGTGTCCTTTATTACTAATAAACTGAACTGTTGTCGGCCCAGAAGAAAAACATATCTGTCGACCCCTACTAGAATGTGAATTTATTCTATCCACATTGACTGGATATGAGCAATCGTGCGCGCTGATTGGCGACTCTACAATTAGGCTATCAACTCATATACCATGAGTAGAGAAAAATTAAATGGCGGAGCACATCAAGTCAGACATATCACTTTGTTTTCAAGTATTTAAAAGAAACAGAAATAGCTAAAATAATGTTTTCTCCCCCCCAATATCTCCTGTTCTGCACTCCAGCCCAGTCAGTGGCGGTAATGCACCTTAAAGTTGGTTTGCCAATTGCAAAAAAACCCTCAAGAAGAAGACAATGGCAGACCGTGTTACTGAACCAACTGAGGATGAAATAAAAACTCTACACGAAAACAAAACCCCAAAAAATACAAAAATAAGCAAAAAAAATATGGAATGAAAGTATTTGATGGTAAGAACGTATCTTTTTTTATTTTTCAAGAATTATTATTAGAGCATTTTTCACAAATTGCTACTGTCATTTCACTGGTTTGCTTACATTCTAAGCAGAAATTATTTTGTCGGATGTTTTGTATAAAGTTTTTATTTATCGAATGTGCAAAAAATAAAAATAAAAATGCTCTGTTTCTGGGCGGCACGGTGGTGTAGTGGTTAGCGTTGTTGCCTCACAGCAAGAAGGTCTGGGTTCGAGCCCCGTGGCTGGTGAGGGCCTTTCTGTGTGGAGTTTGCATGTTCTCCCCATGTCCGCGTGGGTTTCCTCCGGGTGCTCCGGGTTCTCCCACAGTCCAAAGACATGCAGGTTAGGTTGGTGACTCTAAATTGACCGTAGGTGTGAATGAGAGTGTGAATGGTTGTCTGTGTCTATGTGTCAGCCCTGTGATGACCTGGCGACTTGTCCAGGGTGTACCCCGCCTTTCGCCCGTAGTCAGCTGGGATAGGCTCCAGCTTGCCTGCGACCCTGTAGAACAGGATAAAGCGGCTAGAGATAATGAGATGAGATGCTCTGTTTCTCAAAATCCAGTGAATGTGGATAGAATAAAACAGTTATTCCACTCAATCTCATCGTACAGTACATGGCTTATAGCCAACTCGGTGCTATGGGCCTCATCGGCCATCAGCTCATGTATGACTTGATTTCATGGAATAACTGTTAAATATACAGATCAGTGCAAATTTACCATATACTCAAACGGGTAACTGCAAATGAACTTCCATGAAAGTAAATTATTATTCAGTTCATCTCTAATATATTTTTAGGAAACCGAGTTTATAGACATTGCACTGAATTCACCAGCACAACCTGTATGCCGTGTGTTGGCTCTACTTACACTGCTGAACCCAATGGCCTTCCAAGTTGCATTACCTGTACAGTGTGTGATCCTGGTAAGTCTATGTTTCATATAATATTTTATGTGCATTATGTATTTACAATATTGATTTAGGATATTAGAAATGTTCTGTACAGTGATTGTATATATATTTACTTATTTTATTTATTTATTTTTTTTTAACAGGACCGGGATTAAGAGTCAAAACAGCCTGCACACGAACTTCAGATACAGTTTGTGAGCCACTGGAGGGATTTTATTGTACTGATGAATACAGGGACAGCTGTAGATATGCTGTGGAACACACAAAATGCAGCCCTGGACAATACATAAAGCAGAAAGGTTTGTGTAATGCCATCTTCTTTATATCACATACTTTCTCAGTAGCACCTATGCAATCTTTAAATTACTGGGTTGCAGGAGCTGGTATTATCCATCCATCCATCCATTATCTGTAGCCACTTATCCTGTTCTACAGGGTTGCAGGTGGTATTGTTTACTAATTATTTATTCACTCAGCCACATATGTGTCTTTGCAGGAACAGCAGTTAAAGATGCTGAATGTGCAGTGTGTGCAGATGGTACCTACTCCAACGGCAGCCTTCAAATTTGTAAGCCACATACAAAGTGAGTGTTCACTTGTCAGCAAATGATCATTCTGATTAGCGAATGAAGATAACAGTAACTGAAAAGTAGAGCAATGAAACTCCAAAATATTGTAATAAATATGGTCATGTTTTATAATAAAATGTAAATAAATATTGCTATCCTATAAGGTATCTTACAAGTTGAACTTTTTTTTTTTTTTTTTAAGTTTCTTGGTTTTAATTTCTGGTATAATTATTGTGTTTAATATTTCTGAAGTTTCCTTCCAGTCCCCTGCCCGCCGTTTATTTCCTTTGTATACTTTATTTGTTTATTTGTTAATTTGTTTATTATTCTGGACTCTTACAGTAATGCTTTTATGGCTGAGGACTACAGTTGACTTGCTAACTTTAGGACTGCAGTTGTCATGAACAGTTTTGCACTCAAGTTTCCATCAATGAAGAGTTTATAACATCAACGAAACTGACTTCATGTTAAAACTGTTAATGTTATAGTCATGTTGTCTGTTGTTGTCCAGGTGAGGGTGGGTTCCCTTTTGGGTCTGGTTCCTCTCAAGGTTTCTTCCTCGTGTCGTCTGGGGGAGTTTTTCCTTGCCACCGTTGCCACAGGCTTGCTCATTTGGGATAGATTAGGGATAAAATTAGCTCATGTCTTGGGTCATTCAAATTCTGTAAAGCTGCTTTGGGACAACGTCTACTGTTAAAAGTGCTTTACAAACAAACTTGACTTGACTGTATATTAAGAGAGTTTAAAGCATTGAATTACACTGACAAAGATGAAAGAAATAAAGTGAAAAGCTTTTAATGGCTTCAGTGGGAAACTTAACAGGTGATCACAAAGCAGTAGGAACCGAGCCACTCAATGACGTGTAAGGATGAAACTTTTTTTTCAATAAAAGACTGACCATTGTCAGACAAGATGATATCTAAAAAATCTAGTTTGCAGGATATTTTAATTATTTCTGATATTTTCTTCCGAAATCTTGAATGCAGGCCTGAATGTGGGGAACATGTCGTGTATTTTCATTTCTTTTTGTCATCTTTGTTTCTCTTTATTTTTTTCTCTTCATTATGTTATGGGTCAGTATGTTGGGTTTACTTATTCCCAGAGATTTTTAAATATTATATATAATAATACCTGATTTGAAAAAAAAAATTTTAGGACCTTGGGAAAAGTATTTTTATAATGATTTTTAGCAGTGAGTTCACTTCAGCAAAGCATTTTCAGCAGTCTTGCATACTTTTCTCACTCAAATGTACGCATACTTTGTTTCATAACTGATTACAGTCAAGTTCAAAACAAAATGAACAGGACTTTCATTCTCCAATGCATAGTAGTTAGCTAAGTAAAGTGTTATTTGACTTACAGGCTTCTGAGGATTTTTTTTTCCCTCTGTGAGTTAGGGGTGTTTTGAATGCAATAAATTAATTAAAATCAATGCTTAATGACCAAACTGGTAACCTAAGATGGTATTTAAAGGTCAAACAGTAAACCCCTGTACACACACATATTCATGTAGTTATACAATCAGCTAATCATGTGGCAGTAGCACAATGCATAAAATCATGCAAATACAGGTGAATAGTTTCAGTTCATGTTCACGTCAAACATCAGATAACCTGTCCCCAAAAGCTCACTGACTATCAATCCGAAAAGGATTGTCTGAGACAGACTGTAAATGATGGCAGCCCATTTACATCTCTGCAGTCTACACTGTCAGAAATAGTGGTACAGTAGGTGTTCATTTCTGTCCCTCAAGATACATTCTACACTAATGTACCTCCTTGGGCTCATTTTTGGATAGCCCTTTTCAACCAACAGGGAATGGGTTCCATTCTGATTCACGCACCAAATTTTGAACAATTCAAAGTATTTCAATCAAAAATAAATTGGTTCAGAACCTGAAAAGTTGGTTCCCAGATGGAAACAAACCAAAGCTAGGTTTTCCAGCCCAAACTGTGATGACTTCTGTGGGTGCCATTGGTTTAGATAGGAAGTGGAGTGCAGCAATGGAGAATGCAATGAAAAGGATACACCTTCAGAAAAAATGGACTGAAAACAAACAACTACAATAACAGAAAAAAAGTTCAGAGATAATCAATGTACACCACCATCTTGATACTATACTCCCACTGTGAATTGTGCAGCACCCTCAGTTCATCATTACAATGGTTATGCTCAAATCTGGTGAAAATGTGGGCCCATTCACTTGCTGGCACCAAGGTTCAAAGAATCCTGGTTGCAACTAGTTCAAAAACCTGTTCCCTGTTGGTCAAAAAGGGGTGTACATGTACCTTTTTAAGGCCAAAAAAGTACATTGTAGGTGCATTTGGGTAATTGAGTGATCAATCTCATTAAATCTGAAGGTTAATAATTAAATTGAATCAGTCTCATTTGAATCATTTTCAGTGAATCAGTCTCATGTTATCATTAAATCACTCATGGAATCAGTCTCATTAATCAGTCATTAATTAATACCATTAATTTTGGTGCTTAATAATAAATTACCAAACAGCTAAATTATGGTATATTCCAAATTATTATGATCACTTACCATATATAAATCATATGCACCTTTTAGAATTCTTTGGAGATTGGGGACTTCAGAGATATTGGAACACAAATAAACACACAGTTTCAATAATAAATTAATTTATTATAACAAAGATAAAAATGGATAATAGCAGTTGAAATATATACAAACAGTGAGGTGTGTGTGTGTGTGAGAGAGAGGCCTTGTGTGTGTGTGGTCTACACAAGAGAATTAGCTCTGGTAGCTAACTCCACGTGTGTTTGTGGGGGAGGAGTTGACCACGTAGTAAGGCCTATGGCCTAGCAAAAGAAAGAAGCTAGCGTGGGATGCTAACTGAGGTGTGTTTGTGAAGCCAGGTGAGGCCTGTGACCACATGTTCATGTAGGCCTAGATCAGGGGTGGCCAACCAGTTGAAGACCAAGAGCCACATTTTTTACTGTATTACCACAAAGAGCCACATCATATACAAGGGCACACGAACATCACCCATCCCTTCCTGTCTCTCTCTCTCTCTCTCTCTCACACACACACACACCTCTGCTCAGCCAGATTAATAGTAAATGTCACACACCAACATATTTACTCCTACAGTACTAAGACCACAGGCTGAGGCCAGTCATTTTTAACAATGAACATTGTGTGCACTTACTATGCATGCTGCTTAGTGGGACTCATGGCATTACCAAAAAAAAAGCCACACTATACACATGACCGCACATGAACATCGCCCCCCCCTCGCTCTCTCTCTCTCTCTCTCTCACAGACACACACGCACCTCTGCTCAGCCAGATTAATAGTAAATGTCACACGCCAACATGAGAGAAATTTACTCCTTCAGTCAGTACTAATACCACAGGCCAGTCATTTACAGCAATCAATATTGTGTGCACTTACTATGCATGTTGCTTAGTGGGACTTCTGACATTCCTTGCCCTGAACAATCCTCTTCAAATCTGGCTTGTATTCCGTCGTTGCCACTCGAAGCAGTTCTTTCACATGGGTTTCAGTCAGAACAGAACGATGCTTTGACTTCACATGTTTCATGGTAGAGAACACAGACTCGCAGACGTATGTTGACCCAAACATTGACAGTATCTTAAGCGCAGCCCGTTTCACATTCGGGTATTTTTCCAATGGCACACTTTTCCAAAACTCAATGGTGCCTTCCCTCAAAACAGGTTTCAGTTGGTCTTCCTCACGAAGATCGATCATCTCCAACTCAGCCGCAGCCTCATCTGTGACAAGCAGGGCTTTCAAACAGTCCATCTCCGCATTGAATGGGTCGACGAGGAACGTAACCTGTGGCCTTTTCAGTTGTATATCACGGAACCGGGTTACAAAGCTTTCGTACAGGTTTTCAATTAGTGTTGCATATCTGGCTCCTTGCTTATTCAGGGAGGCGGGAAGCTTTGAAATGAGCTAATGACAACTGACATATAAGGCAGAATGGCTTGCCATTACGTTCAACAAAAAAGTATAAACTCTCCCACTCTGTTAAAAATGTCCTATGTTCGTCTTCAGATTTTCATTTTGCTGTGCATTTTTTCATTGCCATTTTGAGAGGCTACTTGACACAAGATACACCTTGTAGTGGGCCTGTTAAGCATAACAATTGTGCACAAAATGAAAAAAGCATGAAACTTTCAGGGTTTGTTCTTGAAGGCATAAGCTTTAATTTGAGACGTGGAGGCATTCTCAGTTTGACCTCTGGGGTCAGCTAGAGGTCATTGACCTCCATGATATCACATTTCTATGCATGAAATTAGAAAAGGCTGTATCTTAACATCTAAATGTGATGTAAATGTAAAATAAATGTGTTTTTCCATGTGCCTGGACATGAAAAAATCACATATAATACTGATATTCCTCTTAGGTGTAACTTCAGGGGTCAGGTAGAGGTCATTGACCTTTGAAATTTGAAGTTTCTATGCATGAAATTCTAGACGGGTGTATCTTAGGATCTAAATGTGATAGAAATGTGAAGTTAATGTGTATTTCCTTGTTTCTGACCATGAGAAACCCATTTTTGATACTGATATTACTCTTACAGGTCATCTCTGGGGTCAGCTAGAGGTCACTGACCTCCAGCATAATGCATTTCTATGCATAAAATTAGAAACGGGTGTACCTCAGGTTCTAAATGTGATAGAAATGTAAACTAAATTTGTATTTCTATGATTCTGTACATTCTGTACACATACTTTTTGGCAAACAAATCCCTGCGGATAAGTTGTGCAGCTCTTACTAAGTACAGAGCCTCATCGTCATATTTAGATGCTTTCAGGAGAGCGTCCCCTACATCCTGTTTAAATGTGAGCAGAGTGTCCCTTCCTTGACAGTTTGCCTGTAGATCAGGCAGGACTGCGAGTAGTCTGTTCTTTAGTCTGGTGGTGTGAACACGACTATTTACACATACACCTAGTTGTTCTAATCGTTTTCTGTACATTTCACCCAAGTCAGCTAGTTTGAATATTGGAGCATATTCATTGTCACACACATCATCAGTGAAAGCAACCAGTTCAGCAAAGGCAAGACTATGAAGGCGAGCTTCATCATCATTACTGACGTAAACCGTTTGTCTTGCTCTGTTGTACAGTTTCATTAGGCAAGTAAGATGGTACTTTGCTTCAAGGGCAATCATATCTCCAGGAGATAGCTTTGCAAGTAGCTCTGTGTCCTCCAACTGTATTGCATATTTGCGAACATTTGCATCCATCTGTTTTGTTGCTACTTCATGTAGTTTTTCAGATCCAGCATCATTGCAAAAGAAGCACACAGGCAGTTCAGTTTGCACAGGTTTGCTGTCAGCCGAACGAGAGTGACGCATTGAAGTGCACGGTTGCATCTCGTTCTGCATGGCCCTTTTATGTCTGCTGATTTCATTCTGGTTAAATTTCAGCCGACAAGACGTGCCACTTTGCAGTGTTAGCGGACAGTGTATCCTGAAAACCTGTGCCCTCATCTAGTCTAGCAAGATCAATCCCCATGGGAAAAACACCAAGTTGTTTGAACTCCAAAAGATCATTAGCTAATGACACATAACCAACACCAGCAGGTTTCTTGGAAGATTTCGCAGGACATTGCAATGCCTCGCTAGTGTCTAACTGGCACAGAGCACAAAAATCCCAATTAATTTGTGATTTGGGTTGTTTTAATGTGTGACATTTGGTTAAGTCTACCAGCATATGGCGTTTTGCCATAGTGTATCAAGGAGTTAACACACAGCTAATGTGCCATATGGTACAAGAGCATTTATCTCTTTATCAAAAATAAACTGGGGTTAACAATATGAGCAACAAAAAATAGTTTAAATGATATGGTGGTATTTAAAATATAACTATTACTATAGGGCTATTTACTAATTCTCTGTCTTCTTATTATCTAAAAGAAAGGAAAGAAAACACACAAGGGTGCACTTGTACTACTGAGTCTACTGTTTATTTTCCCGTGCTGCTGAACAGTGTTGGGAGAGAGTGAGAAAGAGATAGGAGCACACAGGTTTTGAAGGTTCCAAGTGCGGGAAAACCACACCCCTTGCCCCACTCTGAACCGCGGGAAAATAATGGGCTACACACAAAACATGAACATGAAAATTCCGTTGAATCTCTACCTCTGCTAGACTGACATATAGTTATTCCTGTGAATTTAGAATTGCCCTATCAATGTCCAACATTAAAATGACTGAAAATTAAACTACAATATACTGTATTCTTCAACTCTAGTGCAAATGAGAGCAAATGCTCCAAAACATTACTCACTTTGAAATTATCAACGGAAATGGGGCAACTGTGTTCAGCTTCTGACATAGTTTGTGACCACTGGAGATGTTTTACTTATCAGAAATGAGTTGTGTCATGTCCAGAAACATGGAATCATATATTTACTTTACATTTACAGTATTTCACATTTTAATCCAAAGATAGATTGTTTCTAATTTCATGCTTAGAAATGCATTATCGTGGAGGTCAGTGACCTCTAGCTGACCTCAGAGGTGACTTATAAAAATGATATCAGTATTAGAAATTAGTTTATCATGGCCAGAAACATGGAAATACACATTTAGTTTACATTTCTATCACATTTAGAACCTAAGATACACCCGTTTCTAATTTCGTGCATAGATATGCATTATGCTGGAGGTCAGTGACCTCTAGCTGACCCCAGAGATGACCTGTAAGAGTAATACCAGTATTAAAAATGGGTTTCTCATGGTCAGAAACAAGGAAATACACATTAATTTCACATTTCTATCACATTTAGATCCTAAGATACACCCGTCTAGAATGTCATGCATAGAAACTTCAAATTTCAAAGGTCAATGACCTCTACCTGACCCCTGAAGTTACCCCTAAGAGGAATATCAGTATTATATGATTTTTTCATGCCCAGTAACATGGAAAAACACATTTATTTTATATTTACATCACATTTAGGTGTTAAAATACAGTCTTTTCTAATTTCATGCATAGAAATGTGCCATCATGGAGGTCAATGACCTCTAGCTGACCCCAGAGGTCAAACTGAGAATGCCTCCACGTCTCAAATTAAAGCTTATGCCTTCAAGAACAAACTCTGAAAGTTTCATGCTTTTTTCATTTTGTGCACAATTCTTCTGATAATAAGAGCTTAACAGCCCCACTATTGCCCAAAAACTTAGCGATTATCTCACGCACATGCGCATTTGACATGACCTGAAAATACCATAATATACCCAAGCAAAGCGAAGATGCATTTGATGAAAATACCATACTGAACTCAAGCAAAGCGCACACGCACATAAAAAAAAAAACACAAACACAAACTTCGATATGAACGTAAGAGCTGCATGACACCGGGCAAAGAGCCGCATGCGGCTCGCGAGCCGCGGGTTGGCGACCCAAGGCCTAGATTAACCTCGTGTGGCTAAGCTAAGACAAAGGAATGCTAGCTAAGGTGTGTTTGTGAGAGGCCACGTGTTTGTGTAGGCCTAGATTAGCCTTGTGTTTAGCTAAGGCAGAGGAAAGCTAGCTAAGGAGGGTGTGTCACCACGTGGGGTTTGAGAACAAAGGATTTAGCTCTGGTTGCTAGCTAAAGGTGTGTTTGTGTGTGTGGGGGAGGACCGCCACGTGTTAGAGACAAAAGATTAACTCTGTGTAGCTAACTCCACGTGGTGGAGGCCTTGCGATCCCTTGAGACAATACAATTAGCCCTGGAGGCTAATGGAACAAAAGAATTAGCCGTGTGTTTAGCTAAGGTGTTTGTGAGGCCTGGTGAGCTAGCTTTGGTTGCTAATTAGACAAAGAATTAGCCGTATGTGGCTAGCTAAGGCCCAAGGATCCTACCTCTTGGAGTTAAGACAAAAGGTGTTAATAGGGAATTAAGAGAAGCATGCAAAGCCTATCTATTAAACAATTGAGAGATTAAAACAAACAAAAAAAATCAATTCAACATGCTGTGTCTATAGTGTAACAATTAAACATGAGTTTAAATTCACACTACTTCAATAAAAGCTAATTCCTAAGACTAGGTTTTGCCCAAATGCCAAGTCTTACTCAGTATCTTGCCTCTAGTAAGATTATGAAGAGATGTTCCGAGACTTTGGAGTTTCGCCATTGTGGAGGGCTCCGTGAATCGATTCCGTGGAGCAGAGAACTTCTTGATCCGACGCGTGGTCGCTCGTGATGAAAAGAAAGTCTCTGATTAAATACTGTGCACAGCTTTTGAGTTAAAAAGGATCCAGTCGCTTCTTAACTTTAAAATAACTGCCTGGGCTGCAGTAGTACGTACTTATAAGGAACAAATGAAAAACTGGTTGTAAACTCAAGCTGAGTTTGAAATCGCGCGATCTTGGAGTCTACCGTGGCCAAAGGTAAACAAAGAAAAGCGCGAAACTCTGATTCTTGCAAGAAAGAAAAGAAAAGACATCTTTTTGGGTTTGCTCGCAGAGTGAGTGACTCCCCCTTGTGTCCGTGTTGAATCACGGTGCCAAAAGAGGAGGAGCTAGGAGTTCCCGGGTTTCTTATGCTTTCATGGAGGATGTGACATTGATGATCCCACCCACGCGTGACGTAGGTCAACGCGGAAGTTGGCTGATGGGAAATGTAGTTTCTTAAAGAGACGGACTGAATGTACCTACAACACATATGTTCCCAAACAGTATATAAAGGGTACAAATAAGTACCTTTGAGGTTACTGCCCCAGTGACAAGCCATTGTACCCCTGAAGATACAATAATGTGCTTTATTTTCTGAGTGTATGCAAATTAACTTGTCTACACATTCAGTTATTCATGAATAAACAACAGGCCGAGACTGAAAGCCATGTTGTACAAGACTATGTAAAACTGGATAACAAAGCTCATGAATCGCAAATAAGCCTTGTGATTTTCTAGAATGATAAATTCAGTGTTCTCAAAAACAGTAATAATCAATCACAATTCATTCTTTCATTTGTCTTCAGTAACTGCTTTATTTTTGGTCAGAATAAGTGATGTCAATATAGCCAGCAAACTTAATGTTCTTTGCTAGAACTGTTAATATGTTCACCTTTTCCAGCTCAGGTGTGCCAATGTACACCACCTATTTCACTTTACTTTGACAGATGTGAAGATTTGGGACTTAAAGAAATAACACCAGGAACAAATTATTTTGATGTTGAATGTGGAAGAAAAACTCCAGTCCATCTAATAGCTGGAATCATAGTTGCAGTGGCAGTTGTAGTTGTAGCTGGAGTAATCGTTTTTCTAATAAAGCATAAGAAAGTCCCACCGACAGGCAAGTTTCATATTAATCCAAGTATAATTTTTTATTTGGCTTTTAAATGCTTTTTGTTTTTAAATTGGAAACTTTGGTAACATCTGTTTCCCCAAACTGTCTCCAAATCAGCTGGTACTGCTGAGAAACCGAGATTTTCAACCAACCAGACACGTGTAAGTATTGCTTTAGTGTTAGAGCTAAATATTCTAAATATATTCTATTCATGGAAATTAAATGAAGTAGATTGAAGTAAGAAAGACCAAAGATTTTTGCATTAACAGTTAATTTAAAAGGGCAGCACGGTGGTGTAGTGGTTAGCGCTGTCGCCTCACAGCAAGAAGGTCCGGGTTCGAGCCCCATGGCCGGCGAGGGCCTTTCTGTGTGGAGTTTGCATGTTCTCCCCGTGTCCGTGTGGGTTTCCTCCGGGTGCTCCGGTTTCCCCCACAGTCCAAAGACATGCAGGTTAGGTTAACTGGTGACTCTAAATTGACCGTAGGTGTGAATGTGAGTGTGAATGGTTGTCTGTGTCTATGTGTCAGCCCTGTGATAACCTGGCGACTTGTCCAGGGTGTACCCCGCCTTTCGCCCGTAGTCAGCTGGGATAGGCTCCAGCTTGCCTGCGACCCTGTAGAAGGATAAAGCGGCTAGAGATAATGTGATGTGTGTGTGTGATATCTGCTTTTGTTTGTTTTACAAGGAAAGAGAGACTTCATTACCACTGACAAGCGAAGAAAGGTAAGAGTCAATGTGAAGAGATGCTTAGAGCTGCGAAATAGTATGATCCCTATACAGACCTGAAAGTGGAAATGTGTAGAAATGAGATAATATGCAGAATGTGTTTTGAACTAAAGTTATTGTATCTGTTATTTTATCACAAGTAATAATATATTTTGTTAAATTTGACCAAAACTACAGTTTTTATTTTCTTTAGTGGTACAATCCTTAACTCTTACAAATGTTTGATTGCTATCATTTTTCTTCTTGTCCAAGAATGGCTACTTTGAGATTTTACCAAAATGATGAAACTCTTTCAAACTTTGCAGTTATAACGTTTAGTCTTTCAATAAAACCTGTGGGGGTATTTTTCTCAAAATTTGTAGCACAAATGCCTTTTCTAAGGCGAGTTTTCACGACCGCCATTTCAGCCATTGCATTTTGTTGAACTCAGTCAGGGAATGGGTCGACGTGGGAAGTGACGTCATACACTCAACCAAAATACAAGTCATATGTAATACGAGTGTGTGAAGGTTGCGATTTTAAATCTTTGCAGGCCTAAAAATCATGATTTAAAAAAAATAAAAAACTTTTGTAATGTAAAAGATGCCTCCGAGTCGTCGTGCTGTGCAAGACTGTAGCACCACAGCCGATCTCGAGGCAGGGATTTCAATCAGTAACTCACCACTGTCAGGTACTGACATGATGCGGATGAACGGAGGTAATCGCAGAAAGAGTGTTTATTTAAAAACATGCAGGCAGGCAGATCTGAATCATAAGGCAAACTCCGAGTAGACAACCAAGCAATGGTCAGGCGAGGCACGAACAAAGTATTGGAGGCACAGATAAGAGGGAGAATCTAATAAACAAAACAAAGTCAGAACCAGAACAGCACTACAGAATACGAACAGCTTGGTAACAATGAACACTTAGAAACAGAGTGTACTGTATAGGTCACAAAATTCGGTGTTGCCCGAGTCCTTATATCCACACGCCGTGACTGTGCTTTGATCCTCAACAGGTGTCTGTAATTAGTCCTTGTCAGCCTGAGAGTCATGTGCATGTGCGTAGCAACTCGAAGATGCGATAGCCACTAAATGAGACAGATCGTGTGAAGTGGATAAAGTTTGCTAGACTTCACTGAAAAAATTTTGATCCCGATAGGCACTTTGGGGTTTGTATGGTACATTTTGACAGCTCCTGCTTTACAAGACCACACCATATCAAAGCATCTCGAAGAATACTTGTTTCTGGAGCTGTACCAGTGATCTGGAAAACTGAAGTCTCTGTTGTCAGTACCAGAGAACGCTGGAAGGTGAGATATCAAAAGTCACATGTTCTGTTGTCATCGATTTTGTCCAAACTATCTGAAATGATCATTTTCATCCTTGATTTTAAAACATTTGTTTTTACCTTAAAGATGGTCAGGGAAGTGTTCACTATAACAACCGAAAACCACCAAGCTTCTCCTCTTGTTCTGATGCAATGACATTTTTGTTTCGCTTTACTATCCTCCTCAGTTGCATGAGGTTTTAGATTTTCATCAAATGGGATTACAGCGTTAAAATCACTGTTTTGAAACTCTGTGCCATCTCAAGGGGATTTGCATTCAAAATGATCAGAGTAATCTGAAGAAAAACTTAAAGAAATCTCACTTTCACTGGAAGACATCGCAAAACTTCACTGTATTTGTTGTGTAGCTCGAGTAGAAGGTTGAGTGTATACGTTACCGTTCAGTCTTACGGTTGCTACCGCTGACTCTTTTGAGCACGCGCACATATGCAAAATAAACATGGCGGACCATGAAATACTGAGTATTAAAATCCAGATTTCTCGCAACCTGTTTTAGTTGTCTTAAAAATTTCAACAAAATTTACTTTACAAGATGATGTATTTTTCTTTGAGTCGAGAGAATTTGCTTGTGTTTATCGTTTAACTTTTGTAAAATCTCATCAAAGTAGCACATTAATCATTCTTGTAATGTGGCTTCTCCAGTTCAAAATGACTGTGGAAAACAATGGTGTGACCGCCAGGAGCATGAAGTAACACACACTCGATTTGGTCTTCGATGAATACATGAGTTCAGGGAAGAGGAGACTGATGGACGTGATCTTGACTAATGTGATTTGAATTTTGTGTGATATGTTAAGACATTCAGGGTAAGTTTTCCTCAGTGGGACATATGGGAACATATACTAGTACAGTAGATCAACCATTTTGAGCTGTTTCAGTCACAATATTTTCTTTTATCTGCCATATTTGTGAGCATAATTTTTGAACATCGGCAGAAAAGCAATGCATCTGAGAAGTGATTCTTACAAAAAATGTTGATGTTTTGATTCATACCGAGCCCCAGGAAAAATATATAGAGCTCTGAAGTCAGCATAGACATCGTTGCCATTGCCAAATCTAACAATCGCAGACATTTGCATTTAATTCACAGTCCATCTCCATACACCAACAAGAGTCTGAATCGGGCTTTATAGTGCACAGTAGCCTGCTGGTACTTCGTAGATGGATGGGTTGGCGAAATGAACCTGTGACACATGAAAGATAAAAAAAGTTTCCCATCTCTGGGCAGATAAGTAAACAGCAGCATCAATTTATCAAGCTTTATGAATAGAAATAACAGTTTATTTATGTTACTTACAATATACCGCTAACCAGTGAACTGTGTAGCATAGGTAGATATGTAGATAAAGTCAGTAGATATGTACAAGAAGATATTTATTATTCATAAACTCCACCAGTAAGCAACAAACAACATCAAACATAAAATCTGTACACATCTGTCACCAACAAATGTTCTGATAATTTGTTAAGCGTAGCATATGTAGCTATATCCACCTCGGTAACTATCATACATAGCCAGTGTAACTAGCAAATCAAGCTACCCAGTATAAAATGCTCGTTACTGAGAATGGAGGGTTTTGTTGGTATCCAAATTTCTCACTTGATTGCTGGTGAAAATCTTTTCAACAGCTACTGTCACATCAGACATCAGAACAAATTAATACCAGTTGGTAACTCCAGAATCTCATCTCATTCTCATTATCTCTAGCCGCTTTATCCTTCTACAGGGTCGCAGGCAAGCTGGAGCCTATCCCAGCTGACTACGGGCGAAAGGCAGGGTACACCCTGGACAAGTCGCCAGGTCATCACAGGGCTGACACATAGACACAGACAACCATTCACACTCACATTCACACCTACGGTCAATTTAGAGTCACCAGTTAACCTAACCTGCGTCTTTGGACTGTGGGGGAAACCAGAGCACCCGGAGGAAACCCACGCGGACACGGGGAGAACATGCAAACTCCACACAGAAAGGCCCTCGCCGGCCCCGGGGCTCGAACCCAGGACCTTCTTGCTGTGAGGCGACAGCGCTAACCACTACACCACCGTGCCGCCCACTCCAGAATCTTTTGGTCATAAATATGGCAGCATGGTCATACAGTGATGTCACATGAAACAGACCAAAACAACACAAAGCACACAGAGTGCTATGAACACATGTGGTGTGCATCAAATTCAAAATATAATGTAATTCTCTTGCATCATGGGCACCAGCTGAGCGTGGGTATTATAGATATATGTCTTTATCTATTATGATTCCGATTCTGTGAGGTTTATAAAAAATTAGTGAGTACAATTTTTTCACAATCGATACTAAGTAGGGGACCAAACATGAAATATCTTAGAGACTGATAATACAGTACTACATGTAGTACTTTTTCGGTACTGGCAGTGCTGTATCAAGTGGAATGCAGGCCCAGGGTGGTATTTTTGTTGAGAGGCTTGGGCTGAAGGAATGTGGCCTGCATGTGGTATGTGCATAGCAATAAGCTATAGACCTGAATATAACCAGCACTCAAATAACTACATTCAAAATCCATTTTAGCCAGCTGATCCGTCAGATTTTCTGCTCAGATACAGTGACCAAAGTATAAACAGTGTATGAATAACCATCTATAATGTAGGCTTGAATAGTAAATGAAGCTAGATATCTGCTGTTCATGTAGAAATGTGTGTAGCACTTGCAAAAACCTTGCTTTTTGGGGAGAGAAAATTAGCAAATTACAATCTCTTATGATAAATAATAAATACTAGCATTAGTATTTATTAGCATGTATTATAGTATTAGCATGCGAGTGAATGGAATACTGAGGACACCCTAAACATAAATATTTTTCCCTAATAATTTTAACATTCAACAGAATAATGTAGTTATACAAAGGTCACTACATTTAAAAGATTACAATAAAAATAAAATAGCTTTTTTTTTAATACAGGACAGCATGTGATTAATGATATAGTTAACAACTTATTCTCTGATATCAATAACACAATCATTTATAGTACACACTGAAAGAAATGTCAGTAGTTTAGTTTATATTTGCAGCTGTATTTCCCCCTTGATGAACATGCCTCTGGCAGTTACCTCAGTGCTTGATGATCTCCACTGCCTAGAAAAAAAAAATCTGCTTTGAAAAACATCTCATGTGAGAATAGCAGCTGATCTTTGCTGATTGCACATTCACTTTCTGAGACTTATGCAATATAGTGCTTTGTGATCTTAGTAACAACTTTAAAAGAAACATCACGCTTACCCATGATGCACATATTACTAATTGTTCCACTGTTTCTGGTATACATAATTATGTACAATACATATAAAATATATATTTCATGTATTGTTACTGGTATTTACTGTGTAACTGTGTGCAATGAGCAGTGAGTATAATATCAATCTGTATAGTATATCAGTATATACTATATATACAGTAGCAATCAAAAGTTTGGACACCTACTCATTTATAGATTTTTCTGTATTTTGACTATTTTCTACATTGTAATGTAGAACAATACTGAAGACATCAAAACTATTAAATAACATAGGGAACACATACGGAACTATGTAGTAAACAAAAAAAAAGTTAAAAACTAAATATGTTTCATATTTTAGATTCTTCAAAATAGCCACCATTTATCTTGATGACGCTTTGCACACTATTTGGCATTATCTTAACCAGCTTCATGAGGTAGTCACATGGAATACTTTTCAGTTAACAGGTGTGTCTTGTCAAAAGTTAATTCGTGCAATTTCTTGCCTTCTTAATGCATTTGAGATCAAATAGTAAATAGTAAAAAATACAGTAAATAGCCCTATTCCACAACTGTAGTAATCCATATTGTGTCAGGAACCGCTCAACTAAGGAAAGAGAAACAACATCCATCATTACTTTAAGACAGGAAGTGTATTTTAATTAATTAAAATAAAGAAAAAACATTGAATTAGAAGGTGTGACCAAACATTTGATTGGTAGTCTATACATTTGGTGTTTTATTTTCCTCCCCTAGATACTGTGTAATTGTCATTTGCCTAATGGAATTTATATTAACATCTGCACAATTTACTAAGCAAATAAATACTGCAGTTCAGTTATGTATTTGTATGCAAACTGTAGCTATATTAAGGTGATGCTAAATGTAACTACATATGACAGATCTTACTGTACTGAGTTTCAGCTGAATTCTCAGAACATTGTGGCTGAAGTACAGACTAACGAGCTATAATTTATTTACTTTGTTAAATTCTACAATCACAGAATATCCTGTATATCATTTAACATGAATTCCTTTTTCAGTGTTTTGCACAACATAATGTAATTTAAAGATGTAGCAATGTTTTTTATATGTGTAATAAATACAGACGTCTATCACAGAGAACCTCAGTTATTGTTTACACAGCTCTCCAGTGTAGTTCTCCGGGGCAATCATCCGCATTAAAGTAAGCTGCTTGTTTTCGCCACAGACAGGTTCATAATGTTATTATAAAAGTGTCTGACAACACAGACGGGATGCCTACAGAGACGTGTGTGTTTACCTCAATATCTGCAAAGAAACTGTAGAAAATGGGCGTTTCTACAGGCATTGTTTATCTTTTATCTTCATAAGAATGTTGGCACGGTGGTGTAGTGCTTAGCACTGTCGCCTCACAGCAAGAAGGTTCTGGATTCGAGTCCAGCGGTTGATGAAGGCCTTTCTGTGTGGAGTTTGCATGTTCTCCCTTGTCTGCAGTTGAACTGGTTTCCTCCACAGTTCAAAAACATACGGTGAATGTGTGTATGAGGACCCCATTGAAAAGATGTTCATGGTGGCAAGTTATGAGATTGTGAACTGGGCGATCATAAACTAATATATTGATTAGGACCTGTAGTCAGGGGCTGTTTTTCTGATGTTTACAAAAAGGATTCTTTCCATGTTGTCAGACACTCTTCATATTGTCGCAATCAGATAAATATTTGGGCATTACGTTGGAAATAGACTTCTTCACAAGTTCTGCGTGAATTGGAAAAGATTTAATTATGTTGTTGGAGACGGGCGGCACGGTGGTGTAGTGGTTAGCACTGTCGCCTCACAGCAAGAAGGTCCTGGGTTCGAGCCCCGGGGCCGGCAAGGGCCTTTCTGTGCGGAGTTTGCATGTTCTCCCCGTGTCCGCGTGGGTTTCCTCCGGGTGCTCCGGTTTCCCCCACAGTCCAAAGACATGCAGGTTAGGTTAACTGGTGACTCTAAATTGACCGTAGGTGTGAATGTGAGTGTGAATGGTTGTCTGTGTCTATGTGTCAGCCCTGTGATGACCTGGCGACTTGTCCAGGGTGTACCCCGCCTTTCGCCCGTAGTCAGCTGGGATAGGCTCCAGCTTGCCTGCGACCCTGTAGAAGGATAAAGCGGCTAGAGATAATGAGATGAGATGAGATGTTGTTGGAGACCGTTCCGAAAGGGGCGGAGCCTCCTTTTCCCCCTTTAGTTAAAGGAGGCTCCGCCCCTTCCGGAACTGTCTCCAACAACAACGTATATCGGTTTTTATGAATAATAAGGAAATTAAAGATGTCTGAGTATTCTACGGTATTTCTACTAAAAACTAAAATTAAAATAAGTTAGAAAGTTGGATTGAGATGAAATTCCGTCGATCGAAACACGGATTGAGAGAAAAAACATTTAACTCAACAAAAGAAAATGGAGGACGGCAGCAGGAGGTTCGGGTGTAGTCTGGGATGAGTGCCAGAGAAGAACAGCGGCAGTCCAGATCCATACTGTGATCCAGTTCTACTGCATTGTTCTGACTCTGTGTTTTGCAGAATAATGAAGTCCACGTTTCTGGCACTTGGTTTGTACATATTCGGTAAGCAGCGTGTGAGACCTGCTCACATTACAGCTACTGTTTATTCAGAACACGGAGTTAAAATTCATTATTTTTATACGAACTAGTAAAGTGTACTACCGCCCAATTTAATGCAAAAGACAAACACCAAACTTCATTAGTTCTAAAGCGAGAAAATGTTTCCACTGCAGTTATACTGTAGTGTTTATATAGTTTCACTTACACTTGTCCAGGGCAAATGGCGCCTCACAGCTACAGACAGTAAGATCACCACCACCATGTTCTCCAGAACTCACCTCATACTTCTCCTTCTCCCAACATTTAATTTAATCTTGAAATGTTAATAATTCCACAGCATCAGAAACTTTATGCAGATGTATTGAAACTTACTGTGTTTAGGCTGTTATTACAGTGCGTAGGCGGATCACAGGCGGTGGGAGAGTCAGCCCCCTCTCAGAGAGTAAATAAACAACAGCCCCTCCCCCCCCCCTTACAATTTTTGTTGTTGTTTTGTTGAGCTTAATGTTCCATTCGTATTAAAAAAAAATGGTTGCTGTACACATTATTTTTTCTTTTACACATTTAAAACATCTGTGCTTTTTTAAAACATCTTTTTTTACACATTTTAAACATCTGTGCTTTTTTAAAACATTTTTTACACATTTTAAACATCTGTGCTTTTTTAAAACATTTTTTACACATTTTAAACATCTGTGCTTTTTAAAACATCTTGTTTTACACGTTTTAAACATCTCACAGCGTCGTTAGCTAGCACCTCTTGGCAGACAACACACTGTGACAGTGGAGCATCTTCAGATCCAGTCCATGAAAATCCAAACTTTAAATAATTGTGGTCATGCTTCCTTCTTTTTTTGCTTGGCCCAGCTGTCTCCTCAGTCACTGTAGCTTTAGGTACTAAAAATCGTGAAAATTTCATGCCATGGGACCTTTAATGTTCCATTCGTATTTAAAAAAAAATGGTTGTTGTACACATTTTTTCTTCTTTTACACATTTTAAACATCTGTGCTTTTTTAAAACATCTTGTTTTACACATTTTAAACATCTGTGCTCTTTTAAAACATTTTTTACACATTTTAAACATCTGCTTTTTTAAAACATCTTGTTTTACACATCTGTGCTTTTTTAAAACCTCTTTTTTACACATTTTAAACATCTGTGCTTTTTTTTTAGAACCTCGTTTTACACATTTTAAACATCTCATAGCATCGTTAGCGAGCACCTCTTGGCAGACAACACAATGTGCCAGTGGAGCATCTTCAGATCCAGTCCATGAAAATCCAAATTTAAATAATCGTGGTCATACTTCCTTCTTTTTTTGCTTGGCCCAGACTCTGTCTCCTCACTCACTGTAGCTTTAGGTACTAAAAATCGATCCATTTTGTCTGGCAAAGGCTAGCTGAAGTTCGCTAAATGTCCGCAATAGTAACTTATTCTGGTTTATTTTTCCTCACATTGCGCCCCCCTGAAGAACTCTGGCGCCTCCTAGCGGAGGTGTGCCCCACACTTTGAAAAGCCCTGCTCTACTGCATATCCTCTTTACATCATCTGTGCTGTACTGCCAGCTTAAAGCACACCCTGTGGGGTGTGGTGTTTTGTTTTTTTTAAACAATATCACAACATCATTAGTGTGGCATACTAATATGCTGTTGGAAACTTTGCTTCACTTCTTCATAACCTGGAAAACCTTTTCAGTATTATTCACTGAATGTGTGTTATTCAGTAAATAAGAATGAATTCATGCATTAACCCATCCATCTTTATTAACTGCATTATCTTGGTCAGGGTGGCGGTTGATCCAGACCCTATTCTAGGAACACTAAGCATGAGGCAGGAATCCACCCTGGAACGGACATCATATAATTACACAGCATCATGCGCACACATTCATACCTGGGGCAGTTTAGAGAGTTCTGTCCACCTACTCTAATATTTCTAAACGAACTATCTACTCTAATATCTAAATGAACAAACACACAGACGTGGGGAGTGCATGCACAGACACTGCACACAGCCAGTACAGAGAGCTCAGGATCGATCAGGGAATCTGGAGCTGTGAAACATCACTACACCACTTTGTTCTCCTTTTATAATAAACATTTTAACAAGCAGAAGCACAAGAAGAAAGAAGCTTCTTGTTTTCTCCAACGATTGGCATCGACTGCCAAATTACTTAAGGGACATTCCACCAAATGGGTGCCATTTGCTTGTTGTACCACTCCCAAATTAAACTTAATTTGCTATATCTTTTCAACACTGATTATAATAACACACGTATTTAACCATTCAAAATGTGTATTGGTCAACCTCAGGCTATGTTACAAGGTTTGGAAGTCAAAGATGGCTGCATTTTTTTCAGTCCTGTTACCAAAACTCTGAAAGTAACAGGACTAAGTTTTTAGCCTAGGATTAGATACATGGAATTAAGCCACATGGCGTCATCGCTAATAGCATGACCACACTTAGCACATTCTAGTAATTTACCAAAAATCTGTATTTTTAAAATATCATCTAAGTAATAATTTAAGTAACAGGACAGCATGTTGACATTGACCTTATCAAAGTTAAAAAAAAATCATCAAATATACAGAAAAGTAAATGAGAGAACTAACTTTTGGTCTTCCCATGGCCTTCAGAAGACACAACTGATGTAACTTCCTGTTGAGCATGTGATTTATGGCATGTTCCAAATTTGTCAGATGGGGTAATATGTTTGGGTAACAGGACTGAGTGAAAACCCAGGGACACGACTAAAATGTGTATTTTAACTAAGATATTGTGGATTTCTTATGAAAAAAATATATTTAAACCATGGATAGGATATGGAGTCACATAACAGTGCAAAAGAAATACTGTTTCTGAAGGATTTTAATCATAATATTTCATAGTTAAGTATAAAGTTAGAGTGCGGGGACAGGTAACACATGCTATTTTTGAGTGTTTTAGGTAGTTTTTATTAATCCTTACAATTGTATATCTTAAATTTGAAATCAGATCAATGTGCAGGACATTCTGCGTAATAAGGAAATATATTTTAAAGTACATTTTATGTGCATTTATACATATAATTTTCTAGGGATGGAAATGGCACCGATTCGGTGGAATGGCTCTTAAATACTAAGCACACTGTTGAAACTGTGTGTTTCAACACAGCATCACCGATCCTCCCCCATACTTCACAGTGGGCATGAGGTGCTTTTCCGCATACTCCTCTTTTGTGATGTATTAGAATGTTTGTTGCCAAAAAGCTTTATCTTGGTCTCATCTGACCAAAGCACATGGTCCCAGTTGAAGTCCCAGTACCGCTTAGCGAACTCCAGACGTTTGTTTATGCTTGTAAGTGAGAAAAGTCTTTTTCCATGCATGCCTCCCAAACAGCTTGTTGGCATGTAGATAGCGCCTGATGGTTGTTATGGAGACTTTGTGACCCCAAGATGCTACTCTTTGATGCAATTCTCTAACAATGAGCTTTGGAGAACTTTTTACTTCTCTTACCATCCTCCTCACTGTGCGTGGTGGCAAGATAAACTTGGATCCTCGTCCAGGCTTGTTTGCCACTGTTCCAGTTGTTTTAAACTTCTTGATGATTCCTCTGACTTACTGTGTTTAGGCTGTTATTACAGTGTGTAGGCGGATCACAGGTGGTGGTGCAGAAAGTAGATTATAGAGGTGGAGATGAGTTGATGTCCTCTACTGCATATCCTCTTTTCTGTGGTTTTTTTTTTGTTTGTTTGTTTGTTTTCTTTAAATCACGACATTAGTGTGGTATACTAATATGCTGTGGGATACTTTGCTTCATTTATACATAACCTGGAAAACCTTTTCAGTATTATCTACATGTATTCATGCATTAACCCATCCATCTTTATTAACTGCATTATCTTGGTCAGGGTGGCGGTTGATCCAGACCCTATTCTAGGAACACTAAGCATGAGGCAGGAATCCACCCTGGACAGGACATTGTATAGTTACACAGCGTCATGCGCACACATTCATACCTAGGAGCAGTTTAGAGAACTCTGTCCACCTACTCTAATGTTTCCTGGAGGTGAGAAGAACAAACACACAGACGTGGGGAGTGCATGCACAGACACTGCACACAGCCAGTACTGAGAGCTCAGGATCGATCAGGGAATCTAGAGCTGTGAAACATAATTACACCACCATGTTCTCCTTTTATAATAATCATTTTAACAAGAAGAAGAACAAGAAAGAAGCTTCTTGTTTTCTCCAACGATTGGCATCAGTAACCTGCCAAGTTACTTAAATACTAAGCACACCTGTTGAAATTGTGTGTTAGTGCAGTGAAATTACTGAAGTGTGCAATGCCCATATGACTAGAGTTAAAGTTGTCTGCACTATAACAGAGATTTCTCATGGGATAATATGATCTAGTTACTCCTTTAAACACCAAAATATACACCACCATGATGTTAATAATTTGTACCAAATGACTGATGGAGGTAAGGCCAAAAAAAAAAAAAGTGTGTTTCCGGTTACCCGACCGACCCTAATCCGTACCGCCCGACCCTAAACTTTTTTTTTTTTCTTTTTTTTCCCAGTCGCGACTTTTACATATAATCCAACCGCATGAACCGGAAGTTTTTGTCACTCACTGGGAAAATCAGGGCTTTCCACAAGCGCTGGCTGCCGGCCATACAGCCGACTACACAATTAAGTCCAGCCGGCTACTTTAATGACTTATTTTTGTAGCCCACAGGCTCTAAATATTAATTTTCGATTTTAATAAAATTAAATGTTTATCTAACGGACTGACAATAATGTCAAACTGAACCGCACTCATTTAAGTTGTGATTCGCGCTATTTGTACCGATAATAACCACAAATTCCCCGCAGACTTCGTTGATCAGGGGAGAGTAACTCATCCGCGGCCCCGACATGCGGTGTGTGCGTGCGCACTCGGCGGAGGCAGTAGTGTGTCGGGGCCGTCGGAGGGAACAGAAGCAGAGATAACGCTTATTTTGTCTTTCACCTAGAGACATGATTCAAACTTTAAAACGGAGACAAAATTCTCCTGTGTGGATCTGGCATTCAACTTTTTTGCTAGGTTCTATACTTTTTGATCAGTCACAGATCAAACACCATGAGCAAATCTGGAGAAATTCAGGCTTTATAATGGGTGTCTATTGCGTTACACACCAGTGGAGCTCAGGAGTTTAGAGTGTAGGCAGCTTGAAAAAAAAAAGCTCTAACTTTCTCATTTAAACTGTTTTCTCAGCCACAATTTTCACTCTACACACACAACTTTCTCAAAAGTTGTAGTCACACATTGTGTGAATCAAGACAAGTGTCTACCTGAGCGATAGGATTTACAGTTTTTGAATGAGAAGCCTGAAAGTAAGGAGAGGACAGGCGCGCTGCCCCATAGACTCACATTATAAACGTGGCAGCGCTTTTACTGCAAAATCAGAAAAGTCACTTGTTTTTAACTCGCTCTAGTGTCCACATTTTTTACACTAGGGACAAAAAAAATTACATTTATGTGTTCATGGGAGCCTTGTAGCACTCAATGTGAAAGAATTTTGTGAATAGCTCCTTTCGTTTCCGTGTAAATCAGCGTTGTTCTAGGAGAGGGAACTCTGAGGGGAAAAAAAAGCCCTCTTTGCTTGTTATATTGTGTCTTTTCCCTGCACCGTTACCAAGGCGACGAGCTGCACTCAGGGAGCAGAGAGGGGCGGGGCTGCTCTCTCTCTCTCATGGTGTATTGAGCTGTTATATTTACAGAAAAATTCATGTTAAAAGGTGTCTCATGCTGCATCAGATTCATCAGAAGGTGGTAACTCAGGTGACCTGCAAAGAAATTCATTATATTTTGTGAAATTATTCCTGTCTAAATATAGGTTATGGCAGCCATCTTGGAAAAAAAAAATGCCTGCCTACCGACCCTAGTTTTGAAATCTACGTAACCGGAAACACTTTTTTTTTTTTTTTGCCTAACCTAGACCAGTGTTTCCCAACCTTTCTTGAGCCACGGCACATATATTTTACATTTGAAAAATCCCACGGCACACCACCAAACAAAAATATCACAAAAGTGTGTGTGTGTGTGTATATATATATATATATATATATATATATATATACACACACACACACACAAAGCCAAAGCCAACGGGGGGGGGGTCGTCTGGGAAGGATACCCCCCCCAGGAAAATTTTGAAAAATAAGGCCTTACAAACCACTTTTCCTGCAATCTGAACTGTAGTAGATTAAAAAAAAATCTTTTTTTTATATATTTACATGAAAATATGTTTCAAATCAATAGGAGTATTGTGTGAATTCAAAATAAAATCTCATTCTACATTCACTACATTCAAGGGTATGGTTATAATTTATGATCAACAAAAATGGCACTAAATTCACATTAAACTTAAGTTCTATTAATTATCAAAATGTTCATATATTAAATAAAATTTCTGAGGGTGACTGACCTTTTCTCCCTATGTCCTCATTAGTTGCATATGATTTCTTCAAGAAGTCTTTTGAAATATTTAAGTTTTCAAAACTGTCAGCATTAATTCAGATTTACTGACTATCTATCTATCTATCATATACATGTTCAGTATATTAAATCAAACGAAAGCTAAGTTTATGGGATAATGTCTATGTACACTTTATACAATTATTTATAGTTCACAGTCATTTCTCATTTTCATTTGATCATTTCGACTTCTTCAGTTTTTTGGCCAAAGACAAAAGCTTGTCAGTCCTCTCTTTTGTAAGAACTGTTATGATTGGCTATCATGCTCTCGCCATCGATGTTTTGGCCAATTACATTGTAGATAACACGTATTCTACCACCAGACTTAGCGAGACTAAAGATGGTGAAAATGTAAACATGCAGTATCGTCGTAGGAATGAATTACGCTTGAGTATCACAAAGGAACATACCCCAACCCCCCTCAATAAATGAAAAAAAATCTCAACGGATTTGGCATAATATAAAAAGGTCGATTTTTACTCAGAAAAAGCGGAAATCCGCCGAAAAGCGGAAAACTCTCATCCCTGCTATCGCTATCACCGCTGTCACACCCGAAGCATTACTAATTCTATTGTTTGAATGGCAACAGGTAGATACACAGGTTAATTAGCTACCTGCTGCCATCTATTGGAAGAGTATTTAATTGTTCTGCCGGTCACTATACGTCGCTGGCATAGAAGAACGAAGACAAATTATTTGCAGTAAATAAATAATTTTTGGAACAATTAAGTGAAATTGGATAATGTCCTACGGTACACCTGATGATCTCTCACGGCACACTAATGTGCCGTGGTACAGTGGTTGGGAAACACTGACCTAGACGAACCCCCCCCCGCCCTTTGGTGGTTTGTGAGTGTATTCGTGTCATATAAACATGCACAATGGTGCGTTCAACAACTTGTCAATCAAATAAGCCATACTTCTAGCTCACATTGTCACAACATATGTTGTACTAGAGTACATCTAGTTGTACATCAGAGTACAACTAGAAATCACAATAAGGGTTTCAGATTTTTTTGTTAATTTTTAATGTTATTTCTGTAGGTTCATTCAAATTCAAGAATTTATGTCATGTGAAACGCGAATAAATTTTAATAAGAGAGGTCTCCAAATGTGTAGCTGTATCTATTGCTTGTATCTGGACTTAAACCATCATTCCAGCTTTTACTAGCTTGGAAAGTACATGAAAAAAAACTATGTTTTATCTCCAAACAGGTGTTTCTGCTGTCCTTACATATGGAGCTGGTTGCGGGAAAAGTGAATATCGATCAACAGCTGGAGAATGTTGTCCGATGTGTCCTATAGGTATGACATGGTGATGCTTGAGTAATCAACTCAAGTCATTGAATAATACAGGGATGAGAATTTTCCACCGATCGGCAGATTTCCGACTTTTTCAGACCAAAATGATCGTTTTTGAGATTGATGTAAATCCATTGAGAAATTTTTCGTGGGGTATGGTTAACGATCTGTGGTCACCTTACAACGCAGACATCCCAAGTCTCTCGGAAGTTCCGGGAGTCTCCTGCATATTGATAGTGGCTCCCTGATGCCCGCAAATTGGAGAATATCTCCCGGAATCTAGAGCAAGAGCGTGCATGCGAAACATTAATGTCTGCATCGCGTATATGACAGGGAGCGCGAGAGAGACTGCGTGTGTGCCTGTTCATGTAGCGCATGCTAGACAAGGAGCATCTTGATTGGGTTACTCAGCAAAATAAGCCAATCAGCTTTCAGTGTGGGCAGGCTTTTATCTCTTTTCTTGAGGATCGAAGTTTTCAGTTGAGTCAGTGCAGCCTACAGGATCGTCATGGCAGAGAGAGAGAGCGCGCGCCCCAAAAAACCAAAGTACAAAACCCACTTCACCTCAGATTACACAAAAGAATATCCCTGTATAATAAGGGTCAAAAATAATGACAGTTTCGCATGATGTACTGTTTGCAACAGTGATTTCAGCATTGCCCATGGTGGCTTAAATGATTGTAAAGGACATGTTGAGGTGAGGAGTGTCATTTCATTTGCATTATATTTAGGTCTACAACAGGCTGTCATAAAAAGACCAAAAACTTATCTATATTTCTGATAAAATGTTAGGTATGATACCATGTATAACTCTCCTACTTATTGCTCATTTCATGGGGGGGGGGGGGGGGGGGAATTGCTGGCATGTGCCGCATGGGAGCGTCTGCCCAAATTTTTTAGGCCGAGATGAACTTATAGTTTTTGATTTTAAAAAAATTTCCAATATGTAATGCCAATTGTACATGCCTGTTCTTTAATTCAAAATCACCATCTTGATCTTCAAATTGGCCATATGGTATATGTACAGTATTACATTACACAACATCCTGTCCAGATAAAACCTTGTTAGTACACACAACAGTTGAAAGGGAAGTGATGAGTGATGTTGAATGTTGCCTGCTTAATATGCAAGACCTCCTGCTACCATGATAACATCAGAAGAAAGCTTAAGAGAATTATATGATAGAACTTTTTTCTGGTTTGCACTTCATTTGAAAGGATTAGAGTATTCAAAGACATGAATAGCAAAAATGCAGAAATATACTGTAGAGCTCGTTTATATTAAAAGGTGCATTGATTTTTTGAAATCATCAAATGTGAATTGATTAAAAACAAGTCTCTTGTACCATATGAATCATTTTCACCTGGTAGTCCACCAAGAAGGGGAATTTATTTCCAAATAAATTGCAACTTTTTGCTGATAAAATTAATGGTTTTGGGGTAAAAAAAAAAAAAATAGCCAAAAATCATTAGCTTCCGCCCCCTGGGCCCCCACTGGGGCTCTGCCCCTGGGCCCCGCTGGGTGCCTGCAGCCCCCAAACCCCCGTCTTTTTTCAGACTTTTTAAATATTTTTCATTCTCATCCCTGATGATAGAAAGTAAAGCTAAATAACAGGTGTAAAGTTGTTAGACAGTAAAAGTAATTCATTCATCTTCAGTAACTGCTTTATCTTGGCCAGGGTTGTGGTGGATCCAGAGCCTATCACAGGAACATTGGGTGTTGGGCAGGGGTGCACCGTGGGTGGGATGCCAGTCTGTCACAGGGCATCGCATTATTAACATGCACAGGCGATTTAGAGTTCCACTGAGTATGTGCATCTTCATTTCACATAAGGTTGTAATATGTGTATTGTGAAATAAATTAGACTTAAATATTTCTAGAGGTGTTGCAAAATTTATTGTAAGAGGTTATTATACCCTGTCAGTTCTTGTTGATGGAGAGAGAATGAAACAATGATTTTCCAGCCCAATGACAAATATATATCATCTTATACTGACTGGGGCTAGAGCAAGGTTAGGGGTTTCTAAACAAATGATCCATTATGATTCCCCATTTAAAAGGTGTCACAGATGGGTTTCCATAATTCAGTATGTTTAGCCACACGGCAAAAAATTAAACTGAATTTGAGGAGAAAATTACTTAATACTTGTGAAATTATCTTGCTGCATGGACAGATTTTTTCTTGATAAGACATCTTAGAATAAGTTGGTTGCAATCTATAATTGGGTTTAATAATCTCAGAATTGGTGTCTTATAGTGTTCTAATAGGAAATGCTAGATTGTTTCATCTATTTTCAAGATATTTTCACTTGCTAAGATATCATTTTTTGCAGTGCAGGATTCATTAACGATTTATAGTTGGAGTGGGTTAGCGATTAATTCAAACATAATTTTGACCGTTCACCTTTAACGTATTTTTCAGGAAACTGTGTTTATAGACATTGCACTGAATTTACCAGCACGTCTTGTGTGCCATGTGTTGACTCGACTTTCACCTCTGAGCCCAATGGTCTTCTAAATTGCCTTAACTGTACAGTGTGTGATCCTGGTAAGTCTGTTCTTTGTAAGAAATCTACATTTTATATACAGTTCAGTGTGCATTGGATATATCAGGTAAGGGTAAATGTATTCTATTCATTAACATTGCTGTTTCTCACAGGACAGGGCTTAAGAGTAAAGGCAGCCTGCACACAGACTTCAGATATAGTTTGTGAGCCGCAGGAGGGATTTTACTGTACTAATGATGAAAAGGGCAGCTGTACACACGCTGTGGAATGCACAAAATGCAGACCTGGACAATACATAAGGCAGAAAGGTTGGTGTAATATATGTGCTATGTACTGTAAACATTCCCAGTTGCATGTTGGAACAAATTATTCAGCTGCAAATGCTGTGATTATTTACTGTGACTGAGCAGAAGTCATCTGTGTGCAGGAACAGCAAGTAAAGATGCCGAATGTAAAAATGGTACCTACTCTGATGGCTCACTTGAAATGTGCAAACAACATACAAAGTCAGTGTTCACTTCATTAAATCACTGAATAAATAGTGAATGAAGGTTGTGATTAGTTGTCAGTTAAAGTGCTGATGACACGTTTTTGACATCTTTGGCGATGTTTTATAACATAAAAAGTAATTCCCGATGATCCATATATTAATTCACGAAGGCGCCTATTTTACAAGTTATGATAAACGCGGCTATTTGGGCAAATTTGACAGGGCTGCAGCACCCAGGAGACGAAAGAGGAGGAGGAGCTATATGACGTCAGCGAAAGAACCTTCCTCCTAACTTACCAGTTTGTTGTTGATGCGACAGGTGTTCAGTTTATCATTATTAGTATTATTATTATACATTATTTTATTTATACAAGTTATTATGCCTTCACGTTGTGTTGCCGGCTTTTGCTCCAAAACCCACAAGGATGGGGTAAGTTTATTCAAGTTTCCCAGAGATCCCGAGCTGCATGCGAAGTGGGTGAAGCAAGTCAGGCGCACTCGTGACAAGTGGGAGCCCTCACCAACATCCGTCCTGTGCTCTGAACACTTCGATTTGGATTGTTTTGACACCCTTCCCAGCTTAAAAGAATCTCTTGGGTGTTCAGTTCATCACAAACGTGTGTTACTACCATCAGCAGTGCCTACACAGTGTTGCCAGATTGGGAGGTTTCCCGCCCAGTTGAGTGGTTTCAAGCGCATTTTGGTGGGTTTTGAACATATTTTGGGCTGGAAAACGTCAGCAGTATCTGTTGCCAGATACTGCTGAAGTTTTCCAGCCCAAAATATGTTCAAAACCCACCAAAATGCACTTGAAACCGCTCAACTGGGCGGGATTCCTCCCAATCTGGCAACACTGCCAGTATTCCAGAGGGGGTCTACTAGTAGCTATGCCGGATCCAAAGACAGTCCTCCTGTCAGAACATGTGTTGTGAAACGACATAAGATAAAGGTACGTAGAGCTATAGATTCTACATGATAATCATAAATGTAATCATAAAGTCGGCGTGATATCAGTCATGTATTTGCTTGTGAAAGCTTGCGGCTTTCATGTAACTGCCGCCTAGCAACGAGAGGCAAAGGGTAAAGAGGGTAGGCTATCATAGATTCTATTCGGAAGAGATCAACACAATTCTAGACTCCCAGAAGAGGAAGAGCTAGCACTAGAGAGTTCACCGGCGTTTTCATGCGCCATTTCCATTGAGTAGAACCAGAGTAGAACAGCCAGTGAACCGCAGCGTGTTCTTCCGCTGACGTCACAACATGGCCGCGAGCCACGGACCCAGTTTTCTTGCGCTGTGCAATTAAAAGTTGGATATTTGCGTAACAACAGCTTCTTTTCACGTAATTATAACAGAAATCTAACATGTTTGCCATGTTGTATAGTTTATTTAAGAAATTGCAGTCATGTTCGTGCCATCAGCCCTTTAAGTGTTCATGCCCAGATTATTAGTTGAGCATAAAATATACAACCCCAATTCCAAAAAAGTTGAGACAAAGTACAAATTGTAAATAAAAACGGAATGCAATCATTTACAAATCTCAAAAACTGATATTGTATTCACAATAAAACATAGACAACATATCAAATGTCAAAAGTGAGACATTTTGAAATTTCATGCCAAATATTAGCTCATTTGAAATTTCATGACAGCAACACATCTCAAAGTTGGGACAGGGGCAATACGAGGCTGGAAAAGTTAAAGGTACAAAAAAGGAACAGCTGGAGGACCAAATTGCAACTCATTAGGTCAATTGGCAATAGGTCATTAACATGACTGGGTATAAAAAGAGCATCTTGGAGTGGCAGTGGCTCTCAGAAGTAAAGATGGGAAGAGGATCACCAATCCCCCAATTCTGCACCGACAAATAGTGGAGCAATATCAGAAAGGAGTTCGACAGTGTAAAATTGCAAAGAGTTTGAACATATCATCATCTACAGTGCATAATATCAAAAGATTCAGAGAATCTGGAAGAATCTCTGTGCGTAAGGGTCAAGGCCGGAAAACCATACTGGGTGCCCGTGATCTTCGGGCCCTTAGACGGCACTGCATCACGTACAGGCATGCTTCTGTATTGGAAATCACAAAATGGGCTCAGGAATATTTCCAGAGAACGTTATCTGTGAACACAATTCACCGTGCTATCCGCCGTTGCCAGCTAAAACTCTGTAGTTCAAAGAAGAAGCCGTATCTAAACATGATCCAGAAGCGCAGACGTCTTCTCTGGGCCAAGGCTCATTTAAAATGGACTGTGGCAAAGTGGAAAACTGTTCTGTGGTCAGACGAATCAAAATTTGAAGTTCTTTATGGAAATCAGGGACGCTGTGTCATTCGGACTAAAGAGGAGAAGGACGACCCAAGTTGTTATCAGCACTCAGTTCAGAAGCCTGCATCTCTGATGGTATGGGGTTGCATTAGTGCGTGTGGCATGGGCAGCTTACACATCTGGAAAAACACCATCAATGCTGAAAGGTATATCCAGGTTCTTGAGCAACATGTGCTCCCATCCAGATGACGTCTCTTTCAGGGAAGACCTTGCATTTTCCAACATGACAATGCCAAACCACATACTGCATCAATTACAACATCATGGCTGCGTAGAAGAAGGGTCCGGGTACTGAACTGGCCAGCCTGCAGTCCAGAACTTTCACCAATAGAAAACATTTGGCGCATCATAAAACGGAAGATATGACAAAGAAGACCTAAGACAGTTGAGCAACTAGAATCCTACATTAGACAAGAATGGGTTAACATTCCTATCCCTAAACTTGAGCAACTTGTCTCCTCAGTCCCCAGACATTTACAGACTGTTGTAAAGAGAAAAGGGGATGTCTCACAGTGGTAAACATGGCCTTGTCCCAACTTTTTTGAAATGTGGTGTTGTCATGAAATTTAAAATCACCTAATTTTTCTCTTTAAATGATACATTTCCTCAGTTTAAACATTTGATATGTCATCTATGTTCTATTCTGAATAAAATATGGAATTTTGAAACTTCCACATCATTGCATTCCGTTTTTATTTACAATTTGTACTTTGTCCCAACTTTTTTGGAATTGGGGTTGTAAATAAAAACACTATTTACAGATCTTAAATATATGCAACAGCATGTGCACCATAGAATATACTTTAAACTTGCTTGGGCATTGATGAATAGATGATATCTTGATTCTTTTCACAGGTGTGAAGATTTGGGACTTATAGAAATAAAACCAGGAACAACAACATCTGATGTCGAGTGTGGACAAAAAGTTCAAGTGGCTCTTATAGTCGGAATCATAGTTTCCATTGTTGTGGTGGTGGTTCTTGCACTAGTAGTAATATTTCTCAAAATGAGACTCAAGCGTAACCAAAATATAGGTAAGTGTTTCTACAAAATTGACCATAGGTGTAATCTATAAAATATATTACATTCCAAGAAAATACTGATTAAAAATTGTTTTTCAAACTGTGCTTTTTAACCAGCTAAGAATCCTGAGACAGAAACATATCCAGATGAAAATGTATGTGAACTTAAGTATTTAGTATTTATGCAAATATAGTGAACTAGGTAGCAGTAATCAGTAATATAAATTGTATAATAAACATTTAACAAAAGATTCTATCATTATTAAATGTTTTCTCCCATGAAATTGATTTAAGATTTGTTTTTTCCTTCCAAGGAAACACCCGTCCAAACACCCACCTCAGGAACATGTTTTCTACCACAAAGCAGGTAAGGGTCATGTGAGAAACATCTTTTTTTATTAGAAATGTAAAAATATAGTCTCTGTAGGTCTGAATCCAAGATTAAATAAAAAGAAATATTTACATTTTAATTATTTATTTGGTTCTTTTAATATTGCATTACATTAAGTTGTCTGTGTAAAATGTGTTTTTAAAGAAACTGTATAATTAACAGTTATTCCATGAAATCGAGTCATACATGAACTGATAGCCGACAAGACGCATAGCACTGAGTTGGCTATAAGCCATGTACGATGAGCTTGAGTGGAATAACTGTTTTGTTCTGTCCATATTCACTGGATTTTAAGAAACAGAGCGTTTTTATTTTTTGCAAATTCAATAAATAAAACCTTTATACAAAATGTCCAACAAAATAATTTCCACTTAGAATGTAAACAAACCGGCAAAATGACATTAACAATTTGTGAAAAATGCTATAATAATAATTCTTGAAAAAAAAAAGATGTTCTTACCATCAAATACTTTTATTACATATTTTGTTGCTTTTTTGTGGTTTTGTTTTCGAATAGTTTTTATTTCATCCTCGGCTGGTTCAGCAACACGCTCCTCCATTTTGTTTTTCTTCTTCAGGTTTTTTTTTTTGGGTGGTTGGCAAACCAACTTAAAAGTGCATTACTGCCACCAACTGGGCTGGAGTGTGGACCAGGAGATAGATGGATGGATATCTATCTATCTATCTATCTATCTATCTATCTATCTATCTATCTATCTATCTATCTATCAGGGGGGACTATTCTTTTAGCTATTTCTGTTCCTTTTAAATACTTGATAGTGATATATCTGACTTGATGTTCTCCGCCATTTTGTGTTTCCCTACTCACGATATATGAGCTGATAGCCTAGTAGTAGAGTAGCCAATCAGAGTGCACAATTGCTCATATCCAGTGAATGTGGATAGGATAACAAGAATTATACAACAGCAATCAGCATCTCTCTTTTCCTATATCATTTGTTTTAATCAAGCAGCAGAATTGTAATGGATTTTCCAATCATTCCCTCAGCAGTAAAATGGTTAAAAATACACAACCCATATGGACTATATGAATGGAGTCTCTTCATGTCCTGTTTTATCACCCAGACCAGAAGATCAGGACATAATCACGTCTGTGTCAGAATGAATTCCCTGTCCTCACCGGGGATCAAGAAAAGACAGTTATAGTAAAGAAGAAAGATTAAATGCAAAGGCCTGCCTGTGGGGACTATGGTGGATTTGGTGAATGTTTCATCCCTGCTGGATGTCACTACATTCACCTGAAACACAGAGCTGGGATCCCAGACAGAGGCTTCATCACCCCGGAGTGCTGTGTAGTAATCTCTTCATTGAGTTATCACAAAGAAGATAACATTTCCATTAAAGCCATGAGTATGACTCAACCTGCATCCCTCAAGAAACAAGGAAGACAGACATGGACTAAGACTCCATCCATTCATCCATCCATTATCCGTAACCGCTTATCCTGTGCAGGGTTGCAGGCAAGCTGGAGCCTATCCCAGCTGACTATGGGCGAAAGGCAGGGTACACCCTGGACAAGTCGCCAGGTCATCACAGGACTGACATATAGAGACAAACCACCATTCACACCTATGGTCAATTTAGAGCCATCAGTTAACCTAACCTGCATTTCTTTGGACTGTGGGGGAAACCAGAGCACCCCGAGGAAACCCATGCAGACACGGGGAAAACATGCAAACTCCACACAGAAAGACCCCTGTTGGCCACTGGGCTTGAACCCAAAACCTTCTTGCTGTGAGGCGATAGTGCTAACCACTACACCACCGTGCCGCCCGGATTAAGACTCTTTAGAATATAATAAATTGGCTTGACTTAAAAAAAGTATGCAAACTCATTGCATCAGAAAATCTAAGTAAAGTAAACTTAAGATGGGGAGTTAAAATAACTTACATATTATAAGTGTGCAATACTTAAAATAACTTGTTTACTGTGAATGTGCAATAATTGAGTTGTAAAACTTAGTTTATAAATAAATTTTAATTTCATGAAGCATAACAGACATGATTTATGATAACTCAATTTTGATACAGTTGTCCTATAAAACCTGAGTTAGGTTCACTCATTATTTCTTATTAAGTCCAATGTTAATATTTACAGTGTGTATTGCCATCAAAGTGGTAGAATAATCTCTTGTTGTCTGATCAGAATAGTCACTTCCTGTCTGACTCTCTCTCTCTCTCTCATTATCTCTAGCCGCTTTATCCTTCTACAGGGTCGCAGGCAAGCTGGAGCCTATCCCAGCTGACTACGGGCGAAAGGCGGGGTACACCCTGGACAAGTCGCCAGGTCATCACAGGGCTGACACATAGACACAGACAACCATTCACACTCACATTCACACCTACGGTCAATTTAAAGTCACCAGTTAACCTAACCTGCATGTCTTTGGACTGTGGGGGAAACCCACGCGGACACGGGGAGAACATGCAAACTCCACACAGAAAGGCCCTCGCCGGCCGCGGGGCTCGAACCCAGGACCTTCTTGCTGTGAGGCGACAGCGCTAACCACTACACCACCGTGCCGCCCCCTGTCTGACTCACTTTTTCACTAATCACTGTCTCAAGAACTAAATCTTCACTATGACTTAAAAATGCTTACAAATAATGATTGTATAACACCACTAATTTCTCTCTATCAGGGTTTGTCTTTCTGTCAGGGTTTATCATGGTGTTTATCCCCAAATCTTTAACCCAGCCACATACAAAATGTTGTACACCTCCATGCTCTTCCAGGTTTTTATCTGTTTGTCCATGTAGAACGATGTCTGCAGCATCAGGTAGTTTGTGATGTCAAGGAACTCAACAGCTGGATAATTTTCCAACTCGTAGGAAAAATCCTTCTTTGTTAATGTGTAAAGATTTATCCCGTTGCAAAGAGCAAATTTCTGAAGGTATCTTGACCGTGTTTTGGCCTCTAAACTGCAAAAGTAGTCAGAGAAGGTTTCACTAGCTCTTTGCATAATGACAGTTTACCTCACCAGCACTTCATTCACCAGAAGTAACCTCGCAAACAAAAGTCACGTGACTGACTACAAACTATACTTGCTGAACTCTGGACTTATTTCTGGTGTGAGAAAACCCTCAAGAACAAAATGTTCTAGTGCAGTTAACTCTGGGGCAGAGTTAAACTTATTTTTAAAATGATATATTTTCTAAAAATATATGATGCCAAAGTTATTAACATTCCTAAGGAATATTTGAAATAAATGTCAGCAAACTGCCATTCTTGGACTTAATATTACTTCCATTTTCCTCCCAGTTTCTGGGAAATCGCTGCATTTAACAATGTCCTGATTGACCTGGAGATAAATATGAGGTTGCGCACGTGTAAAATCCCTTTGTCATCCCTTACCATGGGAAAAACCAGTGAACTTTCAGCAGAAAAGGGACCGACAGTTGTTGACCTGCACAAATCAGAAATGTAAAAAATAAGTAACTAAAATCCCATTGAGCATGACTACAGCGATGACAAAAAAAGAATCACGCATGTCTAAAACAGTTGGAAAATCACCAGGAACTGGGCCCATGAGTTTTTTGTAGGTGTACACCTACAGTTGGCATTGTGGGTTGTGATCATGAAATCAATCTCAATTCCTGTTCATACACAATATCATCATGTTTGGTCACAAAAAGGAACTACATACAAGCAAAAGCACTTGATATTCCACTGTAAAATATGAAGTGATGCTTTGGGGCTATTTTGTGGCTGGTGATTCAGGGTCTCTCCTGAAATATCAAGATATTTCAGCTCAAACTTTCCTTATCTCTGCCAGGAGGTTCAACCTTGGCTATAAACAGAGCTTTCAATAATACGATGAGCCAAACAGACTTTAGACTCAGTTTCTCAATTCAAATCCTCCTCATATCCTGAGTAACGAAGTCCACATCAGAATATAAAAGATCGTAAAATGTTGCCTGTATGGAGGAGTGGACCAAGATTCGTCTTCAGATGGCACTTGCTGGACATTACAAGATAAAACACAGTGGTGGTATTCTCTCCAGGGCAGGTGTAAAAAAAAATTAATTAAAAATAAGTAAATTATTCAGGGATTTGGCTGTTTTCTTCGTAAGATTTTGTAGAAATAATGAACATCTTTGTGCTTGATAAAAAGTTTGCATAAAACTATACCCTAGGGTGCATCAGTTGCCCTCACTTTCATAAAATCCGATGCATTTTTGTTTGGGTGTTCCTTTTCACCAATAAAGACATCCTGTAAAATTTTTTGACCATATTCAAAAGTCTAATGGTGGCACCATGAGGTTCATTTTTTGCCAAAAAACGCTTATTTTATGTTTTCGCGTAAGGTTTGAATCACAATGTTGGACTCCATTTATTGATTTCTTGTGACCCAGAGATCGTGTTAAGAACCTTTGCAAGGGATTGAGAAGCATTAATGTGATTCATAATACATTTGTATTGTTTAAAAGTAGTTGAACAATGATTCAGTGAACAGCTAAAACTCAAACTGTGCTTGATAATATATTTAGAATATGTACTAAAAATGTGTATCTAAGATATTTGGTATACTCTATAAGGTGCCATAATGTTTCATGAAAAGTGATCGAAATGTAACAGCTTTTTCCATAACTTTGAGCTCCTGGTGCCACCATTAAACTTTTGAATTTTGTCAAAATATTTCACCCAGTGTATTTCCTTACCAAAAGGAACATAAAAACAAAAATGCATCATGATTGGAGGAACTTTTCATTTTTAGGGGGCAACTGATGCACCCTACTATACCCTTGTAAATGTCACTTGTTTTATAAATTGTAAATGTATTATTGATGTGAAATTAACTAATATAACTAATATAACAAATTTTTTAGTTATTTATTTATGCAAAATATTTGATTGTGTAGGCAAAGTAATATCGACTGTAAACTGTGTGTATGTGTCAGAAAGATAGTGAGTGAATGTATGAATAAATAAATATATGGATATTATACATGCTTATACACACTTGCTCAAATGCATTATCATTTACTGTATGGTGTGTTCACATAGACACGACAAATGCAACTCATCAGTTTGAGACCACTTGGAAACTGAAATAGACCCAGTGTGCGAAACACCCTCAGTCTACTTCCTATTTACACTCATTCCACTTGAAGTAAGACCAAAAACCAGAATGGCCTCTTGTCTTTTCTTAAATGGGCACATGACTGTTTCCACTGGTCTCATAGTGCATGTACCAATGTCTGCTTTTCTTTATTTATATTACTGTCTTTAAGAGCAGACACTCTTATCCAGAGTGACATACAACATACCCAGAGCAGCCTGGGGGTTAAGTGCCTTGCTCAAGGGCACTTCAGCCATTCCTGCTGCTTCGGGGATTCAAACCAGCAACCTTTTAGTTCCAAAGCTGCTTCTCTAACCACTAGACCATGGCTTTCTGTAGTCATGTATTTCCATGTGTATATATTTGTTTTTATAGGTTGAAAGTATATATAATCCCTATTTTAAAAGCTGACAAGACCAACTTCTCCAACCACACAACTTTTCATAATACCATGTTTTACATTTTTGAACACAGCTGTAACATCACATGAGCAATGTAGGGGAAAATCAGGGCTTTATCTCATCTCATTATCTCTAGCTGCTTTATCCTGTTCTACAGGGTCACAGGCAAGCTGGAGCCTATCCCAGCTGACTACAGGCGAAAGGCGGGGTACACCCTGGACAAGTTGTCAGGTCATCACAGGGCTGACACATAGATACAGACAACCATTCACACTCACATTCACACCTACGGTCAATTTAGAGTCACCAGTTAACCTAACCTGCATGTCTTTGGACTGTGGGGGAAACCGGAGCACCCGGAGGAAACCCACGCGGACACGGGGAGAACATGCAAACTCCACACAGAAAGGCCCTCGCCGGCCACAGGGCTCGAACCCAGACCTTCTTGCTGTGAGGCGACGGCGCTAACCACTACACCACCGTGCTGCCCCAGGGCTTTATAAAAAGAGGAATTATTTTGAAAAGCATGCTGGACGTACATTGCTTTCATAATGCATCAACAAATGAAACTACAAAGGAGACCTGTGATAAAGTATACCTCTTCCTGAGATCCAAGTTCATTTCTGGCTCAGACTGAGGGTGAAAAGCACAGACTCCACTTATGTTGACTGAAAAGCTTTGTGTAAACTGAAACCCTTATGGAAGAAGTATTAGATGTCAGTGATCTGCAGCAGTCAGGAAGTTTCCATTACAGGATTGTTTTCAGGGCAGATAATGCTTGTTTTGTAACACGACAAGGTTAGGGTGACCAGATTTCCCTAGTCTGAAACCGGGACACTTTTGCGCGCGACCATGCTCGTGCACGCACACCTTTTTTTTTTACGTAAACGTGACACTCAGAGAGGTGCTCTTATCATTTTGTTGAAGCTCACATTTATCAACATCTCACACGAAATAAAACAAACAGGCATTTTGTTATCTAGTAGCATAGTGGTATACAGATCAGTTAAATTATGGTCAGACAACAGATTTTGTAATGGCTGAGAATAGGCCAGGCTATGTCCATAGGCCAAATTTAAACTGATTTATTTCACCTGTTTGTGAGAACACCAAGAAGAATGCATATGCACATGTAGGCTATATCTCTAAAATTGTATGTACTATAGCATGAACTTAAAAAGTAGATATGTGACCTCAACATAGCCTAGGTCAGAATCAACCTTACTAACCATTCCCCACAACTGAATGAATAAAGCAAGAAGGTGTGTACAAAAGTGAACACTTTAATGGAAGGTGCAACAAGCTGTTCAACACAGCAATATGCCCAAACTGTCAGAATGGTATGTTAAACAGAAACAAAAAACAGACAAGTGATTTGAGAATATACACTCAAACAAAACAGCAGTAAAGGAGGAGAGGGGCGACAGCCCGAGGAAAGCCCCCACAGGAGCGCACATCATTTGCAACATAGGCTACCCAACTCAGTACAGGAACAAAGCTAAGGCGACTGTCAATCCACCCACCCTAAACAAAATGCATTAGCCTACGTATATTTACAAGAAGAGTGAATCTTTTCCAGTTTTAATGTGATCCTGTATATCGGCGTTACCACCGTGGGCTACGGAGAAGGAACACTTACAGTGTGTGCAGTAGGCTTCGTGCGCATTGTTCTGCACCTCTCGGAGGAAGGGGTAGGTGCCCTGTAAATCTTTGGAAAAGGTACATTTTCTTTTCAGCATAATTGCTGCGGCATTACTGCTGCTAGCTGCTAGACAAAGAACATTCGCGCCAGTTAATGTTTATTTTATTGTTGCATGGCAACACGTTCTGTTGTCTGGAATAATGTGGCTAAATAAACACCCATGCCACAGGGCCAGGGGGCAGTAACCAGGAAAGTTTGCGATTCCTGTCAATTCATCAAAATAGTAAATGCAGGGCCCTATGAAAGATTACAATTTAGGGCCCCCCGGTAAAATTTTCAAGCTCAAGCAACTGAATTTGAAGTCTGTTTTTGGCTGGCACTTCTACTTTACTATGCATGTGATTAGCTACCTAGCAAGTTTAGGTGATACAATTATTTGGTCTATGAACATTTTAAATGCAGAACTGTCAGAATTAGACTGAATAGACTGTTGCCTTAAAATGAAAATTCCATGATATATATTATGGAAGATATATATTTCTTTTATGAGCAACTATTATTAGGCTACTCAGTAGCCTATGGAGTTCATTCAATCCAAATGTTTGTGTTGAGAGAAATTGCATGCATCACTGTATGGATAAGGGCGGCACGGTGGTGTAGTGGTTAGCGCTGTCGCCTCACAGCAAGAAGGTCCTGGGTTCGAGCCCCGGGGCCGGCGAGGGCCTTTCTGTGTGGAGTTTGCATGTTCTCCCCGTGGGTTTCCTCCGGTTTCCCCCACAGTCCAAAGACATGCAGGTTAGGTTAACTGGTGACTCTAAATTGACCGTAGGTGTGAATGGTTGTCTGTGTCTATGTGTCAGCCCTGTGATGACCTGGGCCCTGTACTACGAACGGAGGTTAACCTACCCAGAAGTAACCCAGGGTTCCCCCGCTAAACCGGGGTTGACAAAACCTGGTTATCTTGTTTGGGGTTAAACGGTACTACGATGCCAGTTATGAAGTTGATTTGTTGAACCTGGTTTAACCTAATCAGGGTTAATGTGCGTTCATGTTAAAGGGGAGGTTATCAGCGCAAATCACCACTGTTCACAATGGCACGGTCGCCGTACTTCACGGAGGAAGAATGCGCTGTCATAATGCAAAGCTACGAGGAGTTCAAAACAACATTAAGAGCAAAATCTAACACAGCGGCTGCCAATAAGGAGCGGCAAGCATGTTGGCAACGAATTGCCGATCGGGTAAATGCGCAAGTACATTCTCCCTTCTACATGTTCCAGAACAGAAGTATAGGATGAGAGAAAGCTTCATGATCAATCACAAGTCACAGAAAATGGTCCTTCGACGTGGCCCCAGTCATATATAGCTTGTTTAATGTCCGAAAAATCCTGAATAAAATTTGGTTTGGTAAATTCATGGAGTAGCCTACTTCAGCTGATATGTGCACATGAGTCACATGAATTAGGATGACTGACTGTTCAGTCCCTTTGACTAAGTTGGTGTATGTCCTGTGAACATTTCAGAGGCAACAGCAGTGCCAAACGCACCTGGCAACAGGTGAAAATGAAATATAAAAACATCATTCATAATGGTGTGTGTGCGCGTGCAAGCAAGCATTCATTTGCCTTTTATTTATTCAAGTTTTATCTGTTTGCCTAATAGTTCAAATTGTTTTGTATATAGTTTATAATGTAGTTGTGTGATATTAATGATAATATTGTGGGAAAACTACTTTGCACGGACGTTCATTTAATTTATTCTATCGTCATTTTGTTTGTTCTATTTTTGTGTATTTTATTTATTTATCTGTTTGTCTAGTTGTATCTATTTTTCTAATAATATTTTTTGCATTAAGTTTTTTTTCCTATTAAAATAATCTTGTGTTCTTGTTATAACTTTATCTATTTATCTGACTGTTTAGTTGTATCTATTTTTGTTACAATTTCAATATTTTTAATATAGAAAGTTTGTTTTTTTCTATTAAAATGTTCTTGTGTGATAACTAGTTCTTGTGTTATATTTATTGTAGTTGTATCTATTTTGTATCTCAGACTTAAATATTTTTGTAAAACAAGTGTTTTTTATAAAATATTCTTGCGTTCTTGATAACTATTGTTCTTGAGTGGGTTCTTTTTTTTTTTTTTTTTACAGAAAAGCCGTTCTGTATGGACATTCATTGAAGCCCTCATTGTTTTTTAATGGTTATTTATGAGCGTTTAGGGGTTACAATAATGTAAGTCTAGGTTGCTTTATATAAAAGGTATGTCCAGAAATATTGATGTCACTGTCTAAGCAGAGGGATCTGGCTTCTTTAGACGCTGTCTTCTTAAAACTGAATAAATATTTAAAAAGAGCCAAATGAGCCAGTCTTTTGAACGGCTCTTTTCAAAGAACGGATCACAAAGATGCGGATCCCATCAAAGAGCCATAAATCCCATCTCTAATCTGCGCTCCGATATCGCACGGGTCATCCAGGTACGCTGGCATTGTCTCTAGAGGAAATGTCGGTGGAGAGGTGGTGTTTAAAAAGGGTGTGGTTAATCGGAAACCTCGGGTTAACCAAGAACATAACCTGAGACGAGCAGGTTTGAGATGCAGCGTAAGTTGCCATGGCAGCATACCTCGGTTTGAACATAGCCAACTTTCGTAGTATGGGTTAATCGTGAAGTTACGCTGCACGTGATCAAGTTACTCTCGAAGTTACCCTGGTAAGCCAGAAAACCCGCTTCGTAGTACAGGGCCCTGGTGACTTGTCCAGGGTGTACCCTGCCTTTCGCCTGTAGTCAGCTGGGATAGGCTCCAGCTTGCCTGCGACCCTGTAGAAGGATAAAGCGGCTAGAGATAATGAGATGAATGAATGAGACTGTATGGATACTCCAGAGCCCTCCAGCAAACATCATCAATAATCAGGATTACAAAATGTATTCCTTTGTTTCCTCCATTTATTGACTTATTGTATGTGATCAAATGTATGCCTTGATGAATAACTACACTAGTTTTTTGATACAATTCCGTAGTGCACTTCAAGAACTCCACTAAGTGTTTTTGGTTTCTTTTAGGCGTCACACATTTATTAGAAAACACAGCAAATGTTCAAATATTCAAGTTAAATACTTAGCAACAGTATCAATAAATCCACACATGAACAATAGCAATGATATCTCTGACCACAGCTAATGTGCAAAATATTACAGTTAAATACTTAACAATATCAATAAATCCACACATGAACAATGGCAAAACATCTAGACTTAATTATACAATAAAGATACCTATGAAAAAAGGTGATTTTTTTTTTCACACACAGTGTGATATCCGGACTTCATAATTCATCACACCTACTCCTGCTTAGCAACTTCTAGAATGTTCACCTCTGTTGCGCACATAGCGCGCCCAGAATCAGACTGTACCATTAGTAAAAAGGGTGGAGGGGTGAAATGACAATATCATAAATAATTCAAGAAAAATGTTATAGCAAATCATAACCATGTATAATTTGCATATTTTAACAGATGAAATAAAATATTTTATTTCAAAAACTTACACAAGGCAATACTATTAAAATAATATTAATATCCCTCACAGGCCCCCCTGTCAGTGCCAGGCACTGAAATCGTCCTAACTTTTCCCCCCTAGCGGCGCCCCTGACGTCGCGAGGGGCGAAAACCGGGACATATCCGTGTCCCGACAGACTTTTGTCGGGACTCGGGACACACAACCCCAAATCGGGACTGTCACGGTAAAACCGGGACGTCTGGTCACCCTAGACAAGGTGCATTTTGTGTCTTATTAACTAAAACAGAGAGATAAAATACAGGCATGTTTATTGCCTTTATAATGTTCAGTGTTAATGTAAATTATTGGTACCTGAGGATAAAGTACATATTTTGTTGATTTTTTTTTTCAAATGAAAATAACTAAACACAGTCTCTGCAACTATTTTAAAAAGAATATTTTTCTGCAAACATGAATGCAAATGTTAATGCACAGGTACTACTTGAGCTTAACAATATATTTAAAGAAATAAAATAGTAATTACGGCATGTGATGGCTGACAACCTCATCTCATCTCATTATCTGTAGCCGCTTTATCCTTCTACAGGGTCGCAGGCAAGCTGGAGCCTATCCCAGCTGACTACGGGCGAAAGGCGGGGTACACCCTGGACAAGTCGCCAGATCATCACAGGGCTGACACATAGACACAGACAACCATTCACACTCACATTCACACCTACGGTCAATTTAGAGCCACCAGTTAACCTAACCTGCATGTCTTTGGACTGTGGGGGAAACCGGAGCACCCGGAGGAAACCCACGCGGACACGGGGAGAACATGCAAACTCCACACAGAAAGGCCCTCGCCGGCCCCGGGGCTCGAACCCAGGACCTTCTTGCTGTGAGGCGACAGCGCTAACCACTACACCACCGTGCCGCCTGGCTGACAACCATTTAATTAAAAGTTTTAATGATTTTTTTAAATATCTGCTTCGAGCATACGCTTTACCGTATAAAGCGATGTAGACGCGCACACCATGTTTAAGATGGCGTGGCCGCACTGGCTGTCTACTATCTATTCCTCTATGCTGTATTTCCATAGGGAGTAGGGAGTAGTGGACGTAGGGAGTAGTGGAGTGCGTTGGTGTTTCGGGTAAATACCGTAAAGGTACGGGACTTTATCCTTTATCGAAACAGAAAGCAAGATGATGTTTTTCAGCTGCGCAACGACCAGACATTATAAAACAAATAAACAAAAAAGACTGCGTCAGTAACAGCTGTTTGTTCCTGGTTTCTACAGGAGACGTCAGAAAAGTAAGAACCTAATTATATATATATATATATATATATATAAACATGTCTTGCTTATTTATCGGATGGTACAGAAATATATTTATATAGGGTAAAGTCAGGTAAATTAATCAACGTTTTGGTAAATTCTGTAAAGGGTCATTTAAAAATAAACGTAATGACATCCTTATGACCTATCTTGCAAAATAGATAACAGGCATGCAGAATTATTTTTACCCTGTTGATGAAATATAAAAGTATACATATAAAAGGAGGATGATGATGTATGTTTATTGCCTTTATAATGGCTACACGGTCTTCAGAAAGGACCGTGAAATTAAAATTCCAATATGTCTGAACTGTTGGTTTATGCACAAATGGCAAATAAAAAATAAAAAAACTTGACCTTGAAAAGTAACAGTTGTGGATTTTAAAAGTTAATAAAATACTTAATTAGGCTAATCATTGTGGTAAGAAATGAGGAATTTGTGGAGGTGACTGGAAATCTCCTTTCTCACACTTTGTTTACAGTATCAGCTCTGTGTGTGTGTGTGTGTCTGTGTGTGTGTGTGTGTGTGTCCCCTAAAAGCCCCTTTTTTAATCTTGTGTGCAGAAGTTATTATCTTGTACACATTTTCCATTAGATAACTTGTTCACACAAGATAATAACTTCTGCACACAAGATTTTAAAAAAATCCCACAAGATAAAGAAAGTAAGATCTCGGGACTTGAAGGGCTCTGTACTAGATAACAATTAAGTTGTTATGGTAGAGTCAAATGGTAAATATTTCAAACAAGTAGTTAGAAATGAACAATGACAGTTTACAGGCCTCATGTTAGTAGTAGTAGTAGTAGTAATACTTTATTTGTCCCAATAGGGCAATTATTTTGTAGTGGTAACACCCATATTTACTTACACACACACACACACACACACACACACACACACACACACACACACATTTCCACAAAACATTTAAAAACACAGAATTTAAAATAAATAGAATAAGAAGTGGTTGGGGGGTATAGAGGTTATCTCGGTTTCCTAGTAGAGTGATCTTTTAATATGCAACTTTAAATAATTCGTTTTGAAGACTTGAAATTTGTTAAAAGAAACATACTAGAAAAGCCTGTAGAATTACTACAGACAGCTGTCATACCCATTGTTACCACTGAGGACACCAAGATCATATCATTTGTATTTTTTTTTCTGTTTTATTTTATTCCCATGGTGAATAGTATTGTGAATAGGACTGATTGTTTGGAGTTACCTTCTCTGGTGACTCTGGTGTGTGTAATTTAGCCTGTTCTTTTATTTCAGGTTCAAGCTTATAAAATAGAAGTGAACATTTCAGTTTTGCTGAACTGGCAAAAAAGCTAAAGTTTTGTGGAGGGTTTTTTTTAGAAAGAAAAGAAGAAATGAACTTGGAACTGTGAAATTGTCAGTAACCATCAACCACATTTAGCGCAACTGTGAAGTCTTTAAGGAGAATGAACTTCTTCATAATTCTGCTCAGTACAACCAAATAATCAGCAAAGTCAAAACTATAGGGCTTTGTCAGGCAGCAGAGCCTGTGATGATCACAGAGAGAGTTTTTATTGAAAACAACTGGCAATAGCAAACAAATCCAAATCACTAATCAGTTGTGAAGAATAAAGGACAGGCAGTGGGTTAGGCAATGTGCAAACATGGTATCCACAACATCGTATCTAAGGTCAAGTAAAAATCCAGAAACAATAAACATGAATATAAAGCTGGGTACATCAGGTGAAAAGTTGAATACTTCAGAAAGTGATAGGGTAGCGAGGGTGCTTTTGTGTGCATGAAAGTGACTGGGTCAAGGTGTGTGCAATCGGTGACTGTGAATGTGACTATGAATGTGGTGTGTGGAAGTTATAGACCCTTCCCACATGACGTCACGACAAATGCGGCTGCTATTTTGGACATGAACTACCAGTAGTCTACCACAGCCAACAACGAGGAACGATGGCGAAGCATCGAAAGGAATATAGCCATCAAAGAAAGTTTTTACTTTCAGCAAGACTTCCATCATGCCATTATATTGTTGTGCACCTGGATGTAGTAACCATCAACACACAAGGCAAGATTTATCATTTTATCGGATCCCGACAGATGCTGACCGACGGAGAAGATGGAGGGTCTCTAAAATATTGGCAAAATGATGTTTATTGACAGCAATCGTGTGTAATGGGAAGCATTTGCATATCTGAAGTGTTGTGTTTACATCAAAGATAAAATAAACCGATATGACAACGACTGCTGCTGCCAGGTTGGGGACACAAACTAGTAGAAAGGAAGTGTGCCAACAGTGGCAACACACTTCCTTTGTGGTCGATTCTGCTTTAAGGTAAGATGCATTTAATTATTCGTCTGCTGTGGGTTTGGAATCGGTAGCCTGACCGATTCGTTCATGTTTGTGGTGCCATTTGTTTGTTGACGTGTGTTGAAATGGAAGATTGGTTGTTGACATGATTTCCAGTGATGCTTTGGTGCTGCTGTGGATCAGATATGTTGAGTAGCCTGACTGTTTTTTTTTTCTTGCGTGTGGTATCATTGTTGACGCGAGGTTGTTTTTTGAACATGCCAATGCGGACACGATTTCCCCTGATGAGTTATGACTTCAGACGCGATGCGTGTGTGGAGGTGTGGAGTCCGCGTGATATGTGCGTAAGATAGGCTTCTCATGTGTTTGGAGATCCGCGCTCTGAGACAAGCGCAAGCACCCCCCCCCCCCCCCCCCCCCAAGGGAAAAAAGGGCCCCCCCGAAAATATCGGCATAGTTCGAACACTGGGTTGGAGAAGGTAATGGCAAATAGTGAGTGCACAAACCATAGAAGGTAAACTGTACACAGCGCCAGGGCAGTGTGATGGTATGTCTACTTTTAGATTGTGTTAGTTTATCAATGAACACACTCGTCACTCGACGAGTTTCACGTCTTTACGACGGATACTTAAATGTGTGTTAGGTATTATTGTTGCAGTCTAAGCAGTCATTGTAGCAGCTAGATGAGCGAGAACCGAAAGGATCTGTGCCATAAACCATTATTTCTTCATGTCCAAAATGGCGGTCGCGTTTACGAAGGTCACGTGAGTGGGAAGGGTCTATAGTCCAAGGTGTCCATGTTTGTAGTTGAAGGTGCATTGGGTGATGTGGAGATGGAGTAAACATGACAGGCCTCACTCTAAAAAGTAATTCAGGGGCCAAATGCCACCACTTAATTAAATGTGTGGTTAGAATATATAAATTCTATTTTATTGATGTACATAAACTTTTTAAGTTGCAAACATTATTTTGATGAGTTATGCTGACATGATGATGTTACTCATCACATTAGCTTAATCCTATGTGTAATTTAAACTAAAATTTGTGTTAATTGATTTAAAATGAAATTAAAGTTGTAGTAACTTAATTAAATTGTCGATCACAATTTTTCTCCACCTTGAGTTCACGATTTCAAGTCCTTTCCCTTACCCATTGAACATACCTGGACAAATTCAGACAGTTAAAACTTTCTTAGAGGAAATTTAGGCTGGACAATACAATTTAGACATTACAAGGTGAGCATTATTTAATTTACAAATAAACTGTACTAAAGCAGTGAATTTCGGCATATTCTCAATTGTGATATGATCAGTAGTGGACTTGTATATGGAGTTTAGGCTACACTTGCTAATGCAGTTGATGGAACATGTACTACTGCACGTAGCTAACGCTAGTCATATTTATGAATGTAATTTAGCCATTCTACCCTTTAGTTTTAGCATAGCAGTGGATAAGAATGATAAAGTTTCATTTGACAAATCTGCTCAGCTAAAGAGGGCTTTTCGTGTGCATCATGGGGTGGAAAATCATGATTAAATTTGTGCTTATTCATATAACTGTCCACTACATTGTGTAATCTCTTTTTTTTTTTTCTTTACGAAAGTTCTACCACATGTTACTTCATATTGGCATGTTACATCACGATCTCAGGCATGATATTGCATAAACTTGCTTGGAACTTTGTGACTATAGTTTTATAGAACGTTTACAAATGTTTTACAAAATTAATTTAATACTGGAGTTAACAAACTTTTACAGACTTAACATGTTTGGCACTATGGTTTTAAGTACATGCAGTATCAGTTTTAAAAAATTGGACACGTTTTAATTCAGTGGATTTTCTTTATTCACTGGATATTTCTTTATATATAAACTTTAAGGCATGAAGTGTCTTTTAATGATGGACGTCGTTTCTCTGTACTTAGTTGAACGTTTCTTGATATGGATTCCTACAGTTGTGTAATAGGGCTATTTACTGTATTTTTATTATTTACTATTTGCGGTGTGATCTCAAATGCATTAAGAAAGCAAGAAATTGCACTAATTAACTTTTGACAAGGCACAGCTGTTAACTGAAAAGCATTCCAGGTGACTACCTCATGAAACTGGTTAAGATAATGACAATAGTGTGCAAAGCGTCATCAAGATAAACACTGGCTGCTTTGAAGAATCTAATATATGAAAGGTATTTTGTCTTAACACTTTTTTGTTTACCACATAATTTTAAACACTTTTTTTTGTTTACCACATAATTCCATATGTTCTGTAAGTTATTTCATAATTTTGATGGCTTCAGTATTGTTCTATAATGTAGAAAAGAATCAAAATACAGAAATGTTTTATTTCTTTACCGTTATAGTTACTATACTGTTTCCTTATGTTGTACAAAACGTCGGGCGACAACAGCGACAAGTTACTCACTACAAGTCTCCCGGAAGTTCCGGGTGTCTCCCGCATATTGATAGCGGCTCCCTGATGCCTGCAAATTACATACAATCTCACGGAATCTAGAGCAAGCTTCATCCCGAACCAACCAGATGCAAACTTGTGTACGTCACAATAACAGGCCCACGCAGCCTGTGATGTGGTGGCATATTATTAAGTAGGGTAGAGTGAGGTTTGGGATGTGGCCAATTTCACAACACGTATTTCTGGTTTAACAAAAAACAAAAAAAACAAGTGTACGCGCTTGCCCTCTGGTGATTCATATGTGTGTGCACACACTTGCAATGTGGCGGCGATGGCACGTGAGGCATGTTTTCTCCTGCCTCTGCGTGCGCTGTTTGGCCAAAGCAGTGGGGAGTTGAAGAGATGAACCGGCTGCCATCTTCCACGTGCTTCTCCCTCTAACGATGATTCAGTCAATCAGTGCATAGGAGCAGGAGCGTCATGGCAGAGGCAGAGTGCCCCAAGAAACGAAAATATAAGACATATTTTACATCAGACTACACAAAAGTGTACCCTTGTCTGATAAGAGTAAGGAATGCTCTGGGTGTCCAGATTCAATCAGCAAGGATATGGCACATTGTAGTCATCATAGTTTATGGGTTGGGGGTAGCTAATGCCGCTTTTCCACTACCAACGCGGCTGAGTTGGGCTGAGCCGTGCCGTGCTGAGGTGGGCTGAGTCGAGCTGAGCGGGGCTGTTGGAGTTGCATTTCGACTACAACCGCGCTGAACCGTGCTGGCTGGAAGTGGGTGGACACATTGGGTGGAGTTAGCGAAAGTGGGTGGATGTCACGTGATGTCGTTAGGCGGCGCAAACAGTGACATCAGTGACCTTTTAAGCGGTAGTCTCACGACCCAGATAGTAAACAATAAACATGGAGGACATGGAGTCGTTAGTGTTGCTGGTCTTGGTGCTGTGGCTTGTTGTCACCGACAACGCCAGCAGATACTGGCAAGAGCGTATAGATGAGGCAAGGCGCATAAGGCTTCAGAAATTCTCGTAATTCGTAATTATTCTTCTTCCGGGTTTACGGTGTTTACAGATCCCAGCGTGCTCGTGGGGCGTGTGAGGACACTCCTCCTCACCAATCAGTGCACAGGGGAGTGTCTCCTCACGCCCCTAGCCCCACTCAGCTCAGTTTGGCTCGCTTCAGCCCTACTCCAAAACCGTGCGAGTTTTGGGAGCTGAGCAGGGCTGAAGCGAGCTGAGTCGCGCCGCTCTAAGGTAGTCGAAACGCGAGCCGTGTCGGGCTGAAGCGAGCTGAAGTGAGCTGATAAAGGGTAGTGGAAAAAGGCCATAAGTCCCCAAGTCAGGGTGTCAGCTATGAATCTGAGTGAATTCAGATATTATTAATCTCCAAAAGGCCACCCCAAAATCCACCAAAATGCAGGAAATCACATCAACCAAATCCAAAATTTTCTGGGGGAGTACCCCCATACCCTCCAGCAATGTATCCGTCCCAAAAAAAAAAAATCCTCAAAGGGGGGGACCTCCCTGAAATGAATTTTTTCAGGGTGGGATGGGATGTCTGCCCGACTACTACTCTACTTCACACTTCACTACTCACTTCACTAGTTGTTGGGTTTTCTGTGGTGGCATGCACGCAAAGGACTGAAACCATCAGAAAACAACTTGATGGGTTTCTTTATGTATCTGGCCACGAGGCGGTGTGCAGGACTGGTAATTACTAACACTGGCCACTAGGCGGTGTGTATGACTGGTAATTACTAACACTGACCACTAGGCGGTGTGCAGGACTGGTAATTACTAACACTGACCACTAGGCGGTGTGTGACTGGTAATTACTAACACTGGCCACTAGGCGGTGTGTATGACTGGTAATTACTAACACTGGCCACTAGGCGGTGTGTATGACTGGTAATTACGAACACTAGGCAGTGTGTATGACTGGTAATTACTAACACTGGCCACTAAGCGGTGTATATGACTGGTAATTACTAACACTGGCCACTAGGCGGTGTATATGACTGGTAATTACTAACACTGGCCACGAGGCGGTGTGCAGGACTGGTAATTACTAACACTGGCCACTAGGCGGTGTGTATAACTGGTAATTACTAACACTGGCCACTAGGCGGTGTGTTGGACTGGTAATTACTAACACTGGCCACTAGGCGGTGTGTTGGACTGGTAATTACTAACACTGGCCACTAGGCGGTGTGCAGGACTGGTAATTACTAACACTGACCACTAGGCGGTGTGTGACTGGTAATTACTAACACTGGCCACTAGGCGGTGTGTATGACTGGTAATTACTAACACTGGCCACTAGGCGGTGTGTATGACTGGTAATTACTAACACTGGCCACTAGGCGGTGTGTGACTGGTAATTACGAACACTGGCCACTAGGCGGTGTGTTGGACTGGTAATTACTAACACTGGCCACTAGGCGGTGTGTAGGACTGATTTTATGCCATGGCATAATTAACGAAACTTACTCTTTAATTTCCGAAGACAACATGAGCAGTTTGTTTATAATTTGTGGGACAATTTTAAATTGTGATTTGTTGTTTCAAGATTTAAATATTATTTGTTCAAATACACAGCTGCAGTTTAAAATAAAAAAGTTAACTGATTAACAATTTTGTTCTTGAATGAATTAACGTCTTAAAAACTACTCCATGAACAAAAACAGAAAGCTAAAAAGGATTGAAGAAAATCTAATTGTCGCAACTTGTGTGTGTGTGTGTGTTTTAAATGGTTGTCAACCTAATGACCATAATTATGAACAGGGCTTGAAGTGGGCCGGAACGCACCGGAACTGCGTTCCTGCACTTCTTTATTTTCACCATGCATTCCTGCACTTGTAGCGTGCGGCGCATTTTTATAACGACGAGGGCAAAGGTATTAACGGTCAATGTAGTTTGGTCCATAGACATAGGATGTCTATGGTTTGGTCCCCTGTTGTATGGCGATTGTGAGGACCGATCATGCTAGCGTGGTTGAATAGATCAAAAAGAAAGCGAGATGACAGCCAGACTCGCAAAAAGACGAATATGAGAACTCTGCAGCCTGCTCAAGTGCTGGGGGGTAAGTGTTGGGGGTGAGTCTCACGCGCTCTACCTCTCGTTTCCCGGAAGCGCAAGCACGCTTTCCAAAGCTGAGCGCGCGCCTTCGTGTCTAGCTGAAAAGGCGGAGCTTTACAAACAACGATTCTGATTGGTCCACGCCTGCATGACGTAATATAAAGGCGCGGTTTTCGTTCTGGTTCACTCCGAACCCGCTGTCTGTTCGATAAGTAGTGCACTAAAGAGGGTGCAGACGGCACTCTTTCCAGCATGATCTTCCGTTAAGTTAGAGATGAAACATTAATCAGATAGAGAATTTTTCATTTAGTATGTATTAGTATGACTTTATTTGTATAGCGCTTTTAACAATAAACATTGTCGCAAAGCAGCTTTACAGAATGTGAACGACTTAAAACATGAGCTAATTTTATCCCTAATAAAATTATAAAAATTAAGGATAAAAGGATAAAATTAGCTCATGTTTTAAGTCGTTCACATTCTGTAAAGTTTCTTTGCGACAATGTTTATTGTTAAAAGCGCTATACAAATAGTCATACTAATACATACTAAATGAAAAATTCTCCATCTGATGGAGACCGGGATGGCATTGTCAGAAAATCAGGGTTCCTGCACTTCTTTTTTTCCACTTCAAGCACTGATTATGAACACAAGTTTAAGTACATAACACTTAAAAGTCCTTTTAAATAATATGGAAAATCTTTTTGCTCAACTTAATTTTTATGAGTAATCAACTTGTTGTTGCTACCAATTATTAAGTAAGTGGGACTTTAAAATACCTTTAATTGGAGAGAAAAAGCTAATTCCTCTAAATCAGGGGTCACCAAACTTTTTTCTCTGGGGGCCACATTGTTGTTCCTGACTGTGATGGGGGGCCGGGGTCGGGTCAGCTCAAGGGCACAGATAGGATTTTTGAACTGGGGGGGACTGAGCTGTCAGCAAATGATTCCATTTTGTGTTTATGTGTGTGTGTGTATGTATGTGTGTGTGTGTATGTATGTGTGTGTGTGTGTGTGTGTGTGTGTGTGTGTGTGTATATATATATATATATATATATATATATATATATATATATATATACACACACGGGCGGTACGGTGGTGTAGTGGTTAGCGCTGTCGCTCACAGCAAGAAGGTCCTGGGTTCGAGCCCCGGGGCCGGCGAGGGCCTTTCTGTGTGGAGTTTGCATGTTCTCCCCGTGTCCGCGTGGGTTTCCTCCGGGTGCTCCGGTTTCCCCCACAGTCCAAAGACATGCAGGTTAGGTTAACTGGTGACTCTAAATTGACCGTAGGTGTGAGTGTGAATGGTTGTCTGTGTCTATGTGTCAGCCCTGTGATGACCTGGCAACTTGTCCAGGGTGTACCCCGCCTTTCGCCCGTAGTCAGCTGGGATAGGCTCCAGCTTGCCTGCGACCCTGTAGAAGGATAAAGCGGCTAGAGATAATGAGATGATATATATACTACCGTTCAAAAGTTTGGGGTCACTTTGAAATGTCCTTATTTTTGAAAGAAAAGCACTGTTCTTTTCAATGAAGATCACTTTAAACTAATCAGAAATCCACTCTATACATTGCTAATGTGGTAAATGACTATTCTAGCTGCAAATGTGTGGTTTTTGGTGCAATATCTCCATAGGTGTATAGAGGCCCATTTCCAGCAACTCTCACTCCAGTGTTCTAATGGTACAATGTGTTTGCTCATTGCCTCAGAAGGCTAATGGATGATTAGAAAACCCTTGTACAATCATGTTAGCACAGCTGAAAACAGTTTAGCTCTTTAGAGAAGCTATAAAACTGACCTTCCTTTGAGCAGATTGAGTTTCTGGAGCATCACATTTGTTGGGTCGATTAAATGCTCAAAATGGCCAGAAAAATGTCTTGACTATATTTTCTATTCATTTTACAACTTATGGTGGTAAATAAAAGTGTGACTTTTCATGGAAAACACAAAATTGTCTGGGTGACCCCAAACTTTTGAACGGTAGTGTGTATACATGTTATTTCACCTCCCTCACTGCCATCACCAGGAACTACCTGCAGGCCAGGACAATGATAACATTTTAACATAGCCTATGGAAATCCAAAGTTTACACATTATCATCACGCACAGAAATTGCAAAACTGCAAAACTAGTTTTAAAACCGCTAAGTTCCAACTGTTAAACATAGCGAGAGGCTGGGCTACGTGTGTGTGTGTAAAGTGTAAACCAGTGCATCCTGACTTTCTAACTATGCCTGTGTGTTGCGTGAGCGGCAGTCAGTCAACAACTCTTCGCAAAGTTTCCTTATGAAACAATATGCTCGCTGAAATTATGGCAGGGAACGCCAGATTAAACATTAAAACTGCCTTCTGAACACTGTATCTACAGGCTACCACCGAAAGGAGGAGGCTACCAGAAAGGCATCCCTACTCCGTACGATTTTACTTTCACTACGACATTACTTTGAACAGACTATCAAAAAATTGCAAGGTGATATGATAAAGTAAGGCACAGTTTACTTACAGTCGTTTTTTTTTTTTTTTTAAACGATGCAATCGTTTTCTGCCTTTTGGCACCCTTCATCATGCCGTGTTGGGGTCCTGAACTAGGAGGCGCTGTCCCCGATATGCCTGTCAAACTTGTAACCATAGCAACCAAGCTCGAGCTCGCAACCTGTGCAGTCTGCGCAGTTGCAACTATGTCTGTACTGCTGTGCACCTCAATAAACCAAATGGTAATTAGTCTTTTGATTTTTCCGTGAGGTTTGCCTTATGCAAAGAAAGACAGCATAGACGTTTTTTCCTCCCTGTAAGTGGGGGGAACCGAACGAGGTGAATTTAAATCTGGGTGGGACGAATCCCCCCCGTCCCCCCCTCTATCTGCGCCCGTGGGTCAGCTATATAACATAGAATTGTATGACCCAGACAAATACGACCACCAGCAGGCCTCATTGTGTAGTAGAGATTACTAGCCTGGCACAGCCATCCCCACTACTATACCCACACTACTATACCCACACTACTGTATCCCCACTACTATATCCACACTACTATATCAACACTTGATTCCTGGCACATATTTGTTTATCTTTACTAGTGGTTTGCAAAAGTAGTAATTGAGTCTTCACACTGTTTTAATTTGAAATACCACAGATATTCCATTTATTTATTTTCTAATAAAAATAACATCAAAGCGGCGGCACGGTGGTGTAGTGGTTAGCGCTGTCGCCTCACAGCAAGAAGGTCCTGGGTTCGAGCCCCGGGGCCGGCGAGGGCCTTTCTGTGTGGAGTTTGCATGTTCTCCCCGTGTCCGCGTGGGTTTCCTCCGGGTGCTCCGGTTTCCCCCACAGTCCAAAGACATGCAGGTTAGGTTAACTGGTGACTCTAAATTGACCGTAGGTGTGAATGTGAGTGTGAATGGTTGTCTGTGTCTATGTGTCAGCCCTGCGATGACCTGGCGACTTGTCCAGGGTGTACCCCCGCCTTTCGCCCGTAGTCAGCTGGGATAGGCTCCAGCTTGCCTGCGACCCTGTAGAAGGATAAAGCGGCTAGAGATAATGAGATGAGATGAGATAACATCAAAGCTGTCAAGGTAAGAAACATCTGCCTAGTTGAGGTGATTGACACTGGCAAAGGTGAGTGAAAAAATATAAATTGTAGGTAGGCCTGTTGATATTATTAATAATAATAATTGTGTACAGCACTTAATAAAGGTCAAATAAATAGGCCTATAAAATAAATACATTTAAAAAACAGTGAAATTATAATATGAGCAATAGATCACAGCAGTTGTGCTGTGTCCTGCACGTCATTGCTCTCATCCATGGCCAAAGTAAAAAACTCGAATTCTGACGCGTTCTCATTCAGCTGGTCATACACGTTGTCCCCCAAATCTTTGGTTCACCTGGTCATAGTAGGTGCGGAGAGACTCACTGCGTTGAGCACATCCTTCTTGTTGGGACACACCTCCTCGACCACAGCAAGCATACATACTTTAACAAAGTCCCCATCAGTAAATGACTTTCCATGGGTAGCTGGTAGGTGAGCTACCTTATAGCTAGCTCGGACAGCAGCCTGGTTGATCTGGGTTTGGCGAAGGAATACATTCTGTTATGCAGCCAGTCCGCATTTCATCCTCCGAATCCTGTCTTCTCTTGTTTCCCCTCGCAAACTAGCATACTCTTTGTGGCGGGTTTCGTAGTGACGACGCAGATTATATTCTTTGAAAAACGACACACTTTTTTTACATACAAGACAAACTGCACGGCCCTTACACTGAACGAAAAAATAATCGGTGGTTCACTGTTCTTTAAAAACTCTGCACTGTCTGTCAACTTTTCACTTACCGCTAGCCATTTTGTCGTCCTGAACACTGACAGTTCTCTGCGCGTGCGCTGCCTGTCACTGCTTGATCGCGAGCATATGTCGAAAATTCAGAAAATATGAATAGTTCATTTTATAACTAAATATCAATTTTAATTGATAAAATCAACAAAATACAAGATGCAGACATGTTATTATTTGCCAAAAAGAAATTTAAAAAAATACAGGGAGTGCAGAATTATTATGCAAGTTGTATTTTTGAGGATTAGTTTTATTATTGAAAAACAACTATGTTCTTGATGAACCCAAAAGACTCATAAATATCAAAGCTGAGTATTTTTGGAAGTTGGAGTAGGGCTTTCTTAGTTTTAGCTATCTTAGGAGGATATCTGTGTGTGCAGGTGACTATAACTGTGCATAATTATTAGGCAACTTAACAAAAAACAAACATATACCCATTTCACTCATTTATTTTCACCAGGGAAACCAATATAACAACTCAACATTCACTAATATACATTGCTGGCATTCAAAAACAAAACAAAAAAATCAGTGACTAATATAGCCGCCTTTCTTTACAAGGACACTCAAAAGCCTGCCATCCATGGATTCGGTCAGTGTTTTGATCTGTTTGCAATCAACATTGCGTGCAGCAGCAACCACAGCCTCCCAGACACTGTTCAGAGATGTGTACTGTTTCCCCTCCTTGTAGATCTCACATTTGATGAGGGACCACAGGTTTTCTATGGGGTTCAGATCAGGTGAACAAGGAGGCCACGTCATTAATCTTTCTTCCTTTAGACCCTTTCTGGCCAGCCATGCTGTGGAGTACTTGGATGCGTGTGATGGAGCATTGTCCTGCATGAAAATCATGTTTTTCTTGAAGGATGCTGACTTCTTCCTGTACCACCGCTTGAAGAAGGTGTCTTCCAAAAACTGACAATAGGACTGGGAGTTGAGCTTGATGCCATCCTCAACCCGAAAAGGTCCCACAAGCTCATCTTTGATGATACCAGCCCATACCAGTACCCCACCTCCACCTTCCTGGCGTCTGAGTCGGACTGGAGCTCTCTGCCCTTTGCTGATCCAGCCATGAGCCCATCCATCTGGCCCATCAAGACTCACTCTCATTTCATCTGTCCATAAGACCTTAGAAAAATCAGTCTTGTGATACTTCTTGGCCCAGTCTTGACGTTTCATCTTGTGTGTCTTGTTCAGTGGTGGTCGTTTTTCAGCCTTTGTTACCTTGGCCGTGTCCCTGAGTATTGCACACCTTGTGCTTTTTGACACTCCAGTGATGTTGCAGCTCTGAAATATGGCAAAACTGGTGGCGAGTGGCATCTTGGCAGCTTCACGCTTGACTTTCCTCAGTTCACGGGCAGTTAGTTTGCACCTTTTTTTTTCAACGCGCTTCTTGCGACCCTGTTGACTATTTTGAATGAAGCGCTTGATTGTTCGATGGTCACGCTTCAAAAGCTGGGCAATTTTAAGAGTGCTCCATCCCTTTGCAATATATGTCACTATTTTTGACTTTTCTGAGTCCGTCAAATCCCTCTTCTGACCCATTTTGCCAAAGGAAAGGAAGTTGCCTAATAATTTTGCACACCTGATATAGGGTGTTGATGTCATTAGACCACACCCCTTTTCATTACAGAGATGCACATCACCTAGTATGCTTAATTGGTAGGAGGCTTTCAAGCCTATGCAGCTTGGAGTAGGCCAACATGCATAGAGAGGGTAATGTGGTCAACATACTCATTTGCCTAATAATTCTGCACTCCCTGTAGGCCATGACCACTTTTGGGGATTGCCTCATAGGGCCAGTTCAAGTGGTGGGGGGCAGAGGGGCTGGGGGCCGGTCAAAGGGGGGTGGCGGGCTGGAGTCGGCCCGCGGGCCGTAGTTTGATGACCCCTGCTCTAAATCAATATAGTTTGTGGGTACAGTGGTGTAGTGGTTAGCACTGTTGCCTCACAGCAAGAAGGTTCTGGGTTCAAGCCCAGCGGATGACAAGGGCCTTTCTGTGTGGAGTTTGCATGTTCTCCCCATGTCTGTGTGGGTTTCCTCCGGGTGACATGCAGGTTAGCTAACAGATGGCTCTAAATTGACCGTAGGTGTGAGTGTGAATGGTTGTTTGTCTGTGTCAGCCCTGCGATGATCTGGTGATTTGTCCAGGGTGTACCCTGCCTCTCACCCATAGTCAGCTGGGATAGGCTCCAGTTTGCCTGCAACCTACAGTGGTGCTTGAAAGTCTGTGAACCCTTTAGAATTTTCTATATTTCTGCATAAATATGACCTAAAACATCATCAGATTTTCACACAAGTCCTAAAGTAGATAAAGAGAATCCAGTATGAGACAAAAATATTATACTTGGTCATTTATTTATTGAGGAAAATGATCTAATATTACATATCTGTGAGTGGCAAAAGTATGTGAACCTTTGCTTTCAGTGTCAGGTGTGACCCCCTTGTGCAGCAATAACTGCAACTAAATGTTTCCGGTAACTGTTGATCAGTCCTGCACACCGGCTTGGAGGAATTTTAGCCCATTCCTCCATACAGAACAGCTGCAACTCTGGGATGTTGGTGGGTTTCCTCACATGAACTGCTCGCTTCAGGTCCTTCCACAACATTTCGATTGGATTAAGGTCAAGACTTTGACTCATTCCAAAACATTAACTTTATTCTTCTTTAACCATTTTTTTGGTAGAACGACTTGTGTGCTTAGGGTCGTTGTCTTGCTGCATGACCCACCTTCTCTTGAGATGCAGTTCATGGACAGATGTCCTGACATTTTCCTTTAGAAATCGCTGGTTTAATTCAGAATTCATTGTTCCATCAATGATGGCAAACCGTCCTGGCCCAGATGCAGCAAAACAGGCCCAAACTATGATACTACCACCACCATGTTTCACAGATGGGATAAGGTTCTTATGCTGGAATGCACTGTTTTCCTTTCTCCAAACATAACGCTTCTCATTTAAACCAAAAAGTTCTATTTTGGTCTCATCCTTCCATAAAACATTTTTCCAATAGCCTTCTGGCTTGTCCACGTGATCTTTAGCAAACTGCAGACGAGCAGCAATGTTCTTTTTGGAGATCAGTGGCTTTCTCCTTGCAACCCTGCCATGCACACCATTGTTGTTCAGTGTTCTCCTGATGGTGGACTCATGAGCATTAACATTAGCCAATGTGCGAGACATCTTCAGTTGCTTAGAAGTTACCCTGGGGTCCTTTGTGACCTCGCCGACTATTACATGCCTTGCGCTTGGAGTGATCTTTGTTGGTCGACCACTCCTGGGGAGGGTAACAATGGTCTTGAATTTCCTCCATTTGTACACAATCTGGGCGGCACGATGGTGTAGTGGTTAGCGCTGTCGCCTCACAGCAAGAAGATCCGGGTTCGAGCCCCGTGGCCGGCGAGGGCCTTTCTGTGTGGAGTTTGCTTGTTCTCCCTGTGTCCGTGTGGGTTTCCTCCGGGTGCTCTGGTTTCCCCCACGGTCCAAAGACATGCAGGTTAGGTTAACTGGTGACTCTAAATTGACCGTAGGTGTGAATGTGAGTGTGAATGGTTGTCTGTGTCTATTGCCGCTTTTCCACTGCAAACGCGGCTGAGTCGGGCTGAGCCGTGCCGTGCTGAGTCGGGCTGAGCGGGGCTGTTGGAGTTGCATTTCGACTACAACCGCGCTGAACCGTGCTGGCTGGAAGTGGGTGGACACATTGGGTGGAGTTAGCGAAAGTGGGTGGACGTCACGTGATGTCGTTAAGCAGCGCAAACAGTGACATCAGTGATCTTTTAAGCGGTAGTCTCACGACCCGAATAGTAAACAATAAACATGGAGGACATGGAGTCGTTAGTGTTGCTGGTCTTGGTGCTGTGGCTTGTTGTCACCGACAACGCGGACAGATACTGGCAAGAGCGTATAGATGAGGCGAGGCGCATAAGGCTTCAGAAATTTTCGTAATTCTTCTTCTTCCAGGTTTGCGGTGTTTACAGATCCCAGCGCGCTCGCGGGGCGTGTGTGGGCATGTGAGGACACTCCTCCTCACCAATCAGTGCACAGGGGAGTGTCTGCTCACGCCCCCAGCCTCACTCGGCTCGCTTTGGCTCGCTTCAGCCCCACTCCAAAACGGTGCGAGTTTTAGGGGCTAAGCAGGGCTGAAGCGAGCTGAGTCATGCTGGTTTTTGGTAGTCGAAACGCGAGCCGTGTCGGGCTGAAGTGAGCTGAAGTGAGCTGAAAAAGGGTAGTGGAAAAGGGCCATATGTGTCAGCCCTGTGATGACCTGGCGACTTGTCCAGGGTGTACCCCGCCTTTCGCCTGTAGTCAGCTGGGATAGGCTCCAGCTTGCCTGCGACCCTGTAGAACAGGATAAAGCAGCTAGAGATAATGAGATGAGATGTACACAATCTGTCTGACTGTGGATTGGTGGAGTCCATACTCTTTAGAGATGGTTTTGTAACCTTTTCCAGCCTGATGAGCATCAACAACACTTTTTCTGAGGTCCTCAGAAATCTCCTTTGTTCGTGCCATGATACACTTCCACAAACATGTGTTGTGAAGCTCAGACTTTGATAGATCCCTGTTCTTTAAATAAAACAGGGTGCCCACTCCACGGTGGTGTAGTGGTTAGCGCTGTCGCCTCACAGCAAGAAGGTCCTGGGTTCGAGCCCCGGGGCCGGCGAGGGCCTTTCTGTGTGGAGTTTGCATGTTCTCCCCGTGTCCGCGTGGGTTTCCTCCGGGTGCTCCGGTTTCCCCCACAGTCCAAAGACATGCAGGTTAGGTTAACTGGTGACTCTAAATTGACCGTAGGTGTGAATGTGAGTGTGAATGGTTGTCTGTGTCTATGTGTCAGCCCTGTGATGACCTGGCGACTTGTCCAGGGTGTACCCCGCCTTTCGCCCGTAGTCAGCTGGGATAGGCTCCAGCTTGCCTGCGACCCTGTAGAAGGATAAAGCGGCTAGAGATAATGAGATGAGATGAGGGTGCCCACTCACACCTGATTGTCATCCCATTGATTGAAAACACCTGACTCTAATTTCACCTTCAAATTAACTGCTAATCCTAAAGGTTCACATACTTTTGCCACTCACAGATATGTAATATTGGATCATTTTCCTCAATAAATAAATGACCAAGTATAATATTTTTGTCTCATTTGTTTAACTGGGTTCTCTTTATCTACTTTTAGGACTTGTGTGAAAATCTGATTATGTTTTAGGTCATATTTATGCAGAAATATCGAAAATTCTAAAGGGTTCACAAACTTTCAAGCACCACTGTACTTATTAGGATAAGTGGCTACAGGTGATAGATGGAATATAGTTTGTTGGTTGAACATTGTTTTATTATTAAGTTTGTCATAACTAAAAAAAGTGTTGCATTATTTTTTTTTTCTGTTTAGCCTAAACTATTTTCACACTGCTGGGTTAGTAACATTGACTGATTCTAAATTTTAGTTCCTGACTTGGGTTTTCTGTTGGTTACCACAGTTTGGTACTCAGCCAAAACAGCTTAAAGCCTCAAGCAAAATTAAATACTTTAAAATATTTTTTTTTTATTAAACCTCATTCACATTTACTTTTACTTCGTCACATTGATTACACACTGAGGAGCATAAAGTGAAAGGGATAATAAATATTTTTTCTCTTTCTTTCTCCAAACCAGTTGTTTACTTGATTTGTTTACTTGTTTTTTATTTATGACAAATTATTTTACGTATCCTAAAAAGTCTGCTTTTCTTTTTCAGATTAATCTCCAACGAATCAGAATGCTGACAAAAGTTCAGAAAGTCTAATGCAGCTCTAAAATGATTCAGGAACTGTATCAGCAAATCTTTTCAGAAGTGAAATTTCTGAGTTAGTCTCAATCAGAGTCAGACTACCTTCAATGGGGAAATAAACTTGACTGGAAACAGATGAACTGAACACAGATGAACTGAACGCAATGAACTGAACATAGATGAACTGAAAGCAATGTGGAAGGCCATGAAGAGCGGGGATGAAAGGCTTATTTCCTCTTTTTGAAGATGTCTGATCAGCACTTTCACGATGATTTCCATTCTGGAGCATACTTTCATTATTACTTCTATTTTCTTACTGAATATTGAACTGTGTATTTGTGCTTGTGCACGAGCTGAATATGAGATAAATGGAGAATGCTGCCCCATGTGTTCAGCTGGTAATGAGATTTAATATGGAATTATGGTCTAGAAATTAGGGGTCGACCGATAATCGGAGCCGATATTCAGTGATTTTCCTGTTGTTTGATTCAACACTTAAATTTGTTTTCTTGCTGATAAAAGCGTTTTTGTTATGTATGTGCATTATTATACATGGCCTATCTGATGCAACACAGTTAAAAAAAAAAAAAAGAAAGAAAGAACCCCCACCACCACCAAACGTGTTTTTCAATGTTTGTGAAAAACACATTAAAGCAGCACCTGCAGTCGCTTCAGTGAGAGGAAAGGTAAGGACATGTCAAGGTTGAGCAATGCAGTTGGCAAAAAGCACAGTGGACTCTGTCATATAATTTTGCTCACTCACTTTCTCATACACTCTCAGAAAATAAAGTACATTATTGTGTCTTTAGGGGTACAACTGCTCGTCACCCTCTAAAGTATGTATTTGTACACCTTATATACTCCTTGGGCACATGTATGTACTTTTTCAGGCTTAAAAAGGTACATTGTTGCCTTGAGGTCCAACGATGAGCCTGAGCAGGTACATTAGTGTAAACTGTACCGTGGGGTACAGAAATGGATTCCTACTGTACCCCATTTCTGACAGTGTATACGCTATGAGATGCCAATTGTTATGAGTATACTTTTCATACAGCTTTTGTTCAGAGTACTTTGTTCTATAATATTTTAATATTAAACATTGTTTAAAATAAGATGTGAGTAAGAATTGAATTCCTGTATATTTTCAAACTCCAAACATCAAATTTACTGTCAGTGAATATCAGCCTCAAATATCGGTTAATGGTGTCCTTTATTACTACTAAACTGAACTGTTGTCGGCCCAGAAGAAAAACATATCTGTCGACCCCTACTAGAATGTGAATTTATTCTATCCACATTGACTGGATATGAGCAATCGTGCGCGCTGATTGGCGACTCTACAATTAGGCTATCAACTCATATACCATGAGTAGAGAAAAATTAAATGGCGGAGCACATCAAGTCAGACATATCACTTTGTTTTCAAGTATTTAAAAGAAACAGAAATAGCTAAAATAATGTTTTCTCCCCCCCAATATCTCCTGTTCTGCACTCCAGCCCAGTCAGTGGCGGTAATGCACCTTAAAGTTGGTTTGCCAATTGCAAAAAAACCCTCAAGAAGAAGACAATGGCAGACCGTGTTACTGAACCAACTGAGGATGAAATAAAAACTCTACACGAAAACAAAACCCCAAAAAATACAAAAATAAGCAAAAAAAATATGGAATGAAAGTATTTGATGGTAAGAACGTATCTTTTTTTATTTTTCAAGAATTATTATTAGAGCATTTTTCAAAAATTGCTACTGTCATTTCACTGGTTTGCTTACATTCTAAGCAGAAATGATTTTGTCGGATGTTTTGTATAAAGTTTTTATTTATCGAATGTGCAAAAAATAAAAATGCTCTGTTTCTGGGCGGCACGGTGGTGTAGTGGTTAGCGTTGTCGCCTCACAGCAAGAAGGTCTGGGTTCGAGCCCCGTGGCTGGTGAGGGCCTTTCTGTGTGGAGTTTGCATGTTCTCCCCATGTCCGCGTGGGTTTCCTCCGGGTGCTCCGGGTTCTCCCACAGTCCAAAGACATGCAGGTTAGGTTGGTGACTCTAAATTGACCGTAGGTGTGAATGTGAGTGTGAATGGTTGTCTGTGTCTATGTGTCAGCCCTGTGATGACCTGGCGACTTGTCCAGGGTGTACCCCGCCTTTCGCCCGTAGTCAGCCGGGATAGGCTCCAGCTTGCCTGCGACCCTGTAGAACAGGATAAAGCGGCTAGAGATAATGAGATGAGATGCTCTGTTTCTCAAAATCCAGTGAATGTGGATAGAATAAAACAGTTATTCCACTCAATCTCATCGTACAGTACATGGCTTATAGCCAACTCGGTGCTATGGGCCTCATCGGCCATCAGCTCATGTATGACTTGATTTCATGGAATAACTGTTAAATATACAGATCAGTGCAAATTTACCATATACTCAAACGGGTAACTGCAAATGAACTTCCATGAAAGTAAATTTTTATTCAGTTCATCTCTAATATATTTTTAGGAAACCGAGTTTATAGACATTGCACTGAATTCACCAGCACAACCTGTATGCCGTGTGTTGGCTCTACTTACACTGCTGAACCCAATGGCCTTCCAAGTTGCATTACCTGTACAGTGTGTGATCCTGGTAAGTCTATGTTTCATATAATATTTTATGTGCATTATGTATTTACAATATTGATTTAGGATATTAGAAATGTTCTGTACAGTGATTGTATATATATTTACTTATTTTATTTATTTTATTTTTTTTAACAGGACCGGGATTAAGAGTCAAAACAGCCTGCACACGAACTTCAGATACAGTTTGTGAGCCACTGGAGGGATTTTATTGTACTGATGAATACAGGGACAGCTGTAGATATGCTGTGGAACACACAAAATGCAGCCCTGGACAATACATAAAGCAGAAAGGTTTGTGTAATACCATCTTCTTTATATCACATACTTTCCCAGTAGCACCTATGCAATCTTTAAATTACTGGGTTGCAGGAGCTGGTATTATCCATCCATCCATCCATCCATCCATCCATCCATCCATCCATCCATCCATTATCTGTAGCCACTTATCCTGTTCTACAGGGTTGCAGGTGGTATTGTTTACTAATTATTTATTCACTCAGCCACATATGTGTCTTTGCAGGAACAGCAGTTAAAGATGCTGAATGTGCAGTGTGTGCAGATGGTACCTACTCCAACAGCAGCCTTCAAATTTGTAAGCCACATACAAAGTGAGTGTTCACTTGTCAGCAAATGATCATTCTGATTAGCGAATGAAGATAACAGTAACTGAAAAGTAGAGCAATGAAACTCCAAAATATTGTAATAAATATGGTCATGTTTTATAATAAAATGTAAATAAATATTGCTATCCTATAAGGTATCTTACAAGTTGAACTTTTTTTTTTTTTTTAAGTTTCTTGGTTTTAATTTCTGGTATAATTATTGTGTTTAATATTTCTGAAGTTTCCTTCCAGTCCCCTGCCCGCTGTTTATTTCCTTTGTATACTTTATTTGTTTATTTGTTAATTTGTTTATTATTCTGGACTCTTACAGTAATGCTTTTATGGCTGAGGACTACAGTTGACTTGCTAACTTTAGGACTGCAGTTGTCATGAACAGTTTTGCACTCAAGTTTCCATCAATGAAGAGTTTATAACATCAGCGAAACTGACTTCATGTTAAAACTGTTAATGTTATAGTCATGTTGTCTGTTGTTGTCCAGGTGAGGGTGGGTTCCCTTTTGGGTCTGGTTCCTCTCAAGGTTTCTTCCTCGTGTCGTCTGGGGGAGTTTTTCCTTGCCACAGGCTTGCTCATTGGGGATAGATTAGGGATAAAATTAGCTCATGTCTTGGGTCATTCAAATTCTGTAAAGCTGCTTTGGGACAACGTCTACTGTTAAAAGCGCTTTACAAACAAACTTGACTTGACTGTATATTAAGAGAGTTTAAAGCATTGAATTACACTGACAAAGATGAAAGAAATAAAGTGAAAAGCTTTTAAAGGCTTCAGTGGGAAACTTAACAGGTGATCACAAAGCAGTAGGAACCGAGCCACTCAATGACGTGTAAGGATGAAACTTTTTTTTCAATAAAAGACTGACCATTGTCAGACAAGATGATATCTAAAAAATCTAGTTTGCAGGATATTTTAATTATTTCTGATATTTTCTTCCGAAATCTTGAATGCAGGCCTGAATGTGGGGAACATGTCGTGTATTTTCATTTCTTTTTGTCATCTTTGTTTCTCTTTATTTTTTTCTCTTCATTATGTTATGGGTCAGTATGTTGGGTTTACTTATTCCCAGAGATTTTTAAATATTATATATAATAATACCTGATTTGAAAAAAAAAATTCTAGGACCTTGGGAAAAGTATTTTTATAATGATTTTTAGCAGTGAGTTCACTTCAGCAAAGCATTTTCAGCAGTCTTGCATACTTTTCTCACTCAAATGTACGCATACTTTGTTTCATAACTGATTACAGTCAAGTTCAAAACAAAATGAACAAGACTTTCATTCTCCAATGCATAGTAGTTAGCTAAGTAAAGTGTTATTTGACTTACAGGCTTCTGAGGATTTTTTTTTTCCCTCTGTGAGTTAGGGGTGTTTTGAATGCAATAAATTAATTAAAATCAATGCTTAACGGCCAAACTGGTAACCTAAGATGGTATTTAAAGGTCAAACAGTAAACCCCTGTACACACACATATTCACGTAGTTATACAATCAGCTAATCATGTGGCAGTAGCACAATGCATAAAATCATGCAAATACAGGTGAATAGTTTCAGTTCATGTTCACGTCAAACATCAGATAACCTGTCCCCAAAAGCTCACTGACTATCAATCCGAAAAGGATTGTCTGAGACAGACTGTAAATGATGGCAGCCCATTTACATCTCTGCAGTCTACACTGTCAGAAATAGTGGTACAGTAGGTGTTCATTTCTGTCCCTCAAGATACATTCTACACTAATGTACCTCCTTGGGCTCATTTTTGGATAGCCCTTTTCAACCAACAGGGAATGAGTTCCATTCTGATTCACGCACCAAATTTTGAACAATTCAAAGTATTTCAATCAAAAATAAATTGGTTCAGAACCTGAAAAGTTGGTTCCCAGATGGAAACAAACCAAAGCTAGGTTTTCCAGCCCAAACTGTGATGACTTCTGTGGGTGCCATTGGTTTAGATAGGAAGTGGAGTGCAGCAATGGAGAATGCAATGAAAAGGATACGCCTTCAGAAAAAATGGACTGAAAACAAACAACTACAATAACAGAAAAAAAGTTCAGAGATAATCAATGTACACCACCATCTTGATACTATACTCCCACTGTGAATTGTGCAGCACCCTCAGTTCATCATTACAATGGTTATGCTCAAATCTGGTGAAAATGTGGGCCCATTCACTTGCTGGCACCAAGGTTCAAAGAATCCTGGTTGCAACTAGTTCAAGAACCTGTTCCCTGTTGGTCAAAAAGGGGTGTACATGTACCTTTTTAAGGCCAAAAAAGTACATTGTAGGTGCATTTGGGTAATTGAGTGATCAATCTCATTAAATCTGAAGGTTAATAATTAAATTGAATCAGTCTCATTTGAATCATTTTCAGTGAATCAGTCTCATGTTATCATTAAATCACTCATGGAATCAGTCTCATTAATCAGTCATTAATTAATACCATTAATTTTGGTGCTTAATAATAAATTACCAAACAGCTAAATTATGGTATATTCCAAATTATTATGATCACTTACCATATATAAATCATATGCACCTTTTAGAATTCTTTGGAGATTGGGGACTTCAGAGATATTGGAACACAAATAAACACACAGTTTCAATAATAAATTAATTTATTATAACAAAGATAAAAATGGATAATAGCAGTTGAAATATATACAAACAGTGAGGTGTGTGTGTGTGTGTGTGAGAGAGAGGCCTTGTGTGTGTGTGGTCTACACAAGAGAATTAGCTCTGGTAGCTAACTCCACGTGTGTTTGTGGGGGAGGAGTTGACCACGTAGTAAGGCCTATGGCCTAGCAAAAGAAAGAAGCTAGCGTGGGATGCTAACTGAGGTGTGTTTGTGAGGCCAGGTGAGGCCTGTGACCACATGTTCATGTAGGCCTAGATCAGGGGTGGCCAACCAGTTGAAGACCAAGAGCCACATTTTTTACTGTATTACCACAAAGAGCCACATCATACACATGGGCACACGAACATCACCCATCCCTTCCTCTCTCTCTCTCTCTCACACACACACACCTCTGCTCAGCCAGATTAATAGTAAATGTCACACACCAACATATTTACTCCTACAGTACTAAGACCACAGGCTGAGGCCAGTCATTTTTAACAATGAACATTGTGTGCACTTACTATGCATGCTGCTTAGTGGGACTCATGGCATTACCAAAAAAAAAGCCACACCATACACATGACCGCACATGAACATCGCCCCCCCCTCGCTCTCTCTCTCTCTCTCTCTCTCTCTCACAGACACACACGCACCTCTGCTCAGCCAGATTAATAGTAAATGTCACACGCCAACATGAGAGAAATTTACTCCTTCAGTCAGTACTAATACCACAGGCCAGTCATTTACAGCAATCAATATTGTGTGCACTTACTATGCATGTTGCTTAGTGGGACTTCTGACATTCCTTGCCCTGAACAATCCTCTTCAAATCTGGCTTGTATTCCGTCGTTGCCACTCGAAGCAGTTCTTTCACATGGGTTTCAGTCAGAACAGAACGATGCTTTGACTTCACATGTTTCATGGTAGAGAACACAGACTCGCAGACGTATGTTGACCCAAACATTGACAGTATCTTAAGCGCAGCCCGTTTCACATTCGGGTATTTTTCCAATGGCACACTTTTCCAAAACTCAATGGTTCCTTCCCTCAAAACAGGTTTCAGTTGGTCTTCCTCACGAAGATCGATCATCTCCAACTCAGCCGCAGCCTCATCTGTGACAAGCAGGGCTTTCAAACAGTCCATCTCCGCATTGAATGGGTCGACGAGGAACGTAACCTGTGGCCTTTTCAGTTGTATATCACGGAACCGGGTTACAAAGCTTTCGTACAGGTTTTCAATTAGTGTTGCATATCTGGCTCCTTGCTTATTCAGGGAGGCGGGAAGCTTTGAAATGAGCTAATGACAACTGACATATAAGGCAGAATGGCTTGCCATTACATTCAACAAAAAAGTATAAACTCTCCCACTCTGTTAAAAATGTCCTATGTTCGTCTTCATATTTTCGTTTTGCTGTGCATTTTTTCATTGCCATTTTGAGAGGCTACTTGACACAAGATACACCTTGTAGTGGGCCTGTTAAGCATAACAATTGTGCACAAAATGAAAAAAGCATGAAACTTCCAGGGTTTGTTCTTGAAGGCATAAGCTTTAATTTGAGACGTGGAGGCATTCTCAGTTTGACCTCTGGGGTCAGCTAGAGGTCATTGACCTCCATGATATCACATTTCTATGCATGAAATTAGAAAAGGCTGTATCTTAACATCTAAATGTGATCTCATCTCATCTCATTATCTCTAGCCGCTTTATCCTTCTACAGGGTCGCAGGCAAGCTGGAGCCTATCCCAGCTGACTACGGGCAAAAGGCGGGGTACACCCTGGACAAGTCGCCAGGTCATCACAGGGCTGACACATAGACAACCATTCACACTCACATTCACACCTACGGTCAATTTAGAGTCACCAGTTAACCTAACCTGCATGTCTTTGGACTGTGGGGGAAACCGGAGCACCCAGAGGAAACCCACGCAGACACGGGGAGAACATGCAAACTCCACACAGAAAGGCCCTCGCCAGCCCCGGGGCTCGAACCCAGGACCTTCTTGCTGTGAGGCGACAGCGCTAACCACTATACCACCGTGCCGCCATCTAAATGTGATGTAAATGTAAAATAAATGTGTTTTTCCATGTGCCTGGACATGAAAAAAATCACATATAATACGGATATTCCTCTTAAGTGTAACTTCAGGGGTCAGGTAGAGGTCATTGACCTTTAAAATTTGAAGTTTCTATGCATGAAATTCTAGACGGGTGTATCTTAGGATCTAAATGTGATAGAAATGTGAAGTTAATGTGTATTTCCTTGTTTCTGACCATGAGAAACCCATTTTTGATACTGATATTACTCTTACAGGTCATCTCTGGGGTCAGCTAGAGGTCACTGACCTCCAGCATAATGCATTTCTATGCATAAAATTAGAAACGGGTGTACCTCAAGTTCTAAATGTGATAGAAATGTAAACTAAATTTGTATTTCTATGATTCTGTACATGATTCTGTACACATACTTTTTGGCAAACAAATCCCTGCGGATAAGTTGTGCAGCTCTTACTAAGTACAGAGCCTCATCGTCATATTTAGATGCTTTCAGGAGAGCGTCCCCTACATCCTGTTTAAATGTGAGCAGAGTGTCCCTTCCTTGACAGTTTGCCTGTAGATCAGGCAGGACTGCGAGTAGTCTGTTCTTTAGTCTGGTGGTGTGAACACGACTATTTACACATACACCTAGTTGTTCTAATCGTTTTCTGTACATTTCACCCAAGTCAGCTAGTTTGAATATTGGAGCATATTCATTGTCACACACATCATCAATGAAAGCAACCAGTTCAGCAAAGGCAAGACTATGAAGGCGAGCTTCATCATCATTACTGACGTAAACCGTTTGTCTTGCGCTGTTGTACAGTTTCATTAGGCAAGTAAGATGGTACTTTGCTTCAAGGGCAATCATATCTCCAGGAGATAGCTTTGCAAGTAGCTCTGTGTCCTCCAACTGTATTGCATATTTGCGAACATTTGCATCCATCTGTTTTGTTGCTACTTCATGTAGTTTTTCAGATCCAGCATCATTGCAAAAGAAGCACACGGGCAGTTCAGTTTGCACAGGTTTGCTGTCAGCCGAACGAGTGTGACGCATTGAAGTGCACGGTTGCATCTCGTTCTGCATGGCCCTTTTATGTCTGCTGATTTCATTCTGGTTAAATTTCAGCCGACAAGACTTGTGCCACTTTGCAGTGTTAGCGGACAGTGTATCCTGAAAACCTGTGCCCTCATCTAGTCTAGCAAGATCAATCCCCATGGGAAAAACACCAAGTTGTTTGAACTCCAAAAGATCATTAGCTAATGACACATAACCAACACCAGCAGGTTTCTTGGAAGATTTCGCAGGACATTGCAATGCCTCGCTAGTGTCTAACTGGCACAGAGCACAAAAATCCCAATTAATTTGTGATTTGGGTTGTTTTAATGTGTGACATTTGGTTAAGTCTACCAGCATATGGCATTTTGCCATAGTGTATCAAGGAGTTAACACACAGCTAATGTGCCATATGGTACAAGAGCATTTATCTCTATCAAAAATAAACTGGGGTTAACAATATGAGCAACAAAAAATAGTTTAAATGATATGGTGGTATTTAAAATATAACTATTACTATAGGGCTATTTACTAATTCTCTGTCTTCTTATTATCTAAAAGAAAGGAAAGAAAACACACAAGGGTGCACTTGTACTACTGAGTCTACTGTTTATTTTCCCGTGCTGCTGAACAGTGTTGGGAGAGAGTGAGAAAGAGAGAGCAGCACACAGGTTTTGAAGGTTCCAAGCGCGGGAAAACCACACCCCTTGCCCCACTCTGAACCGCGGGAAAATAATGGGCTACACACAAAACATGAACATGAAAATTCCGTTGAATCTCTACCTCTGCTAGACTGACATATAGTTATTCCTGTGAATTTAGAATTGCCCTATCAATGTCCAACATTAAAATGACTGAAAATTAAACTACAATATACTGTATTCTTCAACTCTAGTGCAAATGAGAGCAAATGCTCCAAAACATTACTCACTTTGAAATTATCAATGGAAATGGGGCAACTGTGTTCAGCTTCTGACATAGTTTGTGACCACTGGAGATGTTTTACTTATCAGAAATGAGTTGTGTCATGTCCAGAAACATGGAATCATATTTACTTTACATTTACAGTATTTCACATTTTAATCCAAAGATAGATTGTTTCTAATTTCATGCTTAGAAATGCATTATCGTGGAGGTCAGTGACCTCTAGCTGACCTCAGAAGTGACTTATAAAAATGATATCAGTATTAGAAATTAGTTTATCATGGCCAGAAACATGGAAATACACATTTAGTTTACATTTCTATCACATTTAGAACCTAAGATACACCCGTTTCTAATTTCGTGCATAGATATGCATTATGCTGGAGGTCAGTGACCTCTAGCTGACCCCAGAGATGACCCGTAAGAGTAATACCAGTATTAAAAATGGGTTTCTCATGGTCAGAAACAAGGAAATACACATTAATTTCACATTTCTATCACATTTAGATCCTAAGATACACCCGTCTAGAATGTCATGCATAGAAACTTCAAATTTCAAAGGTCAATGACCTCTACCTGACCCCTGAAGTTACCCCTAAGAGGAATATCAGTATTATATATGATTTTTTCATGCCCAGTAACATGGAAAAACACATTTATTTTATATTTACATCACATTTAGGTGTTAAAATACAGCCTTTTCTAATTTCATGCATAGAAATGTGCCATCATGGAGGTCAATGACCTCTAGCTGACCCCAGAGGTCAAACTGAGAATGCCTCCACGTCTCAAATTAAAGCTTATGCCTTCAAGAACAAACTCTGAAAGTTTCATGCTTTTTTCATTTTGTGCACAATTCTTCTGATAATAAGAGCTTAACAGCCCCACTATTGCCCAAAAACTTAGCGATTATCTCACGCACATGCGCATTTGACATGACCTGAAAATACCGTAATATACCCAAGCAAAGCGAAGATGCATTTGACGAAAATACCATACTGAACTCAAGCAAAGCGCACACGCACATAAAAAAAAAAAAAAACACAAACACAAACTTCGATATGAACGTAAGAGCCGCATGACACCGGGCAAAGAGCCGCATGCGGCTCACGAGCCGCGGGTTGGCCACCCAAGGTCTAGATTAACCTTGTGTGGCTAAGCTAAGACAAAGGAATGCTAGCTAAGGTGTGTTTGTGAGAGGCCATGTGTTTGTGTAGGCCTAGATTAGCCTTGTGTTTAGCTAAGGCAGAGGAAAGCTAGCTAAGGAGGGTGTGTCACCACGTGGGGTTTGAGAACAAAGGATTTAGCTCTGGTTGCTAGCTAAAGGTGTGTTTGTGTGTGTGTGTGGGAGGACTGCCACGTGTTAGAGACAAAAGATTAACTCTGTGTAGCTAACTCCACGTGGTGGAGGCCTTGCGATCCCTTGAGACAATACAATTAGCCCTGGAGGCTAATGGAACAAAAGAATTAGCCGTGTGTTTAGCTAAGGTGTTTGTGAGGCCTGGTGAGCTAGCTTTGGTTGCTAATTAGACAAAGAATTAGCCGTATTTGGCTAGCTAAGGCCCAAGGATCCTACCTCTTGGAGTTAAGACAAAAGGTGTTAATAGGGAATTAAGAGAAGCATGCAAAGCCTATCTATTAAACAATTGAGAGATTAAAACAAACAAAAAAAATCAATTCAACACGCTGTGTGTCTATAGTGTAACAATTAAACGTGAGTTTAAATTCACACTACTTCAATAAAAGCTAATTCCTAAGACTAGGTTTTGCCCAAATGCCAAGTCTTACTCAGTATCTTGCCTCTAGTAAGATTATGAAGAGATGTTCCGAGACTTTGGAGTTTCACCATTGTGGAGGTCTCCGTGAATCGATTCCGTGGAGCAGAGAACTTCTTGATCCGACGCGTGGTCGCTCGTGATGAAAAGAAAGTCTCTGATTAAATACTGTGCACAGCTTTTGAGTTAAAAAGGATCCAGTCGCTTCTTAACTTTAAAATAACTGCCTGGGCTGCAGTAGTACGTACTTATAAGGAACAAATGAAAAACTGGTTGTAAACTCAAGCTGAGTTTGAAATCGCGCGATCTTGGAGTCTACCGTGGCCAAAGGTAAATAAAGAAAAGCGCGAAACTCTGATTCTTGCAAGAAAGAAAAGACATCTTTTTGGGTTTGCTCGCGGAGCGAGCACCTCCCCCTTGTGTCCGTGTTGAATCACGGTGCCAAAAGAGGAGGAGCTAGGAGTTCCCGGGTTTCTTATGCTTTCATGGAGGATGTGACATTGATGATCCCGCCCACACGTGACGTAGGTCAACGCGGAAGTTGGCTGATGGGAAATGTAGTTTCTTAAAGAGACGGACTGAATGTACCTACAACATATATGTTCCCAAACAGTATATAAAGGGTACAAATAAGTACCTTTGAGGTTACTGCCCCAGTGACAAGCCATTGTACCCCTGAAGATACAATAATGTGCTTTATTTTCTGAGTGTATGCAAATTAACTTGTCTACACATTCAGTTATTCATGAATAAACAACAGGCCGAGACTGAAAGCCATGTTGTACAAGACTATGTAAAACTGGATAACAAAGCTCATGAATCGCAAATAAGCCTTGTGATTTTCTAGAATGATAAATTCAGTGTTCTCAAAAACAGTAATAATCAATCACAGTTCATTCTTTCATTTGTCTTCAGTAACTGCTTTATTTTTGGTCAGAATAAGTGATGTCAATATAGCCAGCAAACTTAATGTTCTTTGCTAGAACTGTTAATATGTTCACCTTTTCCAGCTCAGGTGTGCCAATGTACACCACCTATTTCACTTTACTTTGACAGATGTGAAGATTTGGGACTTAAAGAAATAACACCAGGAACAAATTCTTTTGATGTTGAATGTGGAAGAAAAACTCCAGTCCATCTAATAGCTGGAATCATAGTTGCAGTGGCAGTTGTAGTTGTAGCTGGAGTAATCGTTTTTCTAATAAAGCATAAGAAAGTCCCACCGACAGGCAAGTTTCATATTAATCCAAGTATAATTTTTTATTTGGCTTTTAAATGCTTTTTGTTTTTAAATTGGAAACTTTGGTAACATCTGTTTCCCCAAACTGTCTCCAAATCAGCTGGTACTGCTGAGAAACCGAGATTTTCAACCAACCAGACACGTGTAAGTATTGCTTTAGTGTTAGAGCCAAATATTCTAAATATATTCTATTCATGGAAATTAAATGAAGTAGATTGAAGTAAGAAAGACCAAAGATTTTTGCATTAACAGTTAATTTAAAATATATTTTATGGTTTCAAATTGAAAAATTTATATCTGCTTTTGTTTGTTTTACAAGGAAAGAGAGACTTCATTACCACTGACAAGCGAAGAAAGGTAAGAGTCAATGTGAAGAGATGCTTAGAGCTGCGAAATAGTATGATCCCTATACAGACCTGAAAGTGGAAATGTGTAGAAATGAGATAATATGCAGAATGTGTTTTGAACTGAAGTTATTGTATCTGTTATTTTATCACAAGTAATAATACATTTTGTTAAATTTGACCAAAACTACAGGAGTTTTTATTTTCTTTAGTGGTACGATCCTTAACTCTTACAAATGTTTGATTGCTATCATTTTTCTTCTTGTCCAAGAATGGCTACTTTGAGATTTTACCAAAATGATGAAACTCTTTCAAACTTTGCAGTTATAACGTTTAGTCTTTCAATAAAACCTGTGGGGGTATTTTTCTCGAAATTCGTAGCACAAATGCCTTTTCTAAGGCGAGTTTTCATGACCGCCATTTCAGCCGTTGCATTTTGTTGAACTCAGTCAGGGAATGGGTCGACGTGGGAAGTGACGTCATACACTCAACCAAAATACAAGTCATATGTAATACGAGTGTGTGAAGATTGCGATTTTAAATCTTTGCAGGCCTAAAAATCATGATTTAAAAAAAATAAAAAACTTTTGTAATGTAAAAGATGCCTCCGAGTCGTCGTGCTGTGCAAGACTGTAGCACCACAGCCGATCTCGAGGCAGGGATTTCAATCAGTAACTCACCACTGTCAGGTACTGTATTGATGATGCGGATGAACGGAGGTAATCGCAGAAAGAGTGTTTATTTAAAAACATGCAGGCAGGCAGATCTGAATCATAAGGCAAACTCCGAGTAGACAACCAAGCAATGGTCAGGCAAGGCACGAACAAAGTATTGGAGGCACAGATAAGAGGGAGAATCTAATAAACAAAACAAAGTCAGAACCAGAACAGCACTACAGAATACGAACAGCTTGGTAACAATGAACACTTAGAAACAGAGTGTACTGTATAGGTCACAAAATTCGGTGTTGCCCAAGTCCTTATATCCACACGCCGTGACTGTGCTTTGATCCTCAACAGGTGTCTGTAATTAGTCCTTGTCAGCCTGAGAGTCATGTGCATAGCAACTCGAAGATGTGATAGCCACTAAATGAGACAGATCGTGTGAAGTGGATAAAGTTTGCTAGACTTCACTGAAAAAATTTCGATCCCGATAGGCACTTTGGGGTTTGTATGGTACATTTTGACAGCTCCTGCTTTACAAGACCACACCATATCAAAGCATCTCGAAGAATACTTGTTTCTGGAGCTGTACCAGCGATCTGGAAAACTGAAGTCTCTGTTGTCAGTACCAGAGAACGCTGGAAGGTGAGATATCAAAAGTCACATGTTCTATTGTCATCGATTTTGTCCAAACTATCTGAAATGATCATTTTCATCCTTGATTTTAAAACATTTGTTTTTACCTTAAAGATGGTCAGGGAAGTGTTCACTATAACAACCGAAAACCACCAAGCTTCTCCTCTTGTTCTGATGCAATGACATTTTTGTTTCGCTTTACTATCCTCCTCAGTTGCATGAGGTTTTAGACTTTCATCAAATGGGATTACAGCGTTAAAACCACTGTTTTGAAACTCTGTGCCATCTCAAGGGGATTTGCATTCAAAATGATCAGAGTAATCTGAAGAAAAACTTAAAGAAATCTCACTTTCACTGGAAGACATCGCAAAACTTCACTGTATTTGTTGTGTAGCTCAAGTAGAAGGTTGAGTGTATACGTTACCGTTCAGTCTTACGGTTGCTACCGCTGACTCTTTTGAGCACGCGCGCATATGCAAAATAAACATGGCAGACCATGAAATACTGAGTATTAAAATCCAGATTTCTCGCAACCTGTTTTAGTTGTCTTAAAAATTTCAACAAAATTTACTTTACAAGATGATATATTTTTCTTTGAGTCGAGAGAATTTGCTTGTGTTTATCGTTTAACTTTTGTAAAATCTCATCAAAGTAGCACTTTAATCATTCTTGTAATGTGGCTTCTCCAGTTCAAAATGACTGTGGAAAACAATGGTGTGACCGCCAGGAGCATGAATACACAAGTTTAGGGAAGAGGAGACTGATGGACTGATGGGAGTGATCTTGACTAATGTGATTTGAATTTTGTGTGATATGTTAAAAGACATTCAGGGTAAGTTTTCCTCAGTGGGACATATGGGAACATATACTAGTACAGTAGATAAACCATTTTGAGCTGTTTCAGTCACAATATTTTCTTTTATCTGCCATATTTATGAGCATAATTTTTGAACATCGGCAGAAAAGCAATGCATCTGAGAAGTGATTCTTACAAAAAATGTTGATGTTTTGATTCATACCGAGCCCCAGGAAAAATATATAGAGCTCTGAAGTCAGCGTAGACATTGTTGCCATTGCCAAATCTAACAATCGCAGACATTTGCATTTAATTCACAGTCCATCTCCATACACCAACAAGAGTCTGAGTCTGGATCGGGCTTTATAGTGCACAGTAGCCTGCTGGTACTTCGTAGATGGATGGGTTGACGAAATGAACCTGTGATAGATGAAAGATAAAAAAGTTTCCCATCTCTGGGCAGATAAGTAAACAGCAGCATCAATTTATCAAGCTTTATGAATAGAAATAACAGTTTATTTATGTTACTTACAATATACCGCTAACCAGTGAACTGTATAGCATAGGTAGATATGTAGATAAAGTCAGTAGATATGTACAAGAAGATATTTATTATTCATAAACTCCACCAGTAAGCAACAAACAACATCAAACATAAAATCTGTACACATCTGTCACCAACAAATGTTCTGATAATTTGTTAAGCGTAGCATATGTAGCTATATCCACCTCGGTAACTATCATACATAGCCAATGTAACTAGCAAATCAAGCTACCCAGTATAAAATGCTTGTTACTGAGAATGGAGGGTTTTGTTGGTATCCAAATTTCTCACATGATTGCTGGTGAAAATCGTTTCAACAGCTACTGTCGCATCTGACATCGGAACAAATTAATACCAGTTGGTAACTCCAGAATCTTTTGGTCATAAATATGGCAGCATGGTCATACAGTGATGTCACATGAAACAGACCAAAACAACACAAAGCACACAGAGTGCTATGAACACATGTGGTGTGCATCAAATTCAAAATATAATGTAATTCTCTTGCATCATGGGCACCAGCTGAGCGTGGGTATTATAGATATATGTCTTTATCTATTATGATTCCGATTCTGTGAGGTTTATAAAAAATTAGTGAGTACAATTTTTTCACAATCGATACTAAGTAGGGGACCAAACTTGAAATATCTTAGAGACTGATAATACAGTACTACATGTAGTACTTTTTCGGTACTGGCAGTGCTGTATCAAGTGGAATGCAGGCCCAGGGTGGTATTTTTGTTGAGAGGCTTGGGCTGAAGGAATGTGGCCTGCATGTGGTATGTGCATAGCAATAAGCTATAGACCTGAATATAACCAGCACTCAAATAACTACATTCAAAATCCATTTTAGCCAGCTGATCTGTCAGATTTTCTGCTCAGATACAGTGACCAAAGTATAAACAGTGTATGAATAACCATCTATAATGTAGGCTTGAATAGTAAATGAAGCTAGATATCTGCTGTTCATGTAGAAATGTGTGTAGCACTTGCAAAAACCTTGCTTTTTGGGGAGAGAAAATTAGCAAATTACAATCTCTTATGATAAATAATAAATACTAGCATTAGTATTTATTAGCATGTATTATAGTATTAGCATGCGAGTGAATGGAATACTGAGGACACCCTAAACATAAATATTTTTCCCCAATAAATTTAACATTCAACAGAATAATGTAGTTATACAAAGGTCACTACATTTAAAAGATTACAATAAAAATAAAATAGCTTTTTTTTTTTAAATACAGGACAGCATATGATTAATGATATAGTTAACAACTTATTCTCTGATATCAATAACACAATCATTTATAGTACACACTGAAAGAAATGTCAGTAGTTTTAGTTTATATTTGCAGCTGTATTTCCCCCTTGATGAACTCTGGCAGTTATCTCAGTGCTTGATGATCTCCACTGCCTAGAAAAAAAAAAAATCTGCTTTGAAGAACATCTCATGTGAGAATAGCAGCTGATCTTTGCTGATTGCACATTCACTTTCTGAGACTTATACAATATAGTGCCTTGTGATCTTAGTAACAACTTTAAAAGAAACATCACGCTTACCCATGATGCACATATTACTAATTGTTCCACTGTTTCTGGTATACATAATTATGTACAATACATATAAAATATATATTTCATGTGTTGTTACTGGTATTTACTGTGTAACTGTGTGCAATGAGCAGTGAGTATAATATCAATCTGTATATCAGTATATACTATATACAGTAGCAATCAAAAGTTTGGACACCTACTCATTTATAGATTTTTCTGTATTTTGACTATTTTCTACATTGTAGAACAATACTGAAGACATCAAAACTATTAAATAACATAGGGAACACATATGGAATTATGTAGTAAACAAAAAAAAGTTAAAAACTAAATATGTTTCATATTTTAGATTCTTCAAAATAGCCACCATTTATCTTGATGACGCTTTGCACACTATTTGGCATTATTTTAACCAGCTTCATGAGGTAGTCACCTGGAATACTTTTCAGTTAACAGGTGTGTCTTGTCAAAAGTTAATTCGTGCAATTTCTTGCCTTAATGCATTTGAGATCAAATAGTAAATAGTAAAAAATACAGTAAATAGCCCTATTCCACAACTGTAGTAATCCATATTGTATCAAGAACCGCTCAACTAAGGAAAGAGAAACAACATCCATCATTACTTTAAGACAGGAAGTGTATTTTAATTAATTAAAATAAAGAAAAAACATTGAATTAGAAGGTGTGACCAAACATTTGATTGGTAGTCTATACATTTGGTGTTTTATTTTCCTCCCCTAGATACTGTGTAATTGTCATTTGCCTAATGGAATTTATATTAACATCTGCACAATTTACTAAGCAAATAAATACTGCAGTTCAGTTATGTATTTGTACGCAAACTGTAGCTACATTAAGGTGATGCTAAATGTAACTAAATATGACAGATCTTACTGTACTGAGTATAAGCTGAATTCTCAGAACATTGTGGCTGAAGTACAGACTAACGAGCTATAATTTATTTACTTTGTTAATAAATTCTACAATCACAGAATATCCTGTACATCATTTAACATGAATTCCTTTTTCAGTGTTTTGCACAACATAATGTAATTTAAAGATGTAGCAATGTTTTTTATATGTGTAATAAATACAGACGTCTATCACAGAGAACCTCAGTTATTGTTTACACAGCTCCCCAGTGTAGTTCTCCGGGGCAATCATCCGCATTAAAGTAAGCTGCTTGTTTTCGCCACAGACAGGTTCATAATGTTATTATAAAAGTGTCTGACAACACAGACGGGATGCCTACAGAGATACACGTGTGTGTGTTTACCTCAATATCTGCAAAGAAACTGTAGAAAATGGGCGTTTCTACAGGCATTGTTTATCTTTTATCTTCATAAGGATGTTGGTATGGTGGTGTAGTGCTTAGCACTGTCGCCTCACAGCAAGAAGGTTCTGGATTTGAGTCCAGCGGTTGATGAAGGCCTTTCTGTGTGGAGTTTGCATGTTCTCCCTTGTCTGCAGTTGAACTGGTTTCCTCCACAGTTCAAAAACATACAGTGAGTGTGTGTATGAGGACCCCATTGAAAAGATGTTCATGATGGCAAGTTATGAGATTGTGAACTGGGCGATCATAAACTAATATATTGATTAGGACCTGTAGTCAGGGGCTGTTTTTCTGATGTTTAAAAAAAGGATTCTTTCCATATTGTCAGACACTCTTCATATTGTCGTAATCAGATAAACATTTGGGCATTAAGTTGGAAATAGACTTCTTCACAAGTTCTGCGTGAATTGGAAAAGATTTAAAAGTCAGTGTTCCTTTAACTAAATGGGGAAAAGGAGGCTCCGCCCCTTCCGGAACGGTCTTCGACAACAACGTATATCGGTTTTTATGAATAATAAGGAAATTAAAGATGTCTGAGTAATCTACGGTATTTCTACTAAAAACTAAAATAAGTTAGAAAGTATAGTGGTTGGATTGAGATGAAATTCCGTCGATCGAAACACGGATTGAGAGAAAAAAACATTTAACTCAACAAAAGAAAATGGAGGACGGCAGCAGGAGGTTCGGGTGTAGTCTGGGATGAGTGCCAGAGAAGAACAGCGGCAGTCCAGATCCATACTGTGATCCAGTTCTACTGCATTGTTCTGACTCTGTGTTTTGCAGAATAATGAAGTCCACGTTTCTGGCACTTGGTTTGTACATATTCGGTAAGCAGCGTGTGAGACCTGCTCACATTACAGCTACTGTTTATTCAGAACACGGAGTTAAAATTCATTACTTTATTTTTATACGAACTAGTAAAGTGTACTACCGCCCAATTTAATGCAAAAGACAAACACCAAACTTCATTAGTTCTAAAGCGAGAAAATGTTTCCACTGCAGTTATACTGTAGTGTTTGTATAGTTTCACTTACACTTATCCAAGGCAAATGGCGCCTCACAGCTATAGACAGTAAGATCACCACCACTATGTTCCCCGGAACTCACCTCACAGGCCCGTAGCCAGCATTGTGGAGGGGGGGGATCTTTTTTCCCCAAAAGTGGACTTCATCTGGCCCCCTACTCCCGTACCCCCCAAATACACGAGCACACTTCAAATCGTCTAATTTAGACATTTTTTATTCGTTATAAGTTCTCTGTTGTCTAACTTATTATTGTTATCTTCCTACAACTGTGCTGTGACTTCATTGTCTGTCTCTGTTGCTCACCTCAGTTGTCTGTTGTTGCTCTCCTTCATTGTCTGTCTCTGTTGTTGCTCTCCTTCATTGTCTGTTGTTGCTCTCCCCTCCTCTGTCTGTCTGTTGTTGCTCTCCTTCATTGTCTGTCTGTTGTTGCTCTCCCCTCCTCTGTCTGTCTGTTGTTGCTCTCCTTCATTGTCTCTGTTGTTGTCTGTCTCTGTTGCTCACTTCAGTTGTTGTTTATGGCATCAGAACACTCCTGATCTGCCCATGCTTTAGCATAAAAAACAACAATAATTTCTAATTGAGAATGTTTCAAGTAATCCTGAGATTGAAATAATATCGCACAGCCCTATAAGGACAATTGATTTAAAAATGCCCAAATGCAGCAACAGTGGGTGTTTTCACACACACTGGTCTGAACATTTTCATTTTTCAGCTAGTGCACACGTTTCTTTTCACTCTGATCCAAATGCCAAACCACTGACAGGGCGTCATGTTACCATGATGCCATGTTACCATGACGACTGAAAAACACGTGCTCTTAAAGTCTTGCATTTTACTGTCTTCACACCACACCACAGCTCCGATTTCCCAAGCTGAAAAAAAAATAAAAGCAGCCCCAGGTCCGACGCTACTAGTACCTAGCCATCGAGCCACCTAACTCATCTCTGTGTGTGCGTGTCACTGACACACATAGACTGACGGACGGGCTGACGCTACCCCCCACCCCCACTGATCACTCTGACAGATCGATCTACCACTACTGTTGTAAACAAAAGAAAAACAAAGTCCTGCACTCAGCACCTTACCCATTTTGGCCCTTTTTTGGAACATGGCGCCAATATTTTGGGACAAAGTAGCAGCAGATTTCTTGCGTTTTCTGTCTTTATCTTCTTTTATAGAGGGCTACTGCGTGACGTCACCGTACCGCGCGATTGTGCTAGGGCGCCATATTGGAAGACCAAGTACATGCATACTCACAACATAAAACAAAGTACGAGCGAGAGTAAAGTGACACGATGGCTGATAATTCTGGTTATGTGAGTACATTACCAGCTGCAGAAAGAGCACGGTATGTGGAGAAACTGGCTATGATTGATGGGTTTGACCCATATGATAAGACTCGGGGCAAGGGAGAGTGGATTTTTTTTATTTCATAATTTATTTTTAATTTACTACTTATCTGTTTTTATTTATATATATTTGAATTATTTGGACATGGGGAAAAACTATATTTAAAATCCAAAGAGGGATGGAGGGAGGAAAATTAAAACAAAAGAAAGAAATAAAATATAGAGTAGAGTATATTTGATAAAATTAAGGATGTTTTTATTCAGTAAACATTTAAAAAAATGTTCTACAACACTCTAGCCTAGTGACTTACCAGTAACAAAATAGACTTGAAGTATTCATATCCGCTCTGCATAAAGCAGCTAAATCCTCTCTCTGTCTCCTGGCAGAAAGCTCCTTGGTTTGCTTGTGTCTCAATCACAGCTGGTATTCTGTAGAAAGACTTCTTTTCACCTTTCCCATCAGCTTTGTTAGAACCCTAACACAGCACAAAAGTTTACCATTGTAGGTTTTTGATGAACCAAGTGCCTCATGGGTTCACATACCGCACGCTGCCATTATTTCCCCCTAATCACGAGTTTGTTGGTCTTCCAATATGGCGCAGGGTTTGTTTACTTCCGGTTTCGGGTGACATCAGTGAAAGGGGTCTAATGGGGGCATTACCGCCAGCCACTGGATTGGGGTGTAAAGCAGTCTGAACAAAACGTGTAAACATAAACATAGGAGAAATTAACCTGTTTTTCTAACTCGTCCTCACTTAGTCTACTTTTCTTTTTTGATTAGTCTGGATTTGATATTGTAAATTTAAATGTGAATCAATGCATATTCATCAGACATGAACAAATGAATAAATCTTGAGTAATCTTGAGGGGCGTGTGTGTCCGGGGGGCGGTGTCGCGGGGGGGGGATCGAACGAACCCTCCGATCCCTCCTGGCTACGGGCCAGCCTCATACTTCTCCTTCTCGCAACATTTAATTTAATCTTGAAATGTTAATAATTCCACAGCATCAGAAACTCATGCCGATGTATTGAAACTTACTGTGTTTAGGCTGTTATTACAGTGTGTAGGCGGATCACACAGCAGGGGTTTTCAAAGTGTGGGAGAGTCAGCCCCCCTCATCGAGCAAATAAACAACAGCCCCCCCCCCCCCCCCCCCCCCCACACACACACACACACACACACACACAATTTTTGTTGTTGCTATACTTAATGTTACATTCGTATTTAAAAAAAAAATGGTTGTTGTACACATTTTAAACATCTGTGCTTTTTGAAAACATTTTTTACACATTTAAAACATCTGTGCTTTTTTAAAACATCATTTTTTTACACATTTTAAACATCTGCTTTTTTAAAACCTCTTGTTTTGTGCATTTTAAGCATCTGTGCTTTTTTAAAGCATCTTTTTTTGCGCATTTTAAGCATCTGTGCTTTTTTAAAACATCTTTTTTTTACACATTTTAAACATCTGTGCTTTTTTAAAACATCTTTTGTACACATTTTAAACATCTGTGCTTTTTTAAAACCTCTTTTGTACACATTTTACACGTGCTTTTTTTAAAACCTCTTTTGTACACATTTTAAACATCTGTGCTTTTTTAAAACCTCTTTTTTACACATTTTAAACATCTGTGCTTTTTTAAAACCTCTTGTACACATTTTAAACATCTGTGCTTTTTTAAAACATCTTTTTTTACACATTTTAAACATCTGTGCTTTTTTAAAACATCTTTTGTACACATTTTACACATCTGTGCTTTTTTAAAACATCTTTTGTACACATTTTACACATCTGTGCTTTTTTTAAAACCTCTTTTGTACACATTTTACACATCTGTGCTTTTTTAAAACCTCTTTTGTACACATTTTAAACATCTGTGCTTTTTTTTTTTTAAACATCTTGTTTTACACATTTTAAACATCTCATAGCATCGTTAGCTAGCACCTCTTGGCAGACAACACACTGTGCCAGTGGAGCATCTTCAGATCCAGTCCATGAAAATCCAAACTTTAAATAATCGTGGTCATACTTCTTTTTTTTGCTTGGCCCAGACTCTGTTGCCCCCTTTCCACCAAAGCAGTTCCAGGGCTGGTTCAGGGCCAGTGCTTAGTTTGGAACCGGGTTTTCTGTTTCCACTGACAAAGAACTGGCTCTGGGGGCCAGAAAAACCGGTTCCAGGCTCGCACCAACTCTCTGCTAGGCCAGAGGAAAGAACCGCTTACGTCAGCGGGGGGGCGGAGTTGTTAAGACCAACAACAATAAGACCGCGAAAGATCGCCATTTTTAAGCGATGAGAAGCAGCAGCTGTACAAACGCGAAGTCATTTATTATTATTGTTGTTGTTGTTGCTGCTGCTGCTTCTTCCGTGTTGTTGAACGAGTTGTGAACCAGCACCAGCACTGGCCCTGAACCAGCCCTGGAACTGATTTGGTGGAAAAGAGGCATGTCTCCTCACTCACTGTAGCTTTAGGTACTAAAAATCGATCCATTTTGTCTCTGGCAAAGGCTAGCTGAAGTGCGCTAAATGTCCGCAATAGTAACTTATTCTGGTTTATTTTTCCTCACGTTGTGCCCCCCCCCCCCCCCCCCGGAAGAACTCTGGCGCCCCCTAGGGGAGGTGCGCCCCATACTTTGAAAAGCCCTGCTTTACTGCATATCCTCTTTACATCATCTGTGCTGCACTGCCAGCTTAAAGCACACCCAGTGGGGTGTGGGGGCGTGTTTTTTTTTTTTTTTTAAACAATATCACGACATCATTAGTGTGGCATACTAATACGCTGTTGGAAACTTTGCTTCACTTCTTCATAACCTGGAAAACCTTTTCAGTATTATTCACTGAATGTGTTATTCAGTAAATAAGAATGAATTCATGCATTAACCCATCCATCTTTATTAACTGCATTATCTTGGTCAGGGTGGCGGTTGATCCAGACCCTATTCTGGGAACACTAAGCATGAGACAGGAATCCACCCTGGACAGGACATTGTATAATTACACAGCATCATGCGCACACATTCATACCTGGGGCAGTTTAGAGAGCTCTGTCCACCTACTCTAATATTTCTAAACGAACTATCTACTCTAATATCTAAACGAACAAACATACAGGCATGGGGAGTGCATGCACAGACACTGCACACAGCCAGTACCGAGAGCTCAGGATCGATCAGGGAATCTAGAGCTGTGAAACATCACTACACCACTTTGTTCTCCTTTTATAATAAGCATTTTAACAAGCAGAAGAACAAGAAAAACTTCTTGTTTTCTCCAACGATTGGCATCAGTAACCTGCCAAGTTACTTAAGGGACATTCCACCGAATGGGTGCCATTTGCTTGTTGTACCACTCCCAAATTAAACTTAATTTGTTATATCTTTTCAACACTGATTATAATAACACACGTATTTAACCATTCAAAATGTGTATTGATCAACCTCAGGCTACGTTACAAGGTTTGGAAGTCAAAGATGGCTGCATTTTTTTCAGTCCTGTTACCAAAACTCTGAAAGTAACAGGACTGAGTTTTTAGCCTAGGATTAGCTAATACATGGAATTAAGCCACATGGCGTCATCGCTAATAGCATGACCACACTTAGCACATTCTAGTGATTTACCAAAAATCTGTATTTTTAAAATAAACAAATATCATCTAAGAAATAATTTAAGTAACAGGACAGTATGTTAACATTGACCTTATCAGTCAAAGTTTAAAAAAAAAAATCAAATATACAGAAAAGTAAATGAGAGAACTAACTTTTGGTCTTCCCATGGCCTTCAGAAGACACAACTGATGTAACTTCCTGTTGAGCATGTGATTTATGGAATGTTCCAAATTTGTCAGATGGGGTAATATGTTTGGGTAGCAGGACTGAGTGAGAACCCAGGGACACGACTAAAATGTGTATTTTAACTAAGATATTGTGGATTTCTTATGAAAAAATATTTAAACCATGGATAGGATTTGGAGTCACACAACAGTGCAAAAGAAATACTGTTTCTGAAGGATTTTAATCATAATATTTCATAGTTAAGTATAAAGTTAGAGTGCGGGGACAGGTAACACATGCTAATTTTGAGTGTTTTAGGTAGTTTTTATTAATCCTTACAATTATATATCTTAAATTTGAAATCAGATCAATGTGCAGGACATTCTGCGTAATAAGGAAATGTATTTTAAAGTACATTTTTATGTGCATTTATACATATAATTTTCTAGGGACGGAAATGGCACCGATTCGGTGGAATGGCTCTTAAATACTAAGCACACTGTTGAAATTGTGTGTTAGTGCAGTGAAATTACTGAAGTGTGCAATGCTCATAAGACTAGAGTTAAAGTAGTCTTCACTATAACAGAGATTTCCCATGGGATAATATGATCTAGTTACTCCTCTAAACACCAGAATGTACACCACCATGATGTTAATAATTTGTACCAAATGACTGATGGAGGTAACCTAGATGAACTCTTTTTCTCTCTTTGGTGATTTGTGAGTCAAGTCAAGTTTATTTGTATAGCGCTTTTAGCAATAAATATTGTCGCAAAGCAGCTTTACAGAATTTGAACGACTTAAAACATGAGCTAATTTTATCCCTAATCTATCCCCAATGAGCAAGCCTGTGGCGACAGTGGCAAGGAAAAACTCCCACAGATGACATGAGGAAGAAACCTCGAGAGGAACCAGACTCAAAAGGGAACCCATCCTCATTTGGGCAACAACAGACAACATGACTATAACATTAACAATTTTAACATAAAGTCAGTTTCGTTGATGTTATAAACTCTTCATTGATGGAAACTTGAGTGCAAAACTGTTCATGACAACTGCAGTCCTAAAGTGAGCGAGTCAGCTGTAGTCCTCAGCCATAAAAGCATTACTGTATGGCCAAGTTTACATTAGACCGTATCTGTCTCGTTTTCTTCGCGGATGCACTGTCCGTTTACATTAAACCGCCTGGAAACGCCGGGAAACGGGAATCCGCCAGGGTCCACGTATTCAATCCAGATCGTGTGTGGTCCGGTGCTGTGTAAACATTGAGAATACGCGGATACGCTGTGCTGAGCTCTAGCTGGCGTCGTCATTGGACAACGTCACTGTGACATCCACCTTCCTGATTCGCTGGCGTTGGTCATGTGACGCGACTGCTGAAAAACGGCGCGGACTTCCGCCTTGTATCACCTTTCATTAAAGAGTATAAAAGTATGAAAATACTGCAAATACTGATGCAAATACTGCCCATTGTGTAGTTATGATTGTCTTTAGGCTTGCCATCCTTCCACTTGCAAGTGGTAAGTGATATGCACTGAGATCTCACACACAGCGGCTCAGTCCCGAATCACTGCTCGTGTGCTATACTCGCGCGCTCTGTGAGCTGCGCAGGGCTGGAGTGCGCACCCTCCAGAGGGCACTCGCTGTTCAGGGCGGAGTGATTTGGAGCGCAGGATGCCTGCGGAGCCGAGCGTATCCGTGTATTGGTGTTGCTGTGTGCACGCGAATCGTGTATTGGTGTTGCTGTGTGCACACTAATCATTTTAAAAACGTTAATCTGATGATCCACTGATACGGTCTAATGTAAACCCCACCTAAGAGTCCAGAGCGTCTTCCAGGTGTGACTTTCAACTGTCCACATGGGGCCGTCCTCCACAGGAGCGATGACATGAGATTCCAACCAGACACAGGGCACCAGGATGGATCAGGCAGAGCAGAAGAGGTCAGCATCTCGATCCCAGGACCGACATGTAACTCAGAGGGACAGATTTGGGGGGTGGGGTGGAGAGAGAGAAAAAACAGGTTGTTGGGTATGCCCCATGTCACCTGAATAAGTAGGAACAGTATACATATTGCACTGAGTACAAGCAGGGACTCCGGCAAAACTAACTATGACGGCATACAGCGCCCTCCACAATTATTGACACCCCTTGTTAAGATATGTTCTTAGACTTCTAATGAATTCTTTTTTTTTTAATAATATAGGATAACAATGAAAAAAAAGAAAAATCCAGTCTTTAATTCAAGTGCATTTATTCAGTGGGAAAAAAAATCCCACATTAAGAAATAATTATTTTACATGAAATCATGTGCCACAATTATTGGCACCCCTGATGTTAATACTTTGTACAACTCCCTTTTGCCAACAAGACAGCACTTAATATTCTCCTATAACGTTTCACAAGTTGGGAGAATACAGAGAGAGGGATCTTTGGCCATTCCTCTTTGCACAATCTCTGTAAATCATCCAGTCCTGGGTCCTCTCCTATGCACTCTCCTCTTCAGCTCACCCCACAGGTTTTCAATTGGGTTGAGGTCTGGGGACTGAGATGGCCATGGGAGGAGCTTGATTTTGTGTCTGGTGAACCATTTTTGTGTAGATTTGGCCACATGTTTAGGGTCATTATCTTGCTGAAAGACCCAGTGACGACCCATCTTCAGCTTTTGGGCAGAGGCCACCAGATTTTGATTTAAAATGTCCTGGTATTTCAAAGAGTTCATGATGCCATGCGCCCTAACAAGGTTCCCGGGGCCTTTGGAAGGGAAACAGGCCCCCAGCATCACCGATCCTCCCCCATACTTCACAGTGGGCATGAGGTGCTTTTCCGCATACTCATCTTTTGTGATGTATTAGAATGTTTGTTGCCAAAAAGCTCTATCTTGGTCTCATCTGACCAAAGCACACGGTCCCAGTTGAAGTCCCAGTACCGCTTAGCGAACTCCAGATGTTTATGCTTGTAAGTGAGAAGGCTTTTTCCGTGCATGCCTCCCAAACATCTTGTTGGCATGTAGATGGCGCCTGATGGTTGTTATGGAGACTTTGTGACCCCAAGATCCTACTCTTTGATGCAATTCTCTTAACAGTGAGCTTTGGAGAACTTTTTATTTCTCTTACCATCCTCCTCACTGTGTGTGGTGGCAAGATAAACTTGCATCCTCGTCCAGGCTTGTTTGCCACTGTTCCAGTTGTTTTAAACTTCTTGATTCCTCTGACTGTAAATATGGGCAGGTGTAGGTGAGTGGCTATTTTCTTGTAGCCATTGCCTGATTTATGAAGGTCGACACACATCTGCCTGCCTTGAATGGTGTGTTCTCTTGTCTTTCCCATGTTGAAGAGTGGATAAGAGAAATAGGCCTATGTGTCACATTATATTTATACCCCAGGAAAACAGGATGTGATAAATTACTAATTAAAGGTTCCTAGATACTCTGATCAACTTTATAAACTACAGTAGAAATGACAGAAATGCTTCAATTACATTTATTTTCTAGGAATTGTTATGGGTGCCAATAATAGTAGAACAGGTGATTTTATGAAAAATAAGTATTTCTTAGTGATTATTTATTTATTAATTTTTTTAAATTCACTTAAGGGTTACATTTTTCTACAATTTTCAGTGTGAGATTATGCTTCTGCAATAAAAATGTAATTCATTTTAAGGCTTTTAACACATCTTAACCAAGGGTGCCAATAATTGTGGAGGGCACTGTAACTAAAAGGGGAGAGCCAGAAGGTAACACAGGCATGAGGGCGCCCCGGGACATAAAGCAGCCAGCCACTACACCGTCGTCAAACTCAAGTGAGCAAGCGAGTGGGGGACTGACAGCATCCATACATCCCAGTTTACCAAAACACTCTATGTCTGAGGACCCTCCAGATCTACACCTTTACCTCATAAACACCATTAACAAAAGGCTTGACTAAACAGATATGTTTTCAGCCTAGACTTAAACGCTGAGACTGTTTCTGATTCCCAAACATTACTTGGAAGGCTGTTCCATAACTGTGGGGCTTTGTAAGAAAAGGCTCTGCCCCCTGATGTAGCCTTCACTATACGAGGTACCAGCAGATAGCCTGCACCTTTTGATCTAAGTAGGCGTGGCAGGTCATAGAGGAGCAGAAGTTCACTCAGGTACTGTGGTGCGAGACCATTCAGTGCTTTAAAGGTCAATAGTAGTATCTCATCTCATCTCATTATCTCTAGCCGCTTTATCCTTCTACAGGGTCGCAGGCAAGCTGGAGCCTATCCCAGCTGACTATGGGCGAAAGGCGGGGTACACCCTGGACAAGTCGCCAGGTCATCACAGGGCTGACACATAGACACAGACAACCATTCACACTCACATTCACACCTACGGTCAATTTAGAGTCACCAGTTAACCTAACCTGCATGTCTTTGGACTGTGGGGGAAACCGGAGCACCCGGAGGAAACCCACGCGGACACGGGGAGAACATGCAAACTCCACACAGAAAGGCCCTCGCCGGCCCCGGGGCTCGAACCCAGGACCCTTCTTGCTGTGAGGCGACAGCGCTAACCACTACACCACCGTGCCGCCCTCAATAGTAGTATTTTATAATCAATACGAAATTTGATTGGGACCCAATGCAGTGTGGATAAGACAAGGGTGATGTGGTCATATTTTCTAGTTCTAGTAAGGACACTTGCTGCTGCATTTTGAACTAACTGGAGCTTGTTTATGCACTTATTGGAACATCCAGACAGTAAGGCATTACAATAATCCAACCTGGAGGTAACGAAAGCATGAACTAGTTTTTCCGCGTCATGCAGTGACATTAAATTTCTTATCTTGGCAATATTTCTGAGATGAAAGAAAGCTATCCGGGTGATGTTATCAGTGTGAGTTTTGAATGAAAGACTGGAATCAATAATCACTCCGAGGTCTTTTACTGCTGCACATGAAGAAACTGAAAGGCCATCCAGAGTTACTGTGCAGTCAGAAAACTTACTTCTAGCTGCATGTGGTCCTAGTACAAGTACTTCAGTCTTGTCAGAGTTAAGCAGAAGGAAGTTAATAAGCATCCAGTGTCTAATGTCCTTTACACATTCCTCAATTCTGTTAAGCTGGTGTCTCTCATCGGGTTTTGCAGAAACATACAACTGTCTGTCATCGGCATAACAGTGGAAACTAATACGTTTATGAATAATATCACCCAGAGGTAACATATATATATATATATATATATATATATATATATATATATAAAAGCAGTGGACCCAAGATAGAACCTTGTGGAACACCAAACTTTACCTCAGTATGTCTAGAAAAATCACTATTTACATCAACATACTGATAGCGATCAGTTAAATAAGACCTGAGCCAGGAGAGGACTGTTCCCTTAACTCCCACAACATTTTCTAGTCTATCCAGAAGAATGGAATGATCAATGGTATCAAATGCTGCACTAAGTTCAAGCAACACAAGCAGCGAGACACAGCCCTGATCAGACGCCAACAGTAGGTCGTTTACTACTTTAACCAGAGCTGTCTCTGTGCTATGATGAGGTCTAAATCCTGACTGATACATTTCATGGATGTTATTCCTATGTAAATATGTTTGTGAGTGTATTTGTGTCATATAAACATGCACAATGGTGCGTTTCAACAACTTGTCAATCAAATAAGCCATACTTCTAGCTCACATTAATGTCACAACATATGTTTTACATCAGAGTAGAACTAGATTTATTCACGAAATCACAACAAGGGTTTCAGATTTTTTTGTTAATTTTTAATGTGATTTCTGTAGGTTCATTCAAATTCAAGAATTTACATAATGTGAAACGTGAATAAATTTTAATAGGAGAGGTCTCCAAATGTGTAGCTGTATCTGTTAATTGTATCTGAACTTAAACCATCATTCCAGCTTTTACTAGCTTGGAAAGGACATTAAAAAACTATGTTTTATCTCCAAACAGGTGTTTCTGCTGTCCTTACATATGGAGCCAGTTGCAGGAAAGGTGAATATCGATCAACAGCTGGAGAATGTTGTCCGATGTGCTCTATAGGTATGACATGGTGATACTTGAGTAATTGACTAATAATAGAAAGTAAAGCTAAATAACAGGTATAAAGTTGTTAGGCAGTAAAAATAATTAATTCGTCTTCTGTAACTGCTTTATCTTGGCCAGGGTTGTGGTGGATCCAGAGCCTGTCACAAGAACATTGGGTGTAGGGCAGGGATGCACCCTGGGTGGGATGCCAGTCTGTCACAGGGCATCACATTAACATGTACAGGCGATTTAGAGTTGCTAATCCATTTAACCAGCATGAGGTAGAAAAGCTGTGTCACTGTACTGGCACTGATCGTTTAAAAAAAAAAAGGCTATCTGGTCTGATTATTTTTCCATGTGAATGTCTTGACTAAAATACCAATTTGTTGAATATTCAGTTTCATCTGAAATTTAATAATATTTCTCTTTAGTGATTTTTATCTTGCTTTTTTGTCATAGTACATTGACACTTCGATGTAGGTAAAGCAAAATCATGTTTTGGCTTAACTCATGCTAGCTACTTTTTAAAGATCTTATAAAGATGATTTGATGAAGGGCTTTTTATGGTGAACGCATTCATGTATCTGTCTTCTCATCAGTTAATATCACAGTTCATATCTGTGTGTGTGTAGTATAGTATAGTTTTATTTCGGTCATTTTAAGCACATCATAAGGTACAATACTTTTCATTTGATCAATGGAATTCTGACCGGAAAGGTATAGGCTGAAGCCTTGGCTTATTGCGCCTACCCTTTTTGCATTTCATTTATATATCAAAAGTAAGTAATGAAGACAAAAAAACAAAAGGAAAAAAATGAGAAAGCGAAAACAAAATGACTGATAGTTATAATAATTTACAGAAAAAAAAGAAAAACAAAACCAAAAGAACTTAACAAGACCTCACGAGGCATCATCTTCCACTGTATGCTATTATTTTTATACTAAAATTTAAATACCAAACAGTATAGCCTACTGTTTCAATTTCATATTGCAATTTTTAAAATATATACATATCTTATAGTCTGTGTTTCAATTATTAATCATATATTTAAGAGTAATATAATAGTACCCTGGTTATGCATATATTAAATAATGCATATTAGCATAGTACATAGAAATAATACACAGCATAGTACCATAGTGTCACTGTATTATTCATTTATAATTATATTGCTGTTTTACTTTTGTACTAACTGTAATGTCAATGTTACTATTATTACTTTATTATTTCATACTAATGCTCTGTATTTATCTATTATGTTAGCTTTGTACATTTTTAAAAAATGTATTAATTGAGCTACACTTTTTTAGTTCATTGTCTAATCTGTTCCATACGTTTACTGTACTCCTTTAATAGATATACGTTTACTTTTACTATTGGTTCTGGCTTTAGATTTTTTAAAGATGCCAGTTCCCCTTAGATTATACGGTACAGGCTCTCTCTAGGCCTGAACAGCTTCTGGATACAGTATGGATGCAAATGGTTGTGTGCCTTATACGTTATAACAGCAGTGTTAACATCCACAAGATCATGTAATTTTAAAGTGTGTAATCTAATGAAAAGTAGATTCGATGGTTCATAGTCGTCTGTTTTGTTGACAATTCTTATGGCTTTCTTCTGGAGTAAAAATATTGGGTTGATATTTTTGTAGTTCTTCCCCCATACTTCCACACAATAGCTAATGTATGGGAGCACGAGAGAGCAATACAGTATGTTAAGTGATTTAAGAGAGTTTTCATTTTACACATTATAGCAATTGTTTTGGACATTTTTGTCTTAACATTATCTATATGTGGTTTCCAGTTAAGTTTATTATCGATAATAACACCCAAAAATTTATTCACAAACACTCGTTCAATTTCTGCATCGTTTATTTTGATTTTAATATGATTGTTAGTTTTTCAATTGCCAAATATGATACATTTTGTTTTGCTTAAGTTCAAAGACAGTTTATTAATATCAAACCATTTCTTTAATATTGTAAGCTCATTTTCTACTGTATGTAGGAGCTGCTCTAAATGTTTCTCAAGCAGTACAAACTGGTATCATCTGCAAACAGAATACAATTCAGGTGTTGTAGTACATCACAGGGATCATTTATGTACATAATATACAGTTTGGGTCCCAGGACAGAGCCTTGTGGGATTCCATGCATGACTTTTTCCATATGTGAGTTTACACTGTGAATGTGTACACTGTTGATATGTCACTGAGAGAGCTGTTTAACCATGCATGCGCTGTGCCCCTGACACCGCATCTTTCCATTTTTTTCAAGAGCAACTCATGATCGATGGTGTTAAATGCCTTTTTCAGGTCAACAAAAATTCCTACAGTATATTCCTCGTTATCAATTGAAGTGGAGATTTTCTCGACTAGTTCCATTACTGCCATTGAGGTGGACCTATTTGGTCTAAAACCATACTGGTGATTACTCAGTAAATTATGCAATTCTATGAAATTGTCAAGCCTACTAACAGTTTTTCTAAGATTTTTGAAGATTGAGAGAGCAAAGAGATGGGTCTGTAGTTGGTGAACTGGTATCTGTCTCCACTTTTAAAGATGGGAATTACATTAGCGAGTTTCATTTTGCTTGGAAAAATACCGATTAGAAAAGATTGATTGTAGATGTATGTGTGTATTATATCCTTGATCAGTGTCATATCTATGTTGGTGCAGTTGGTAGACTTCTTATTTTTAAATTTTGTAACAATTTCCAGGATCTCGCAATCATGTACACTTCTGATGAATATGGATTCCGAGTGATAATACTTTCATTTATGCCACCTGTTTCCCTCGGTTTAACAATTTCTTTTGCGAGGGAAGGTCCAACATTTACAAAGAACTTGTTAAATTCATTTGCCATTTCTGCAGTGTTATTTATAATTATATTACCTTTAATAAAATGATTTGGATAGTCGGTACTTGCAGTACTTTTTTTTTTTTTTTAAATTAAACTATTTAATATCTTCCAAGTTCCTTGAATGTTGTTCTTGTGCTGTTCCAACTGCTTATAGCAATATTCCTTTTTGTTTAATCTTATGATACTTATTAGTTTATTTTTATATGTCTTATATCCATTTTCTCCTTCTTTAGTTCTATGTTTCATATATAGTTTATATAAGGTGTGTGTGTGTGTGTGTGTGTGTGTGTAATATATATAAATTTTTTTTTTTTCCTGTATGTCCTGCAGGGACAGTGGTTATAAAAGACTGTATTGGTGATTACAGTACAGCATGTAGACCTTGTACTAAAGGAACATTCATGAATGAACCGAATGGACTTCCAGACTGTTTTCCATGTAAAACCTGTGACGCAGGTAAATATCATTGTGACAATGTTTTAAGTCTTTAATTCTTGTTTCAATAATCTTAATCTGAGGGTTTTCTAATCTGTTTTATTCTTTTGAAATCCTAGGTCTTTTTATTTTGCAAGACTGTACCGGAACGAAGAATACCGTCTGTGAGGTCTTGGATGGATATTACTGTTCGCAATACTCGGATGTAGAATGCGATCATGCAGTGAAACACAGTGAATGTAAACCTGGGCAACATATAAAAGCTCCAGGTGGGTTCAAAAGCTTCAGTCCTTCCTCTGATCATCACATTGGAAAAAGGGGCCCATCTTGAATCAGTAGCCTTTCATGCATAGATATTCCACAACACTGCCATAAAGAGGACCCCTCAATATGCTGGCTTTGGTTGTTTACATTGGAACAACCAAACAACAAAGTTGGCAGAAATTCATGCGAGTATGTGTGTTTACATTGTGCTTTTGAACTAGCCACTTCAATGAAAAAATGGTATGCTTATGGAGCGGTGTGTGGCGAAATATTGGAAAATGTATCTAAAATAAGAGGCTTGGTCCCTGCATTTTACACCTCTTAAAGAGTCTTCACTACATATCACAGATCTTTGAGTGAAGCAGTGAAAAGTAGGAGCCTCAACAGCACTCAAATTCCATAAAGTAAAGATAGCGGAAGTGTTAGGAGTGGCCAAATCAACAGTTTGGAACATTCTGAGAAAAAAAAAAAAGAGCGCACTGGTGAGTTTGGGATTAATTCTGATGTGTATAAGGATATACTTTCTGCTCCAATTCAGCCAAATGCAGCAAAGTTGATTGGACGGCACTTCACAGTACAGATGGACAATGACCCAAAACATACTACAAAAGCAACCCAGGAGTTTTTTAAGGCAAAGAAGTGCATAGCTGCCAACTACTACGAATAAATCGTATTTATTACGATTTGTCGTTTTGATTACGAAAATACGAATTTACTACAATAAAATACGATTTTGCCAATTTTCATGGGTCATTTTCAAAGTCTGTCACCGGTGGGATTCGTATTTGAACCCGCTCTGACCAATCAGCGCAACAGTGACTGTGACGTAGTCAGAGCGACAGAAAGCAGTGGAGGAGGGTAAACCATAGACATATAAACATAGATGTCGCATTCTGCGTAGAATCATACGTCATCCTCGCCGCCATATTGACTGCGTTTAACTGTACCAACAGGTTTACCGTCCAAACGAGATCACATGGGATTACCTTTCACAGGTGAGACTGGAAAAATGCTTTTCAATACTGTTCCTTCAGTTTCCCAGCTCATCTCCACCGAGTAGGTATAGAGTTATAAGCAGTGAGAATTAGATAATACAGTGCCACACTATGATGAACGTTTTTGAACGTATGATGAATGTTTTTAACCTTTCTGAATGTGAAGGAATCAGTGATGTATTTTGTTTTGGTATGATGTGAGAACCTGGCTGAACTCAGTTTGGCAGTCATTCAGCTCACTTTGTGGCCTCAGGTTTTGGTAGCTTGCTACGGTATGCTGACTGATTAGCTTACCTGAGCTATCTATCGCGTATCTGTCGCTAGTTTGCAGTGTACAGGGTATTTCGCACACTATTTATAACCATCACATTAAAAGTTATATATGTTTTGATGCCTGTTTGTTTCCCAAATATATACGTGTGTGTCTTAATGGGTGAATAAAAGGCATCGAGTTAAATATTATTGTAGAAAGGGGCTTTATGAAGTTCAGTCCATTTACTTGCATTGGTTTACGCCGCAGCGGTTCCCAAACTTTTTTGGCCGCGCACCCCCTTCTATACTCCAACCAGGTTGACGCACCCCCAGTTCCCCAGTTTCAAAAAAACACACGCTTTCTTATAAGGGAAGCATCTTTAATCGTGCTAAATGATAACAAACATCATTTGCCACACCTGCAGGAAACCACAAAAGTGGAAAAAAACACACACCAAAGCTTTCTTACAAAGGCAGCACGTCATGCTCGAATGAGAACATCGAATCACATTAACATATTATGCGCTCTCGTATTTGAATTAGATAGAATTTGATTGAAATGTAACAGTTTTAAAACGCTGCAACACGGTAAATGCGCAAATTCATTACAAAGGGAGATCACATCGAGGCATGTAGTCTACCAGCCAGATATGGGGAAAATATGATTTTCATCCGTGTTTAAAACACTAGCAGCGCAACCCTGTCATTACAAGGTTATGAGAATGAATTTAATTTGCAAAAAAGTTAACATATAATAACAGTAAAAATAGCAATGATAATTATGAACATATGCATTTTAAAGAGATACAACAATTAAGGAGCACATCAGGAACAGATAAAGAAGAGGATCCATCTGATTGTGAAGTGCAGCGCTGGCGGCTCAGTCTGCAGCGAGAGACAGACAGACGGTGGGTGGGTCAGTAGGCTATATAGGTGCTATTTTCAGTAGCAGTATATATTTTTAGCAAGATCAATGCCATTTGGCCAAATACATACCAATATTAATGCGACGGATGGGCCTGCATCTTGGCACAGAGCTCTCCGATGTTTGGGGTAATTGAAGACAGTCTCAGCCTCAAATCTTTCTCAACATCTCCCAGTCTTTGCCGATGTTTAGTTGCCGATCGGCATTTAGTTTTGCCGATTTCAACCAGTTGAGCATCGCGAATGAATGAATTAATTAATGAAGCCACAAACTACTGCAGAACCGTTACGGCGTAGAAGAAGAGTTAAAAATCGCCATTACATTTTTTTATCTTGCGCACCCCCTAGTGGCAGCTCGCGCACCCCCGGGGGTAGATTTGCGACCTCCAATATGGCGGACACTCTGACGAATAACATTTTGTTTATCCTGAGGACCGAAAGTAAATGAAAATGTGAACAAACCTTAGCTGTAATAAGATGGCGACCACCGGCTCCAGGGACGACCCGCTGATGTAGGCATGTTACCCAGCCTGACACAAAATATTTGTAGGCATCCAAACTCGTATACGCTTTCAGATCAATACCTGTGTATGGCGATGGGTTTTTAACGACATAGGTATACAGATCATGTGGGCCGAAGTCAGGTAAAGATGAGGGCTTGGTGTACTTCCATACGTCAGTGAACAATCCTGGTGGAAGCAGGTAAACGTCGTTCTCTAAGCCTGCTAACCTCAATTTTTGCAAATACCTCTCCTTCTGCTCGCCCTGTAAATGCCCTACGTCGCTGGATAGTGAAGGTGTTTTCTGCATCTCGCTCCTTTTTCTTTTATGTTTTTCGTTTGTCGCCTTCCTAGCATTCAAACTGATTCGAGCCGTGCCGTCCAAAATGGCAGCATCACATGACTTGGTCACGTGAGTGAAATACCTCAATATGTCTATGGGGTAAACAAACAGCATGTGGAGAGGGACACCACTGGAGCGTCGAGTGTTTTGGTGAAGATTCACCGATCAAGGAATGAGCGGAGAGCTTCTTCCTGCTCATGTTTCAACGAAAACTCCAAGTCTAATTCTTCTAAAACTGATTCCAAAGCGGAGTCAAACGAGCGCTGTTCACTAGCGCTTTCTCCAGCGTCGCGCAGCTTTGTCGTCACTCCTGCAAAAGCCCGCCCAAAGAATCCAAACAAAAGCCTTGCGTTGTGATTGGCCGGCACGATTTGATGCCCGGGGTGTGTTGTTGATTCTGTTCTTTTTGATTTGTTGTCATGTGAAGAAGCAAGTTGAAATTGACACTTTTTTGAGCTGTTTCACTTTGTGCCAAGCATGTTTTGAGGCATTTTTATGTTTGGTGTTGATTACAAGAGGTTCCTTTTATGTTTGATCTGTGCCAAATTGCTTTGATGATATGTATTCTAGTTCCAGGTAAATTTGTTTCCATTGTT